>NW_028133118.1:0-318000 GCF_964374135.1 Grampus griseus | reverse complement strand
TAACCCGTACGCTAACGCTAACCCGCGCCCTCACACGTACGCTCCACCTAAAGCGTTGTCGTACCCTCACCTGTACCCTAAACCATCCCCGTCCCCTAACCCTAACCCTATCCCAAACCCTAACCCTAACCATTCCCCGAAGCCTGACCCTCACCCGTCCCCTAATCCTAACCCGTACGCTAACGCTAACCCGCACCCTCACACGTACGCTCCCCCTAAAGCGTTGTCGTACCCTCACCTGGACCCTATACCGTCCCCGTCCCCTAACCCTATCCCTAGACCGAACCCTAACCCTAACCATTCCCCGAAGCCTGACCCTCACCCGTCCCCTAATCCTAACCCGTACGCTAACGCTAACCCGCGCCCTCACACGTATGCTCCCCCTAAAGCGTTGTCGTACGCTCACCTGGACCCTAAACCGTCCCCGTGCCCTAACCCTAACCCTAGCCCGAACCCTAACCCTAACCCTTCCCCGAAGCCTGAACCTCACAGTTCCCCTAATCCTAACCCGTACGCTAACGTTAACCCGCGCCCTCAAACGTACGCTCCACCTAAAGCGTTGTCGTACCCTCACCTGGACCCTAAACCGTCCCCGTCCCCTAACCCTAACCCTAGCCCGAACCCTAACCCTAACACTTCTCCGAAGCCTGACGCTCACCCGTCCCCTAATCCTAACCCGTACCCTAACGCTAACCCGCGCCCTCACATGTATGCTCCCCCTAAAGCATTGTCGTACCCTCACCTGGACCCTAAACCGTCCCCGTCCCCTAACCCTAACCCTATCCTGAACCCTAACCCTAACCCTTCCCCGAAGCCCGACCCTCACCCGTCCCCTAATCCTAACCCGTACGCTAACGCTAACTCGCGCCCTCACACATACGCTCCCCCTAAAGCGTTGTCGTACCCTCACCTGGACCCTAAACCGTCCCCGTCCCCTAACCCTAACCCTATCCTGAACCCTAACCCTAACCCTTCCCCGAAGCCCGACCCTCACCCGTCCCCTAATCCTAACCCGTACGCTAACGCTAACCCGCGCCCTCACACGTACGCTCCCCCTAAAGCGTTGTCGTTCCCTCACCTGGACCCTAAACCGTCCCCGTCCCCTAACCCTAACCCTAGCCCGAACCCAAACCCTAACCCTTCCCCGAAGCCTGAACCTCACCCGTCCCCTAATCCTAACCCGTACGCTAACGCTAACCCGCGCCCTCACACGTACGCTCCCCCTAAAGCGTTGTCGTACTCTCACCTGGACCCTAAACCGTCCCCGTCCCCTAACCCTAATCCTAGCCCGAACCCTAACCCTAACCCTTCCCCGAAGCCTGACCCTCACCCGTCCCCTAATGTTAACCCGTACGCTAACGCTAACATGCGCCCTCACACGTACGCTCCCCCTAAAGCGTTGTCGTACCCTCACCTGGACCCTAAACCGTCCCCGTCCCCTAACCCTAACCCTAGCCCGAACCCTAACCCTAAACCTTCCCCGAAGCCTGACCCTCACCAGTCCCCTAATCCTAACCAGTACGCTAACGCTATCCCGCGCCCTCACACGTACGCTCCCCCTAAAGCGTTGTCGTACCCTCACCTGGACCCTAAACCGTCCCCGTCCCCTAACCCTAACCCTAGGCCGAACCCTAACCCTTCCCCGAAGCCTGACCCTCACCCTTCCCCTAATCCTAACCTGTACGCTAACGCTAACCCGCGCCCTCACATGTACGCTCCACCTAAAGCGTTGTCGTACCCTCACCTGGACCCTAAACCGTCCCCGTCCCCTAACCCTAACCCTAGCCCGAACCCTAACCCTAACCCTTCCCCGAAGCCTGACCCTCACCCGTCCCCTAATTCTAACCCGTACGCTAACGCTAACCCGCGCCCTCAAACGTACGCTCCCCCTAAAGCGTTGTCGTACCCTCAACTTGACCCTAAACCGTCCCCGTCCCCTAACACTAACCCTAGCCCGAACCCTAACCCTAACACTTCCCCGAAGCCTGACCCTCACCCGTCCCCTAATCCTAACCCGTACGCTAACGCTAACCCGCGCCCTCACACGTACGCTCCCCCTAAAGCGTTGTCGTACCCTCACCTGGACCCTAAACCGTCCCCATCCCCTAACCCTAACCCTAGCCCAAACCCTAACCCTAACCCTTCCCCGAAGCCTGACCCTCACCCTTCCCCTAATCCTAACCCGTACGCTAACGCTAACCCGCGCCCTCACACGTATGCTCCCCCTAAAGCGTTGTCGTACCCTCACCTGGACCCTAAACCGTCCCCATCCCCTAACCCTAACCCTAGCCCGAACCCTAAACCTAACCCTTCCCCGAAGCCTGACCCTCACCCGTCCCCTAATCCTAAACCGTACGCTAACGCTAACTCGCGCCCTCACACGTACGCTCCCCCTAAAGCGTTGTCGTACCCTCACCTGGACCCTAAACCGTCCCCGTCCCCTAACCCTAACCCTATCCTGAACCCTAACCCTAACCCTTCCCCGAAGCCCGACCCTCACCCGTCCCCTAATCCTAACCCGTACGCTAACGCTAACCCGCGCCCTCACACGTACGCTCCCCCTAAAGCGTTGTCGTTCCCTCACCTGGACCCTAAACCGTCCCCGTCCCCTAACCCTAACCCTAGGCCGAACCCTAACCCTTCCCCGAAGCCTGACCCTCACCCTTCCCCTAATCCTAACCTGTACGCTAACGCTAACCCGCGCCCTCACACGTACGCTCCACCTAAAGCGTTGTCGTACCCTCACCTGGACCCTAAACCGTCCCCGTCCCCTAACCCTAACCCTAGCCCAAACCCTAACCCTAACCCTTCCCCGAAGCCTGACCCTCACCCGTCCCCTAATCCTAACCCGTACGCTAACGCTAACCCGCACCCTCACACGTACGCTCCCCCTAAAGCGTTGTCGTACCCTCACCTGGACCCTAAACCGTCCCCGTCCCCTAACCCTAACCCTAGCCCGAACCCTAACCCTAACCCTTCCCCGAAGCCTGACCTTCACCCGTCCCCTAATCCTAACACGTACGCTAACGCTAACCCGCGCCCTCACACGTACGCTCCCCCTAAAGCGTTGTCGTACCCTCACCTGGACCCTAAACCGTCCCCGTCCCCTAACCCTAACCCTAGCCCAAACCCTAACCCTAACCCTTCCCCGAAGCCTGACCCTCACCCTTCCCCTAATCCTAACCCGTACGCTAACGCTAACCCGCGCCCTCACACGTACGCTCCAAGTAAAGCATTGTCGTACCCTCACCTGGACCCTAAACCGTCCTCGTCACCTAACCCTAACCCTAGCCCGAACCCTAACCCTAACACTTCCCCGAAGCCTGACCCTCACCCTTCCCCTAATCCTAACCCGTACGCTAACGCTAACCCGCGCCCTCACACATACGCTCCCCCTAAAGCGTTGACGTACCCTCACCTGGACCCTAAACCGTCCCCGTCCCCTAACCCTAAGCCTAGCCCGAACCCTAACCCTAACCCTTCCCCGAAGCCTGACACTCACCCGTCCCCTAATCCTAACGCGTACGCTAACGCTAACCCGCGCCCTCACACGTACTCTCCCCCTAAAGCGCTGTCGTACCCTCACCTGTACCCTAAACCGTCCCCGTCCCCTAACCCTAACCCTAGCCCGAACCCTAACCCTAACCCTTCCCCGAAGCCTGACCCTCACCCGTCCCCTAATCCTAACCAGTACGCTAACGCTAACCCGCGCCCTCACACGTATGGTCCCCCTAAAGCGTTGTCGTACCCTCACCTGGACCCTAAACTGTCCCCGTCACCTAACCCTAACCCTAGCCCGAACCCTAACCCTAACACTTCCCCGAAGCCTGACCCTCACCCTTCCCCTACTCCTAACCCGTACGCTAACGCTAACCCGCGCCCTCACACGTACGCTCCCCCTAAAGCGTTGTCGTACCCTCACCTGGACCCTAAACCATCCCCGTCCCCTAACCCTAACCCTAGCCCGAACCCTAACCCTAACACTTCCCCGAAGCCTGACCCTCACCCGTCCCCTAATCCTAACCCGTACGCTAATGCTAACCCGCGCCCTCACACGTACGCTCCCCCTAAAGCGTTGTCGTACCCTCACCTGGACCCTAAACCGTCCCCGTCCCCTAACCCTATCCCTAGCCCGAACCCTAACCCTAACCCTTTCCCGAAACCTGACCATCACCCGTCCCCTAATCCTAACCCGTGCGCTAACGCTAACCCACGCCCTCACAAGTACGCTCTCCCTAAAGCGTTGTCGTACCCTCACCTGGACCCTAAACCGTCCCCATCCCCTAACCCTAAACCTAGCCCGAACCCTAACCCTAACCCTTCCCCGAAGCCTGACACTCACCCATCTCCTAATCCTAACCCGTACGCTAACGCTAACCCGCGCCCTCACACGTACGCTCCAAGTAAAGCGTTGTCGTACCCTCACCTGGACCGTAAACCGTCCCCGTCCCCTAACCCTAACCCTAGCCCGAACCCTAACCCTAACCCTTCCCCGAAGCCTAACCCTTACCCGTCCCCTAATCCTAACCCGTACGCTAACGCTAACCCGCGCCCTCACACGTACGCGCCACCTAAAGCGTTGTCGTACCCTCACCTGGACCCTAAACCGTCCCCGTCCCCTAACCCTAATCCTAGCCCGAACCCTAACCCTAACCCTTCCCCGAAGCCTGACCCTCACCCGTCCCCTAATGTTAACCCGTACGCTAACGCTAACCTGCGCCCTCACACGTACGCTCCCCCTAAAGCGTTGTCGTACCCTCACCTGGACCCTAAACCGTCCCCGTCCCCTAACCCTAACCCTAGCCCGAACCCTAACCCTAAACCTTCCCCGAAGCCTGACCCTCACCCGTCCCCTAATCCTAACCAGTACAATAACGCTATCCCGCGCCCTCACACGTACGCTCCCCCTAAAGCGTTGTCGTACCCTCACCTGGACCCTAAACCGTCCCCGTCCCCTAACCCTAACCCTAGGCCGAACCCTAACCCTTCCCCGAAGCCTGACCCTCACCCTTCCCCTAATCCTAACCTGTACGCTAACGCTAACCCGCGCCCTCACACGTACGCTCCACCTAAAGCGTTGTCGTACCCTCACCTGGACCCTAAACCGTCCCCGTCCCCTAACCCTAACCCTAGCCCAAACCCTAACCCTAACCCTTCCCCGAAGCCTGACCCTCACCCGTCCCCTAATCCTAACCCGTACGCTAACGCTAACCCGCACCCTCACACGTACGCTCCCCCTAAAGCGTTGTCGTACCCTCACCTGGACCCTAAACCGTCCCCGTCCCCTAACCCTAACCCTAGCCCGAACCCTAACCCTAACCCTTCCCCGAAGCCTGACCTTCACCCGTCCCCTAATCCTAACACGTACGCTAACGCTAACCCGCGCCCTCACACGTACGCTCCCCCTAAAGCGTTGTCGTACCCTCACCTGGACCCTAAACCGTCCCCGTCCCCTAACCCTAACCCTAGCCCAAACCCTAACCCTAACCCTTCCCCGAAGCCTGACCCTCACCCTTCCCCTAATCCTAACCCGTACGCTAACGCTAACCCGCGCCCTCACACGTACGCTCCAAGTAAAGCATTGTCGTACCCTCACCTGGACCCTAAACCGTCCTCGTCACCTAACCCTAACCCTAGCCCGAACCCTAACCCTAACACTTCCCCGAAGCCTGACCCTCACCCTTCCCCTAATCCTAACCCGTACGCTAACGCTAACCCGCGCCCTCACACATACGCTCCCCCTAAAGCGTTGACGTACCCTCACCTGGACCCTAAACCGTCCCCGTCCCCTAACCCTAAGCCTAGCCCGAACCCTAACCCTAACCCTTCCCCGAAGCCTGACACTCACCCGTCCCCTAATCCTAACGCGTACGCTAACGCTAACCCGCGCCCTCACACGTACTCTCCCCCTAAAGCGCTGTCGTACCCTCACCTGTACCCTAAACCGTCCCCGTCCCCTAACCCTAACCCTAGCCCGAACCCTAACCCTAACCCTTCCCCGAAGCCTGACCCTCACCCGTCCCCTAATCCTAACCAGTACGCTAACGCTAACCCGCGCCCTCACACGTATGGTCCCCCTAAAGCGTTGTCGTACCCTCACCTGGACCCTAAACTGTCCCCGTCACCTAACCCTAACCCTAGCCCGAACCCTAACCCTAACACTTCCCCGAAGCCTGACCCTCACCCTTCCCCTACTCCTAACCCGTACGCTAACGCTAACCCGCGCCCTCACACGTACGCTCCCCCTAAAGCGTTGTCGTACCCTCACCTGGACCCTAAACCATCCCCGTCCCCTAAACCTAACCCTAGCCCGAACCCTAACCCTAACACTTCCCCGAAGCCTGACCCTCACCCGTCCCCTAATCCTAACCCGTACGCTAATGCTAACCCGCGCCCTCACACGTACGCTCCCCCTAAAGCGTTGTCGTACCCTCACCTGGACCCTAAACCGTCCCCGTCCCCTAACCCTATCCCTAGCCCGAACCCTAACCCTAACCCTTTCCCGAAACCTGACCATCACCCGTCCCCTAATCCTAACCCGTGCGCTAACGCTAACCCACGCCCTCACAAGTACGCTCTCCCTAAAGCGTTGTCGTACCCTCACCTGGACCCTAAACCGTCCCCATCCCCTAACCCTAAACCTAGCCCGAACCCTAACCCTAACCCTTCCCCGAAGCCTGACACTCACCCATCTCCTAATCCTAACCCGTACGCTAACGCTAACCCGCGCCCTCACACGTACGCTCCAAGTAAAGCGTTGTCGTACCCTCACCTGGACCGTAAACCGTCCCCGTCCCCTAACCCTAACCCTAGCCCGAACCCTAACCCTAACCCTTCCCCGAAGCCTAACCCTTACCCGTCCCCTAATCCTAACCCGTACGCTAACGCTAACCCGCGCCCTCACACGTACGCGCCACCTAAAGCGTTGTCGTACCCTCACCTGGACCCTAAACCGTCCCCGTCCCCTAACCCTAACCCTAGCCCGAACCCTAACCCTAACTCTTCCCCGAAGCCTGACCCTCACCCGTCCCCTAATCCTAAACCGTACGCTAACGCTAACCCGCGCCCTCACACGTACGCTCCCCCTAAAGCGTTGTCGTACCCTCACCTGGACCCTAAACCGTCCCCGTCCCCTAACCCTAACCCTAGCCCGAACCCTAACCCTAACCCTTCCCCGAAGCCTGACCCTCACCCTTCCCCTAATCCTAACCGGTACGGTAACGCTAACCGGCGCCCTCACACGTACGCTCCCCCTAAAGAGTTGTTGTACCCTCATCTGGACCCTAAACCGTCCCCGTCCCCTAACCCTAACCCTAGCCCAAACCCTAACCCTAACCCTTCCCCGAAGCCTGACCCTCACCCGTCCCCTAATCCTAACCCGTACGCTAACGCTAACCCGCGCCCGCACACGTACGCTCCCCCTAAAGCGTTGTCGTACCCTCACCTGGACCCTAAACCGTCCCCGTCCCCTAACCCTAACCCTAACCCGAACCCTAACCCTAACCCTTCCCCGAAGCCTGACCCTCACCCGTCCCCTAATCCTAACCCGTCCGCTAACGCTAACCCGCGCCCTCACACGTACGCTCCCCCTAAAGCGTTGTCGTACCCTCATCTGAACCCTAAACCGTCCCCGTCCCCTAACCCTAACCCTAGCCCGAACCCTAACCCTAACCCTTCCCTGAAGCCTGACCCTCACCCGTCCCCTAATCCTAACCCGAACGCTAACGCTAACCCGCGCCCTCACACGTACGCTCCCCCTAAAGCATTGTCGTACCCTCACCTGGACCCTAAACCGTCCCCGTCACCTAACCCTAACCCTAGTCCGAACCCTAACGCTAACACTTCCCCGAAGCCTGACCCTCACCCTTCCCCTACTCCTAACCGGTACGCTAACGCTAACCCGCGCCCTCACACGTACGCTCACCCTAAAGCGATGTCGTACCCTCACCTGGACCCTAAACCGTCCCCGTCCCCTAACCCTAACCCTAGCCCGAACCCTAACCCTAACCCTTCCCCGAAGCCTGACCCTCACCCATCCCCTAATCCTAACCCATACGCTAATGCTAACCCATGCCCTCACACGTACGCTCACCCTAAAACGATGTCGTACCCTCACCTGGACCCTAAACCGTCCCCGTCCCCTAACCCTAACCCTAGCCCGAACCCTAACCCTAACCCTTCCCCAAAGCCTGACCCACACCCGTCCCCTAATCCTAACCCGTACGCTAACGCTAACCCGCGCCCTCACACGTACGCGCCCCCTAAAGCGTTGTCGTACCCTCACCTGGACCCTAAACCGTCCCCGTCCCCTAACCCTAGCCCGAACCCTAACCCTAACCCTTCCCCAAAGCCTGACCCTCACCCGTCCCCTAATCCTAAACTGTACGCTAACGCTAACCCGCGCCCTCACACGTACGCTCCACCTAAAGCGTTGTCGTACCCTCACCTGGACCCTAAACCGTCCCCGTCCCCTAACCCTAACCTTAGCCCGAACCCTAACCCTAACACTTCCCCGAAAACTGACCCTCACCCGTCCCCTAATCCTAACCCGTACGCTAACGCTAACCCGCGCCCTCACACGTACGCTCCACCTAAAGCGTTGTCGTACCCTCACCTGGACCCTAAACTGTCCCCGTCCCCTAACACTAACCCTAGCCCGAACCCTAACCCTAACCCTTCCCCGAAGCCTGACCCTCACCCGTCCCCTAATCCTAACCCGTACGCTAACGCTAACCCGCGCCCTCACACGTATGCTCCCCCTAAAGCGTTGTCGTACGCTCACCTGGACCCTAAACCGTCCCCGTCCCCTAACCCTAGCCCGAACCCTAACCCTAACCCGTCCCCGAAGCCTGACTCTCACCCGTCCCCTAATCCTAACCCGTACGCTAACGCTAACCCGCGCCCTCACACGTACGCTCCCCCTAAAGCGTTGTCGTACTCTGACCTGGACCCTAAACCGTCCCCGTCCCCTAACCCTAATCCTAGCCCGAACCCTAACCCTAACCCTTCCCCGAAGCCTGACCCTCACCCGTCCCCTAATGTTAACCCGTACGCTAACGCTAACCTGCGCCCTCACACGTACGCTCCCCCTAAAGCGTTGTCGTACCCTCACCTGGACCCTAAACCGTCCCCGTCCCCTAACCCTAACCCTAGCCCGAACCCTAACCCTAAACCTTCCCCGAAGCCTGACCCTCACCCGTCCCCTAATCCTAACCAGTACGCTAACGCTATCCCACGCCCTCACACGTACGCTCCCCCTAAAGCGTTGTTGTACCCTCACCTGGACCCTAAACCGTCCCCGTCCCCTAACCCTAACCCTAGGCCGAACCCTAACCCTTCCCCGAAGCCTGACCCTCACCCTTCCCCTAATCCTAACCTGTACGCTAACGCTAACCCGCGCCCTCACACGTACGCTCCACCTAAAGCGTTGTCGTACCCTCACCTGGACCCTAAACCGTCCCAGTCCCCTAACCCTAACCCTAGCCCAAACCCTAACCCTAACCCTTCCCCGAAGCCTGACCCTCATCCGTCCCCTAATCCTAACCCGTACGCTAACGCTAACCCGCACCCTCACACGTATGCTCCCCCTAAAGCGTTGTCGTACCCTCACCTGGACCCTAAACCGTCCCCGTCCCCTAACCCTAACCCTAGCCCGAACCCTAACCCTAACCCTTCCCCGAAGCCTGACCTTCACCCGTCCCCTAATCCTAACACGTACGCTAACGCTAACCCGTGCCCTAACACGTACGCTCCCCCTAAAGCGTTGTCGTACACTCACCTGGACCCTAAACCGTCCCCGTCCCCTAACCCTAACCCTAGCCCAAACCCTAACCCTAACCCTTCCCCGAAGCCTGACCCTCACCCTTCCCCTAATCCTAACCCGTACGCTAACGCTAACCCGCGCCCTCACACGTACGCTCCAAGTAAAGCATTGTCGTACCCTCACCTGGACCCTAAACCGTCCCCGTCACCTAACCCTAACCCTAGCCCGAACCCTAACCCTAACACTTCCCCGAAGCCTGACCCTCACCCTTCCCCTAATCCGAACCCGTACGCTAACGCTAACCCGCGCCCTCACACGTACGCTCCCCCTAAAGCGTTGACGTACCCTCACCTGGACCCTAAACCGTCCCCGTCCCCTAACCCTAAGCCTAGCCCGAACCCTAACCCTAACCCTTCCCCGAAGCCTGACTCTCACCCGTCCCCTAATCCTAACCCGTACGCTAACGCTAACCCGCGCCCTCACACGTACGCTCCCCCTAAAGCGCTGTCGTACCCTCACCTGTACCCTAAACCGTCCCCGTCCCCTAACCCTAATCCTAGCCCGAACCCTAACCCTAACCCTTCCCCGAAGCCTGACCCTCACCCGTCCCCTAATCCTAACCCGTACGCTAACGCTAACCCGCGCCCTCACACGTACGGTCCCCCTAAAGCGTTGTCGTACCCTCACCTGGACCCTAAACCGTCCCCGTCACCTAACCCTAACCCTAGCCCGAACCCTAACCCTAACCCTTCCCCGAAGCCTGACCCTCACCCTTCCCCTACTCCTAAACCGTACGCTAACGCTAACCCGCGCCCTCACACGTACGCTCCCCCTAAAGCGTTGTCGTACCCTCACCTGGACCCTAAACCATCCCCGTCCCCTAACCCTAACCCTAGCCCGAACCCTAACCCTAACCCTTCCCCGAAGCCTGACCCTCACCCGTCCCCTAATCCTAACCCGTACGCTAACGCTAACCCGCGCCCTCACACGTACGCTCCCCCTAAAGCGTTGTCGTACCCTCACCTGGACCCTAAACCGTCCCCGTCCCCTAACCCTATCCCTAGCCCGAACCCTAACCCTAACCCTTCCCCGAAGCCTGACCCTCACCCGTCCCCTAATCCTAACCCGTCCGCTAACGCTAACCCGCGCCCTCACACGTACGCTCCCCCTAAAGCGTTGACGTACCCTCACCTGGACCCTAAACCGTCCCCGTCCCCTAACCCTAAGCCTAGCCCGAACCCTAACCCTAACCCTTCCCTGAAGCCTGACACTCACCCGTCCCCTAATCCTAACCCGTACGCTAACGCTAACCCGCGCCCTCACACGTACGGTCCCCCTAAAGCATTGTCGCACCCTCACCTGGACCCTAAACCATCCCCGTCACCTAACCCTAACCCTAGTCCGAACCCTAACGCTAACACTTCCCCGAAGCCTGACCCTCACCCTTCCCCTACTCCTAACCCGTACGCTAACGCTAACCCGCGCCCTCACACGTACGCTCCCCCTAAAGCGTTGTCGTACCCTCACCTGGACCCTAAACCATCCCCGTCCCCTAACCCTAACCCTAGCCCGAACCCTAACCCTAACCCTTCCCCGAAGCCTGACCCTCACCCGTCCCCTAATCCTAACCCGTACGCTAACGCTAACCCGCGCCCTCACACGTACGCTCCCCCTAAAGCGTTGTCGTACCCTCACCTGGACCCTAAACCGTCCCCGTCCCCTAACCCTATCCCTAGCCCGAACCCTAACCCTAACCCTTTCCCGAAACCTGACCATCACCCGTCCCCTAATCCTAACCCGTGCGCTAACGCTAACCCACGCCCTCACACGTACGCTCTCCCTAAAGCGTTGTCGTACCCTCACCTGGACCCTAAACCGTCCCCATCCCCTAACCCTAAACCTAGCCCGAACCCTAACCCTAACCCTTCCCCGAAGCCTGACACTCACCCATCTCCTAATCCTAACCCGTACGCTAACGCTAACCCGCGCCCTCACACGTACGCTCCAAGTAAAGCGTTGTCGTACCCTCACCTGGACCCTAAACCGTCCCCGTCCCCTAACCCTAACCCTAGCCCGAACCCTAACCCTAACCCTTCCCCGAAGCCTGACCCTCACCCTTCCCCTAATCCTAACCGGTACGGTAACGCTAACCCGCGCCCTCACACGTACGCTCCCCCTAAAGAGTTGTTGTACCCTCATCTGGACCCTAAACCGTCCCCGTCCCCTAACCCTAACCCTAGCCCGAACCCTAACCCTAACCCTTCCCCGAAGCCTGACCCTCACCCGTCCCCTAATCCTAACCCGTACGCTAACGCTAACCCGCGCCCACACACGTACGCTCCCCCTAAAGCGTTGTCGTACCCTCACCTGGACCCTAAACCGTCCCCGTCTCCTAACCCTAACCCTAACCCGAACCCTAACCCTAACCCTTCCCCGAAGCCTGACCCTCACCCGTCCCCTAATCCTAACCCGTCCGCTAACGCTAACCCGCGCCCTCACACGTACGCTCCCCCTAAAGCGTTGTCGTACCCTCATCTGAACCCTAAACCGTCCCCGTCCCCTAACCCTAACCCTAGCCCGAACCCTAACCCTAACCCTTCCCCGAAGCCTGACCCTCACCCATCCCCTAATCCTAACCCATACGCTAATGCTAACCCATGCCCTCACACGTACGCTCACCCTAAAACGATGTCGTACCCTCACCTGGACCCTAAACCGTCCCCGTCCCCTAACCCTAACCCTAGCCCGAACCCTAACCCTAACCCTTCCCCGAAGCCTGACCCACACCCGTCCCCTAATCCTAACCCGTACGCTAACGCTAACCCGCGCCCTCACACGTACGCGCCCCCTAAAGCGTTGTCGTACCCTCACCTGGACCCTAAACCGTCCCCGTCCCCTAACCCTAGCCCGAACCCTAACCCTAACCCTTCCCCGAAGCCTGACCCTCACCCGTCCCCTAATCCTAAACTGTACGCTAACGCTAACCCGCGCCCTCACACGTACGCTCCACCTAAAGCGTTGTCGTACCCTCACCTGGACCCTAAACCGTCCCCGTCCCCTAACCCTAACCTTAGCCCGAACCCTAACCCTAACACTTCCCCGAAAACTGACCCTCACCCGTCCCCTAATCCTAACCCGTACGCTAACGCTAACCCGCGCCCTCACACGTACGCTCCACCTAAAGCGTTGTCGTACCCTCACCTGGACCCTAAACCGTCCCCGTCCCCTAACCCTAACCCTAGCCCGAACCCTAACCCTAACCCTTCCCCGAAGCCTGACCCTCACCCGTCCCCTAATCCTAACCCGTACGCTAACGGTAACCCGCGCCCTCACACGTACGCTCCCCCTAAAGCGTTGTCGTACCCTCACCTGGACCCTAAACCGTCCACGTCCCCTAACCCTAACCCTAGCCCGAACCCTAACCCTAACCCTTCCCCGAAGCCTAACCCTCACCCGTCCCCTAATCCTAAACCGTACGCTAATGCTAAACCGCACCCTCACACGTACGCGCCCTCTAAAGCATTGTCGTACCCTCACCTGGACCCTAAACCGTCCCCGTCCCCTAACCCTAACCCTAGACCGAACCCTAACCCTAACCCTTCCCCGAAGCCTGACCCTCACCCGTCCCCTAATCCTAAACCGTACGCTAACGCTAACACGCGCCCTCACACGTACGCTCCCCCTAAAGCGTTGTCGTACCCTCACCTGCACCGTAAACCGTCCCCGTCCCCTAACCCTAACCCTAGCCCGAACCCTAACCCTAAACCTTCCCCGAAGCCTGACCCTCACCCGTCCCCTAATCCAAACCAGTTTGCTAACGGTATCCCGCGCCCTCACACGTACGCTCCCCCTAAAGCGTTGTCGTACCCTCACCTGGACCCTAAACCGTCCCCGTCCCCTAACCCTAACCCTAGGCCGAACCCTAACCCTTCCCCGAAGCCTGACCCTCACCCTTCCCCTAATCCTAACCTGTACGCTTACGCTAACCCGCGCCCTCACATGTACGCTCCACCTAAAGCATTGTCGTACCCTCACCTGGACCCTAAACCGTCCCCGTCCCCTAACCCTAACCCTAGCCCGAACCCTAACCCTAACCCTTCCCCGAAGCCTGACCCTCACCCGTCCCCTAATCCTAACCCGTACGCTAACTCTAACCCGCGCCCTCACATGTACGCTCCCCCTAAAGCGTTGTCGTACCCTCACCTAGACCCTAAACCGTCCCCGTCCCCTAACCCTAACCCTAGCCCGAACCCTAACCCTAACACTTCCCCGAAGCCTGACCCTCACCCGTCCCCTAATCCTAACCCGTACGCTAACGCTAACCCATGCCCTCACACGTACGCTCCCCCTAAAGCGTTGTCGTACCCTCACCTGGACCCTAAACCGTCCCCGTCCCCTAACCCTAACCCTAGCCCGAACCCTAACCCTAACCCTTCCCCGAAGCCTGACCCTCACACTTCCCCTAATCCTAACCCGTACGCTAACGCTAACCCGCGCCCTCACACGTACGCTCTACCTAAAGCGTTGTCGTACTCTCACCTGGACCCTAAACCGTCCCCGTCCCCTAACCCTAACCCTAGCCCAAACCCTAACCCTAACCCTTCCCCGAAGCCTGACCCTCACCCGTCCCCTAATCCTAACCCGTACGCTAACGCTAACACGCACCCTCACACGTACGCTCCCCCTAAAGCGTTGTCGTACCCTCACCTGGACCCTAAACTGTCCCCGTCCCCTAACACTAACCCTAGCCCGAACCCTAACCCTAACCCTTCCCCGAAGCCTGACACTCACCCGTCCCCTAATCCTAACCCGTACGCTAACGCTAACCCGCGCCCTCACACGTACGCTCCAAGTAAAGCGTTGTCGTACCCTCACCTGGACCCTAAACCGTCCCCGTCCCCTAACCCTAACCCTAGCCCGAACCCTAACCCTAACCCTTCCCCGAAGCCTGACCCACACCCGTCCCCTAATCCTAAACCGTACGCTAACGCTAACCCGCGCCCTCACACGTACGCTCCCCCTAAAGCGTTGTCGTACCCTCACCTGGACCCTAAACCGTCCCCGTCCCCTAACCCTAACCCTAGCCCGAACCCTAACCCTAACCCTTCCCCGAAGCCTGACCCTCACCCTTCCCCTAATCCTAACTGGTACGCTAAGGCTAACCCGCGCCCTCACACGTACGCTCCCCCTAAAGCGTTGTCGTACCCTCATCTGGACCCTAAACCGTCCCCGTACCCTAACCCTAACCCTAGCCCGAACCCTAACCCTAACCCTTCCCTGAAGCCTGACCCTCACCCGTCCCCTAATCCTAACCCGAACGCTAACGCTAACCCGCGCCCTCACACGTACGCTCCCCCTAAAGCATTGTCGTACCCTCACCTGGACCCTAAACCGTCCCCGTCACCTAACCCTAACCCTAGCCCGAACCCTAACGCTAACACTTCCCCGAAGCCTGAACCTCACCCTTCCCCTAATCCTAACCCGTACGCTAACGCTAACGCGCGCCCTCACACGTACGCTCCCCCTAAAGCGTTGTCGTACCCTCACCTGGACCCTAAACCGTCCCCGTCCCCTAACCCTAACCCTAGCCCGAACCCTAACCCTAACCCTTCCCCGAAGCCTGACCCTCACCCTTCCCCTAATCCTAACCGGTACGCTAACGCTAACCCGCGCCCTCACACGTACGCTCCCCCTAAAGCGTTGTTGTACCCTCACCTGGACCCTAAACCGTCCTCGTCCCCTAACCCTAACCCCAGCCCGAACCCTAACCCTAACTCTTCCCCGAAGCCTGACCCTCAACCGTCCCCTAATCCTAACCCGTACGCTAACGCTAACCTGCGCCCTCACACGTACGCTCCACCTAAAGCGTTGTCGTACCCTCACCTGGACCCTAAACCGTCCCCGTCCCCTAACCCTAACCCTAGCCCGAACCCTAACCCTAACCCTTCCCCGAAGCCTGACCCTCACCCTTCCCCTAATCCTAACCCGTATGCTAACGCAAACCCGCGCCCTCACACGTACGCTCCACCTAAAGCGTTGTCGTACCCTCACCTGGACCCTAAACCGTCCCCGTCCCCTAACCCTAACCCTAGCCCGAACCCTAACCCTAACCCTTCCCCGAAGCCTGACCCTCACCCGTCCCCTAATCCTAACCCGTACGCTAACGCTAACCCGCGCCCTCACACGTACGCTCACCCTAAAGCGATGTCGTACCCTCACCTGGACCCTAAACCGTCCCCGTCCCCTAACCCTAAACCTAGACCGAACCCTAACCCTAACCCTTCCCCGAAGCCTGACCCTCACCCATCCCCTAATCCTAACCCATACGCTA
Organism: Grampus griseus; assembly: GCF_964374135.1. Taxonomy (NCBI): domain Eukaryota; kingdom Metazoa; phylum Chordata; class Mammalia; order Artiodactyla; family Delphinidae; genus Grampus; species Grampus griseus. The sequence continues at coordinate 301,906 of NW_028133118.1, read as the reverse complement.
ATGCTAACCCATGCCCTCACACGTACGCTCACCCTAAAGCGATGTCGTACCCTCACCTGGACCCTAAACCATCCCCGTCCCCTAACCCTAACCCTAGCCCGAACCCTAACCCTAACCCTTCCCCGAAGCCTGACCCACACCCGTCCCCTAATCCTAACCCGTACGCTAACGCTAACCCGCGCCCTCACACGTACGCGCCCCCTAAAGCGTTGTCGTACCCTCACCTGGACCCTAAACCGTCCCCGTCCCCTAACCCTAGCCCGAACCCTAACCCTAACCCTTCCCCGAAGCCTGACCCTCACCCGTCACCTAATCCTAAACCGTACGCTAACGCTAACCCGCGCCCTCACACGTACGCTCCACCTAAAGCGTTGTCGTACCCTCACCTCGACCCTAAACTGTCCCCGTCCCCTAACCCTAACCTTAGCCCGAACCCTAACCCTAACACTTCCCCGAAAACTGACCCACACCCGTCCCCTAATCCTAACCCGTACGCTAACGCTAACCCGCGCCCTCACACGTACGCTCCACCTAAAGCGTTGTCGTACCCTCACCTGGACCCTAAACTGTCCCCGTCCCCTAACACTAACCCTAGCCCGGACCCTAACCCTAACCCTTCCCCGAAGCCTGACCCTCACCCGTCCCCTAATCCTAACCCGTACGCTAACGCTAACCCGCGCCCTCACACGTATGCTCCCCCTAAAGCGTTGTCGTACGCTCACCTGGACCCTAAACCGTCCCCGTCCCCTAACCCTAACCCTAGCCCGAACCCTAACCCTAACCCGTCCCCGAAGCCTGACTCTCACCCGTCCCCTAATCCTAAACCGTACGCTAACGCTAACCCGCGCCCTCACACGTACGCTCCCCCTAAAGCGTTGTCGTATCCTCACCTGGACCCTAAACCGTCCCCGTCCCCTAACCCTAGCCCGAACCCTAACCCTAACCCTTCCCCGAAGCCTGACCCTCACCCGTCCCTTAATCCTAACCCGTACGCTAACGCTAACCCGCGCCCTCACACGTACGCTCCACCTAAAGTGTTGTCGTACCCTCACCTGGACCCTAAACCGTCCCCATCCCCTAACCCTAACCCTAGCCCGAACCCTAAACCTAACCCTTCCCCGAAGCCTGACCCTCACCCGTCCCCTAATCCTAACCCGTACGCTAACGCTAACTCGCGCCCTCACACATACGCTCCCCCTAAAGCGTTGTCGTACCCTCACCTGGACCCTAAACCGTCCCCGTCCCCTAACCCTAACCCTATCCTGAACCCTAACCCTAACCCTTCCCCGAAGCCCGACCCTCACCCGTCCCCTAATCCTAACCCGTACGCTAACGCTAACCCGCGCCCTCACACGTACGCTCCCCCTAAAGCGTTGTCGTTCCCTCACCTGGACCCTAAACCGTCCCCGTCCCCTAACCCTAACCGTAGCCCGAACCCTAATCCTAACCCTTCCCCGAAGCCTGACCCTCACCCGTCCCCTAATCCTAACCCGTACGCTAACGCTAACCCGCGCCCTCACACGTACGCTCCCCCTAAAGCGTTGTCGTACTCTCATCTGGACCCTAAACCGTCCCCGTCCCCTAACCCTAATCCTAGCCCGAACCCTAACCCTAACCCTTCCCCGAAGCCTGACCCTCACCCGTCCCCTAATGTTAACCCGTACGCTAACGCTAACCTGCGCCCTCACACGTACGCTCCCCCTAAAGCGTTGTCGTACCCTCACCTGGACCCTAAACCGTCCCCGTCCCCTAACCCTAACCCTAGCCCGAACCCTAACCCTAAACCTTCCCCGAAGCCTGACCCTCACCCGTCCCCTAATCCTAACCAGTACGCTAACGCTATCCCGCGCCCTCACACGTACGCTCCCCCTAAAGCGTTGTCGTACCCTCACCTGGACCCTAAACCGTCCCCGTCCCCTAACCCTAACCCTAGGCCGAACCCTAACCCTTCCCCGAAGCCTGACCCTCACCCTTCCCCTAATCCTAACCTGTACGCTAACGCTAACCCGCGCCCTCACATGTACGCTCCACCTAAAGCGTTGTCGTACCCTCACCTGGACCCTAAACCGTCCCCGTCCCCTAACCCTAACCCTAGCCCGAACCCTAACCCTAACCCTTCCCCGAAGCCTGACCCTCACCCGTCCCCTAATTCTAACCCGTACGCTAACGCTAACCCGCGCCCTCAAACGTACGCTCCCCCTAAAGCGTTGTCGTACCCTCAACTTGACCCTAAACCGTCCCCGTCCCCTAAAACTAACCCTAGCCCGAACCCTAACCCTAACACTTCCCCAAAGCCTGACCCTCACCCGTCCCCTAATCCTAACCCGTACGCTAACGCTAACCCGCGCCCTCACACGTACGCTCCCCCTAAAGCGTTGTCGTACCCTCACCTGGACCCTAAACCGTCCCCGTCCCCTAACCCTAACCCTAGCCCAAACCCTAACCCTAACCCTTCCCCGAAGCCTGACCCTCACCCTTCCCCTAATCCTAACCCATACGCTAACGCTAACCCGCGCCCTCACACGTATGCTCCCCCTAAAGCGTTGTCGTACCCTCACCTGGACCCTAAACCGTCCCCATCCCCTAACCCTAACCCTAGCCCGAACCCTAAACCTAACCCTTCCCCGAAGCCTGACCCTCACCCGTACCCTAATCCTAAACCGTACGCTAACGCTAACTCGCGCCCTCACACGTACGCTCCCCCTAAAGCGTTGTCGTACCCTCACCTGGACCCTAAACCGTCCCCGTCCCCTAACCCTAACCCTATCCTGAACCCTAACCCTAACCCTTCCCCGAAGCCCGACCCTCACCCGTCCCCTAATCCTAACCCGTACGCTAACGCTAACCCGCGCCCTCACACGTACGCTCCCCCTAAAGCGTTGTCGTTCCCTCACCTGGACCCTAAACCGTCCCCGTCCCCTAACCCTAACCCTAGCCCGAACCCTAACCCTAACCCTTCCCCGAAGCCTGACCCTCACCCGTCCCCTAATCCAAACCCGTACGCTAACGCTAACCCGCGCCCTCACACGTACGCTCCCCCTAAAGCGTTGTCGTACTCTGACCTGGACCCTAAACCGTCCGCGTCCCCTAACCCTAATCCTAGCCCGAACCCTAACCCTAACCCTTCCCCGAAGCCTGACCCTCACCCGTCCCCTAATGTTAACACGGACGCTAACGCTAACCTGCGCCCTCACACGTACGCTCCCCCTAAAGCGTTGTCGTACCCTCACCTGGACCCTAAACCGTCCCCGTCCCCTAACCCTAACCCTAGCCCGAACCCTAACCCTAAACCTTCCCCGAAGCCTGACCCTCACCCGTCCCCTAATCCTAACCAGTACGCTAACGCTATCCCGCGCCCTCACACGTACGCTCCCCCTAAAGCGTTGTCGTACCCTCACCTGGACCCTAAACCGTCCCCGTCCCCTAACCCTAACCCTAGGCCGAACCCTAACCCTTCCCCGAAGCCTGACCCTCACCCTTCCCCTAATCCTAACCTGTACGCTAACACTAACCCGCGCCCTCACACGTACGCTCCACCTAAAGCGTTGTCGTACCCTCACCTGGACCCTAAACCGTCCCCGTCCCCTAACCCTAACCCTAGCCCAAACCCTAACCCTAACCCTTCCCCGAAGCCTGACCCTCACCCGTCCCCTAATCCTAACCCGTACGCTAACGCTAACCCGCACCCTCACACGTACGCTCCCCCTAAAGCGTTGTCGTACCCTCACCTGGACCCTAAACCGTCCCCGTCCCCTAACCCTAACCCTAGCCCGAACCCTAACCCTAACCCTTCCCCGAAGCCTGACCTTCACCCGTCCCCTAATCCTAACACGTACGCTAACGCTAACCCGCGCCCTCACACGTACGCTCCCCCTAAAGCGTTGTCGTACCCTCACCTGGACCCTAAACCGTCCCCGTCCCCTAACCCTAACCCTAGCCCAAACCCTAACCCTAACCCTTCCCCGAAGCCTGACCCTCACCCTTCCCCTAATCCTAACCCGTACGCTAACGCTAACCCGCGCCCTCACACGTACGCTCCAAGTAAAGCATTGTCGTACCCTCACCTGGACCCTAAACCGTCCCCGTCACCTAACCCTAACCCTAGCCCGAACCCTAACCCTAACACTTCCCCGAAGCCTGACCCTCACCCTTCCCCTACTCCTAACCCGTACGCTAACGCTAACCCGCGCCCTCACACGTACGCTCCCCCTAAAGCGTTGTCGTACCCTCACCTGGACCCTAAACCATCCCCGTCCCCTAACCCTAACCCTAGCCCGAACCCTAACCCTAACCCTTCCCCGAAGCCTGACCCTCACCCGTCCCCTAATCCTAACCCGTACGCTAACGCTAACCCGCGCCCTCACACGTACGCTCCCCCTAAAGCGTTGTCGTACCCTCACCTGGACCCTAAACCGTCCCCGTCCCCTAACCCTATCCCTAGCCCGAACCCTAACCCTAACCCTTTCCCGAAACCTGACCATCACCCGTCCCCTAATCCTAACCCGTGCGCTAACGCTAACCCACGCCCTCACACGTACGCTCTCCCTAAAGCGTTGTCGTACCCTCACCTGGACCCTAAACCGTCCCCATCCCCTAACCCTAACCCTAGCCCGAACCCTAACCCTAACCCTTCCCCGAAGCCTGACACTCACCCATCTCCTAATCCTAACCCGTACGCTAACGCTAACCCGCGCCCTCACACGTACGCTCCAAGTAAAGCGTTGTCGTACCCTCACCTGGACCCTAACCCGTCCCCGTCCCCTAACCCTAACCCTAGCCCGAACCCTAACCCTAACCCTTCCCCGAAGCCTGACCCTTACCCGTCCCCTAATCCTAACCCGTACGCTAACGCTAACCCGCGCCCTCACACGTACGCGCCACCTAAAGCGTTGTCGTACCCTCACCTGCACCCTAAACCGTCCCCGTCCCCTAACCCTAACCCTAGCCCGAACCCTAACCCTAACTCTTCCCCGAAGCCTGACCCTCACCCGTCCCCTAATCCTAAACCGTACGCTAACGCTAACCCGCGCCCTCACACGTACGCTCCCCCTAAAGCGTTGTCGTACCCTCACCTGGACCCTAAACCGTCCCCGTCCCCTAACCCTAACCCTAGCCCGAACCCTAACCCTAACCCTTCCCCGAAGCCTGACCCTCACCCTTCCCCTAATCCTAACCGGTACGGTAACGCTAACCCGCGCCCTCACACGTACGCTCCCCCTAAAGAGTTGTTGTACCCTCATCTGGACCCTAAACCGTCCCCGTCCCCTAACCCTAACCCTAGCCCGAACCCTAACCCTAACCCTTCCCCGAAGCCTGACCCTCACCCGTCCCCTAATCCCAACCCGTACGCTAACGCTAACCCGCGCCCACACACGTACGCTCCCCCTAAAGCGTTGTCGTACCCTCACCTGGACCCTAAACCGTCCCCGTCCCCTAACCCTAACCCTAAACCGAACCCTAACCCTAACCCTTCCCCGAAGCCTGACCCTCACCCGTCCCCTAATCCTAACCCGTCCGCTAACGCTAACCCGCGCCCTCACACGTACGCTCCCCCTAAAGCGTTGTCGTACCCTCATCTGAACCCTAAACCGTCCCCGTCCCCTAACCCTAACCCTAGCCCGAACCCTAACCCTAACACTTCCCTGAAGCCTGACCCTCACCCGTCCCCTAATCCTAACCCGAACGCTAACGCTAACCCGCGCCCTCACACGTACGCTCCCCCTAAAGCATTGTCGTACCCTCACCTGGACCCTAAACCGTCCCCGTCACCTAACCCTAACCCTAGTCCGAACCATAATGCTAACACTTCCCCGAAGCCTGACCCTCACCCTTCCCCTACTCCTAACCGGTACGCTAACGCTAACCCACGCCCTCACACGTACGCTCACCCTAAAGCGATGTCGTACCCTCACCTGGACCCTAAACCGTCCCCGTCCCCTAACCCTAACCCTAGCCCGAACCCTAACCCTAACCCTTCCCCGAAGCCTGACCCTCACCCATCCCCTAATCCTAACCCATACGCTAATGCTAACCCATGCCCTCACACGTACGCTCACCCTAAAACGATGTCGTACCCTCACCTGGACCCTAAACCGTCCCCGTCCCCTAACCCTAACCCTAGCCCGAACCCTAACCCTAACCCTTCCCCGAAGCCTGACCCACACCCGTCCCCTAATCCTAACCCGTACGCTAACGCTAACCCGCGCCCTCACACGTACGCGCCCCCTAAAGCGTTGTCGTACCCTCACCTGGACCCTAAACCGTCCCCGTCCCCTAACCCTAGCCCGAACCCTAACCCTAACCCATCCCCGAAGCCTGACCCTCACCCGTCCCCTAATCCTAAACTGTACGCTAACGCTAACCCGCGCCCTCACACGTACGCTCCACCTAAAGCGTTGTCGTACCCTCACCTGGACCCTAAACCGTCCCCGTCCCCTAACCCTAACCTTAGCCCGAACCCTAACCCTAACACTTCCCCGAAAACTGACCCTCACCCGTCGCCTAATCCTAACCCGTACGCTAACGCTAACCCGCGCCCTCACACGTACGCTCCACCTAAAGCGTTGTCGTACCCTCACCTGGACCCTAAACCGTCCCCGTCCCCTAACCCTAACCCTAGCCCGATCCCTAACCCTAACCCTTCCCCGAAGCCTGACCCTCACCCGTCCCCTAATCCTAACCCGTACGCTAACGGTAACCCGCGCCCTCACACGTACGCTCCCCCTAAAGCGTTGTCGTACCCTCACCTGGACCCTAAACAGTCCACGTCCCCTAACCCTAACCCTAGCCCGAACCCTAACCCTAACCCTTCCCCGAAGCCTAACCCTCACCCGTCCCCTAATCCTAAACCGTACGCTAATGCTAAACCGCGCCCTCACACGTACGCGCCCCCTAAAGCATTGTCGTACCCTCACCTGGACCCTAAACCGTCCCCGTCCCCTAACCCTAACCCTAGTCCGAATCCTAACCCTAACCCTTCCCCGAAGCCTGACCCTCACCCGTCCCCTAATCCTAACCCGTACGCTAACGCTAACACGCGCCCTCACACGTACGCTCCCCCTAAAGCGTTGTCGTACCCTCACCTGCACCGTAAACCGTCCCCGTCCCCTAACCCTAACCCTAGCCCGAACCCTAACCCTAAACCTTCCCTGAAGCCTGACCCTCACCCGTCCCCTAATCCTAACCAGTTTGCTAACGGTATCCCGCGCCCTCACACGTACGCTCCCCCTAAAGCGTTGTCGTACCCTCACCTGGACCCTAAACCGTCCCCGTCCCCTAACCCTAACCCTAGGCCGAACCCTAACCCTTCCCCGAAGCCTGACCCTCACCCTTCCCCTAATCCTAACCTGTACGCTAACGCTAACCCGCGCCCTCACATGTACGCTCCACCTAAAGCGTTGTCGTACCCTCACCCGGACCCTAAACCGTCCCCGTCCCCTAACCCTAACCCTAGCCCGAACCCTAACCCTAACCCTTCCCCGAAGCCTGACCCTCACCCGTCCCCTAATCCTAACCCGTACGCTAACTCTAACCCGCGCCCTCACACGTACGCTCCCCCTAAAGCGTTGTCGTACCCTCACCTAGACCCTAAACCGTCCCCGTCCCCTAACCCTAACCCTAGCCCGAACCCTAACCCTAACACTTCCCCGAAGCCTGACCCTCACCCGTCCCCTAATCCTAACCCGTACGCTAACGCTAACCCGCGCCCTCACACGTACGCTCCCCCTAAAGCGTTGTCGTACCCTCACCTGGACCCTAAACCGTCCGCGTCCCCTAACCCTAACCCTAGCCCGAACCCTAACCCTAACCCTTCCCCGAAGCCTGACCCTCACCCTTCCCCTAATCCTAAACGGTACGCTAACGCTAACCCGCGCCCTCACACGTACGCTATACCTAAAGCGTTGTCGTACACTCACCTGGACCCTAAACCGTCCCCGTCCCCTAACCCTAACCCTAGCCCAAACCCTAACCCTAACCCTTCCCCGAAGCCTGACCCTCACCCGTCCCCTAATCCTAACCCGTACGCTAACGCTAACACGCACCCTCACACGTACGCTCCCCCTAAAGCGTTGTCGTACCCTCACCTGGACCCTAAACTGTCCCCGTCCCCTAACACTAACCCTAGCCCAAACCCTAACCCTAACCCTTCCCCGAAGCCTGACACTCACCCGTCCCCTAATCCTAACCCGTACGCTAATGCTAACCCGCGCCCTCACACGTACGCTCCAAGTAAAGCGTTGTCGTACCCTCACCTGGACCCTAAACCGTCCCCGTCCCCTAAGCCTAACCCTAGCCCGAACCCTAACCCTAACCCTTCCCTGAAGCCTGACCCTCACCCGTCCCCTAATCCTAAACCGTACGCTAACGCTATCCCGCGCCCTCACACGTACGCTCCCCCTAAAGCGTTGTCGTACCCTCACCTGGACCGTAAACCGTCCCCGTCCCCTAAGCCTAACCCTAGCCCGAACCCTAACCCTTCCCCGAAGCCTGACCCTCACCCTTCCCCTATTCCTAACGTGTACGCTAACGCTAACCCGCACCCTCACACGTACGCTCCCCCTAAAGCGTTGTCGTACCCTCACCTGGACCCTAAACTGTCCCCGTCCCCTAACCCTAACCCTAGCCCGAACCCTAACCCTAACCCTTCCCCGAAGCCTGACCCTCACCCGTCCCCTAATCCTAACCCGTACGCTAACGCTAACCCACGCCCTCACACGTACGCTCCCCCTAAAGCGTTGTCGTACCCTCACCTGGACCCTAAACCGTCCCCGTCCCCTAAACCTAACTTAGCCCGAACCCTAACACTAAAAATTCCCCGAAGCCTGACGCTCACCCTTCCCCTAATCCTAACCCGTACGCTAACGCTAACCCGCGCCCTCACACGTATGCTCCAAGTAAAGCATTGTCGTACCCTCACCTGGACCCTAAACCGTCCCCGTCCCCTAACCCTAACCCTAGCCCGAACCCTAACCCTAACACTTCCCCGAAGCCTGACCCTCACCCGTCCCCTAATCCTAGCCCGTACGCTAACGCTAACCCGCGCCCTCACACGTACGCTCCCCCTAAAGCGTTGTCGTACCCTCACCTGGACCCTAAACCGTCCCCGTCCCCTAACCCTAAGCCTAGCCCGAACCCTAACCCTAACCCTTCCCCGAAGCCTGACCCTCACCCGTCCCCTAATCCTAACCCGTCCGCTAACGCTAACCCGCGCCCTCACACGTACGCTCCCCCTAAAGCGTTGTCGTACCCTCATCTGAACCCTAAACCGTCCCCGTCCCCTAACCCTAACCCTAGCCCGAACCCTAACCCTAACCCTTCCCCAAAGCCTGACCCTCACCCGTCCCCTAATCCTAACCCGTACGCTAACGCTAACCCGCGCCCTCACACGTACGCTCACCCTAAAGCGATGTCGTACCCTCACCTGGACCCTAAACCGTCCCCGTCCCCTAACCCTAACCCTAGCCCGAACCCTAACCCTAACCCTTCCCCGAAGCCTGACCCTCACCCATCCCCTAATCCTAACCCATACGCTAATGCTAACCCATGCCCTCACACGTACGCTCACCCTAAAGCGATGTCGTACCTTCACCTGGACCCTAAACCATCCCCGTCCCCTAACCCTAACCCTGGCCCGAACCCTAACCCTAACCCTTCCCCGAAGCCTGACCCACACCCGTCCCCTAATCCTAACCCGTACGCTAACGCTAACCCGCGCCCTCACACGTACGCGCCCCCTAAAGCGTTGTCGTACCCTCACCTGGACCCTAAACCGTCCCCGTCCCCTAACCCTAGCCCGAACCCTAACCCTAACCCTTCCCCGAAGCCTGACCCTCACCCGTCCCCTAATCCTAAACCGTACGCTAACGCTAACCCACGCCCTCACACGTACGCTCCACCTAAAGCGTTGTCGTACCCTCACCTCGACCCTAAACTGTCCCCGTCCCCTAACCCTAACCTTAGCGCGAACCCTAAACCTAACACTTCCCCGAAAACTGACCCACACCCGTCCCCTAATCCTAACCCGTACGCTAACGCTAACCCGCGCCCTCACACGTACGCTCCACCTAAAGCGTTGTCGTACCCTCACCTGGACCCTAAACCGTCCACGTCCCCTAACCGTAACCCTAGCCCGAACCCAACCCTAACCCTTCCCCGAAGCCTGACCCTCACCCGTCCCCTAATCCTAACCCGTACGCTAACGCTATCCCGCGCCCTCACACGTACGCTCCCCCTAAAGCGTTGTCGTACCCTCACCTGGACCGTAAACCGTCCCCGTCCCCTAAGCCTAACCCTAGCCCGAACCCTAACCCTTCCCCGAAGCCTGACCCTCACCCTTCCCCTATTCCTAACCTGTACGCTAACGCTAACCCGCGCCCTCACACGTACGCTCACCCTAAAGCGATGTCGTACCCTCACCTGGACCCTAAACCGTACCCGTCCCCTAACCCTAACCCTAGCCCGAACCCTAACCCTAACCCTTCCCCGAAGCCTGACCCACACCCATCCCCTAATCCTAACCCATACGCTAATGCTAACCCATGCCCTCACACGTACGCTCACCCTAAAGCGATGTCGTACCCTCACCTGGACCCTAAACCGTCCCCGTCCCCTAACCCTAACCCTAGCCCAAACTCTAACCCTAACCCTTCCCCGAAGCCTGACCCACACCCGTCCCCTAATCCTAACCCGTACGCTAACGCTAACCCGCGCCCTCACACGTACGCGCCCCCTAAAGCGTTGTCGTACCCTCACCTGGACCCTAAACCGTCCCCGTCCACTAACCCTAGCCCGAACCCTAACCCTAAGCCTTCCCCGAAGCCTGACCCTCACCCGTCCCCTAATCCTAAACCGTACGCTAACGCTAACCCGCGCCCTCACACGTACGCTCCACCTAAAGCGTTGTCGTACCCTCACCTGGACCCTAAACCGTCCCCGTCCCCTAACCCTAACCTTAGCCCGAACCCTAACCCTAACACTTCCCCGAAAACTGACCCTCACCCGTCCCAGAATCCTAAACCGTACGCTAATGCTGAACCGCGCACTCACACGTACGCGCCCCCTAAAGCATTGTCGTACCCTCACCTGGACCCTAAACCGTCCCCGTCCCCTAACCCTAACCCTAGCCCGAACCCTAACCCTAACCCTTCCCCGAAGCCTGACCCTCACCCGTCCCCTAATCCTAACCCGTACGCTAACGCTAACACGCGCCCTCACACGTACGCTCCCCCTAAAGCGTTGTCGTACCCTCACCTGCACCGTAAACCGTCCCCGTCCCCTAACCCTAACCCTAGCCCGAACCCTAACCCTAAACCTTCCCCGAAGCCTGACCCTCACCTGTCCCCTAATCCTAACCAGTATGCTAACGCTATCCCGCGCCCTCACACGTACGCTCCCCATAAAGCGTTGTCGTACCCTCACCTGGACCCTAAACCGTCCCCGTCCCCTAACCCTAACCCTAGGCCGAACCCTAACCCTTCCCCGAAGCCTGACCCTCACCCTTCCCCAAATCCTAACCTGTACGCTAACGCTAACCCGCGCCCTCACATGTACGCTCCACCTAAAGCGTTGTCGTACCCTCACCTGGACCCTAAACCGTCCCCGTCCCCTAACCCTAACCCTAGCCCGAACCCTAACCCTAACCCTTCCCCGAAGCCTGACCCTCACCCGTCCCCTAATCCTAACCGGTACGCTAACGCTAACCCGCGCCCTCACACGTACGCTCCCCCTAAAGCGTTGTCGTTCCCTCACCTGGACCCTAAACCGTCCCCGTCCCCTAACCCTAACCCTAGCCCGAACCCTAACCCTAACACTTCCCCGAAGCTTGACCCTCACCCGTCCCCTAATCCTAACCCGTACGCTAACGCTAACCCGCGCACTCACACGTACGCTCCCCCTAAAGCGTTGTCGTACCCTCACCTGGACCCTAAACCGTCCCCGTCCCCTAACCCTAACCCTAGCCCGAACCCTAACCCTAACCCTTCCCCGAAGCCTGACCCTCACCCTTCCCCTAATCCTAACCCGTACGCTAACGCTAACCCGCGCCCTCAAACGTACGCTCCACCTAAAGCATTGTCGTACCCTCACCTGGACCCTAAACCGTCCCTGTCCCCTAACCGTAACCCTAGCCCGAACCCTATCCCTAACACTTCCCCGAAGCCTGACCCTCACCCTTCCCCTAATCCTAACCCGTACGCTAACGCTAACCCGCGCCCTCACACGTACGCTCCCCCTAAAGCGTTGTCGTACCCTCACCTGGACCCTAAACCGTCCCCGTCCCCTAACCCTAATCCTAGCCCGAACCCTAACCCTAACCCTTCCCCGAAGCCTGACCCTCACCCGTCCCCTAATCCTAACCCGTACGCTAACGCTAACCCGCGCCCTCACACGTACGCTCCCCCTAAAGCGCTGTCGTACCCTCACCTGGACCCTAAACCGTCCCCGTCCCCTAACCCTAACCCTAGCCAGAACCCTAACCCTAACACTTCCCCGAAGCCTGACCCTCACCCGTCCCCTAATCCTAACCCGTACGCTAACGCTAACCCGCGCCCTCACACGTACGCTCCCCCTAAAACGTTGTCGTACCCTCACCTGTACCCTAAACCGTCCCCGTCCCCTAACCCTAACCCTAGCCCGAACCCTAACCCTAACACTTCCCCGAAGCCTGATCCTCACCCTTCCCCTAATCCTAACCCGTACGCTAACGCTAACCCGCGCCCTCACACGTACGCTCCCCCTAAAGCGTTGTCGTACCCTCACCTGGACCCTAAACCGTCCCCGTCCCCTAACACTAACCCTAGCCCGAACCCTAACCCTAACCCTTCCCCGAAGCCTGACCCTCACCCTTCCCCTAATCCTAACCCGTACGCTAACGCTAACCCGCGCCCTCAAACGTACGCTCCACCTAAAGCATTGTCGTACCCTCACCCGGACCCTAAACCGTCCCTGTCCCCTAACCGTAACCCTAGCCCGAACCCTATCCCTAACACTTCCCCGAAGCCTGACCCTCACCCTTCCCCTAATCCTAACCCGTACGCTAACGCTAACCCGCGCCCTCACACGTACGCTCCCCCTAAAGCGTTGTCGTACCCTCACCTGGACCCTAAACCGTCCCCGTCCCCTAACCCTAAGCCTAGCCCGAACCCTAACCCTAACCCTTCCCCGAAGCCTGACCCTCACCCGTCCCCTAATCCTAACCCGTACGCTAACGCTAACCCGCGCCCTCACACGTACGCTCCCCCTAAAGCGCTGTCGTACCCTCACCTGGACCCTAAACCGTCCCCGTCCCCTAACCCTAACCCTAGCCGGAACCCTAACCCTAACACTTCCCCGAAGCCTGACCCTCACCCGTCCCCTAATCCTAACCCGTACGCTAACGCTAACCCGCGCCCTCACACGTACGCTCCCCCTAAATCGTTGTCGTACCCTCACCTGGACCCTAAACCGTCCCCGTCCCCTAACCCTAAGCCTAGCCCGAACCCTAACCCTAACCCTTCCCCGAAGCCTGACCCTCACCCGTCCCCTAATCCTAACCCGTACGCTAACGCTAACCCGCGTCCTCACACGTACGCTCCAAGTAAAGCATTGTCGTACCCTCACCTGGACCCTAAACCGTCCCCGTCCTCTAACCCTAACCCTAGCCCGAACCCTAACCCTAACCCTTCCCCGAAGCCTGACCCTCACCCGTCCCCTAATCCTAACCCATACGCTAACGCTAACCCACGCCCTCACACGTACGCTCCCCCTAAAGCGTTGTCGTACCCTCACTTGGACCCTAAACCATCCCCGTCCCCTACCCCTAACCCTAGCCCGAACCCTAACCCTAAACCTTCTCCGAAGCCTGACCCTCACCCGTGCCCTAATCCTAAACCGTACGCTAACGCTAACCCGCGCCCTCACACGTACGCGCCCCCTAAAGTGTTGTCGTACCCTAACCTGGACCCTAAACCGTCCCCATCCCCTAACCCTAACCCTAGCCCGAACCCTAACCCTAACCCTTCCCCGAAGCCTGACCCTCACCCGTCCCCTAATCCTAACCCGTACGCTAACGCTAACCCAGGCCCTCACACGTACGCTCCCCCTAAAGCGTTGTCGTACCTTCACCTGGACCCTAAACCGTCCCCGTCCCCTAACCCTAACCCTAGCCCGAACCCTAACCCTAATCCTTCCCCGAAGCCTGACCCTCACCCTTCCCCTAATCCTAAACGGTACGCTAACGCTAACCCGCGCCCTCACACGTACGCACCCCCTAAAGCGTTGTCGTACCCTCATCTGGACCCTAAACCGTCCCCGTCCCCTAACCCTAACCCTAGCCCGAACCCTAACCCTAACCCTTCCCCGAAGCCTGACCCTCACCCGTCCCCTAATCCTAACCCGTACACTAACGCTAACCCGCGCCCACACACGTACGCTCCCCCTAAAGCGTTTCCGTACGCTCACCTGGACCCTAAACCGTCCCCGTCCCCTAAACCTAACCCTAGCCCGAACCCTAACCCTAACCCTTCCCCGAAGCCTGACCCTCACCCGTCCCCTAATCCTAACCCGAACGCTAACGCTAACCCGCGCCCTCACACGTACGCTCCCCCTAAAGCGTTGTCGTACCCTCATCTGAACCCTAAACTGTCCCCGTCCCCTAACCCTAACCCTAGCCCGAACCATAACCCTAACCCTTCCCTGAAGCCTGACCCACACCCGTCCCCTAATCCTAACCCGAACGCTAACGCTAACCCGCGCCCTCACACGTACGCTCCCCCTAAAGCTTTGTCGTACCCTCACCTGGACCCTAAACCGTCCCCGTCCCCTAACCCTAACCCTAGCCCGAACCCTAACCCTAACCCTTCCCCGAAGCCTGACCCTCACACGTCGCCTAATCCTAACCCGTACGCTAACGCTAACCCGCGCCCTCACACGTATGCTCCCCCTAAAGCGTTGTCGTACCCTCACCTGGACCCTAAACCGTCCCCGTCCCCTAACCCTAACCCTAGCCCGAACCCTAACCCTAACCCTTCCCCGAAGCCTGACCCTCACCCTTCCCCTAATCCTAACCGGTACGCTAACGCTAACCCACGCCCTCACACGTACGCTCCCCCTAAAGCGTTGTCGTACCCTCACCTGGACCCTAAACCGTCCCAGTCCCCTAACCCGAACCCTAGACCGAACCCTAACCCTAACCCTTCCCCGAAGCCTGACCCTCACCCGTCCCCTAATCCTAACCCGTACGCTAACGCTAACCCACGCCCTCACACGTACGCTCCCCCTAAAGCGCTGTCGTACCCTCACCTGGACCCTAAACCGTCCCCGTCCCCTAACCCTAACCCTAGCCCGAACCCTAACCCTAACCCTTCCCCGAAGCCTGACCCTCACCCGTCCCCTAATCCTAAACCGTACGCTAACGCTAACCCACGCCCTCACACGTACGCGCCCCCTAAAGCGTTGTCGTACCCTCACCTGGACCCTAAACCATCCCCGTACCCTAACCCTTACCCTAGCCCGAACCCTAACCCTAACCCTTCCCCGAAGCCTGACCCTCACCCGTCCCCTAATCCTAAACCGTACGCTAACGCTAACCCACGCCCTCACACGTACGCGCCCCCTAAAGTGTTGTCGTACCCTCACCTGGACCCTAAACCGTCCCCATCCCCTAATCCTAACCCTAGCCCGAACCCTAACCCTAACCCTTCCCCGAAGCCTGACACTCACCCGTCCCCTAATCCTAACCCGTACGCTAACGCCAACCCGCGCCCTCACACGTACGCTCCCCCTAAAGCGTTGTCGTACCCTCACCTGGACCCTAAACCGTCCCCGACCCCTAACCCTAACCCTAGCCCGAACCCTAACCCTAACCCTTCCCCGAAGCCTGACCCTCACCCTTCCCCTAATCCTAAACGGTATGCTAACGCTAACCCGCGCCCTCACACGTACGCTCCACCTAAAGCGTTTTCGTACCCTCATCTGGACCCTAAACCGTCCCCGTCCCCTAACCCTAACCCTAGCCCGAACCCTAACCCTAACCCTTCCCCGAAGCCTGACCCTCACCCGTCCCCTAATCCTAACCCGTACGCTAACGCTAACCCGCGCCCACACACGTACGCTCCCCCTAAGCGTTGTCGTACCCTCACCTGGACCCTAAACCGTCCCCGTCCCCTAACCCTAACCCTAGCCCGAACCCTAACCCTAACCCTTCCCCGAAGCCTGACCCTCACCCGTCCCCTAATCCTAACCCGTACGCTAACGCTAACCCGCGCCCTCACACGTACGCTCCACCTAAAGCGTTGTTGAACCCTCATCTGAACCCTAAACTGTCCCCGTCCCCTAACCCTAACGCTAGCCCGAACCCTAACCCTAACACTTCCCTAAAGCCTGACCCTCACCCGTCCCCTAATCCTAACCCGTGCGCTAACGGTAACCCACGCCCTCACACGTACGCTCCCCCTAAAGCGTTGTCGTACCCTAACCAGGACCCTAAACCGTCCCCATCCCCTAACCCTAACCCTAGCCCGAACCCTAACCCTAACCCTTCCCCGATGCCTGACCCTCACCCGTCCCCTAATCCTAACCCGTACGCTAACGTTAACCCGCGCCCTCACACGTACGCTCCAAGTAAAGCGTTGTCGTACCCTCACCTGGACCCTAAACCGTCCCCGTCCCCTAACCCTAACCCTAGCCCGAACCCTAACCCTAACCCTTCCCCGAAGCCTGACCCTCATCCGTCCCCTAATCCTAAACCGTACGCTAACGCTAACCCGCGCCCTCACACGTACGCGCCCCCTAAAGCGTTGTCGTACCCTCACCTGGACCCTAAACCGTCCCCGTCCCCTAACCCTAACCCTAGCCCGAAACCTAACCCTAACCCTTCCCCGAAGCCTGACGCTCACCCGTCCCCTAATCCTACACCGTACGCTAACGCTAACCCGCGCCCTCACACGTACGCGCCCCCTAAAGTGTTGTCGTACCCTCACCTGGACCCTAAACCGTCCCCGTCCCCTAACCCTAACCCTAGCCAGAACCCTAACCCTAACCCTTCCCCGAAGCCTGACCCTCACCCGTCCCCTAATCCTAAACCGTACGCTAACGCTAACCCGCGCCCTCACACGTACGCTCCCCCTAAAGCGTTGTCGTACTCTCACCTGGACCCTAAACCGTCCCCGTCCCCTAACCCTAACCCTAGACCGAACCCTAACCCTAAACCTTCCCCGAAGCCTGACCCTCACCCTTCCCCTAATCCTAACCGGTACGCTAACGCTAACCCGCGCCCTCACACGTACGCTCCCCCTAAAGCGTTGTCGTACCC
This sequence comes from Grampus griseus, assembly GCF_964374135.1. Lineage (NCBI taxonomy): Eukaryota > Metazoa > Chordata > Mammalia > Artiodactyla > Delphinidae > Grampus > Grampus griseus. Next base: position 284,619 of record NW_028133118.1, on the reverse strand, counting down.
TCACCTGGACCCTAAACCATCCCCGTCCCCTAACCCTAACCCTAGCCCGAACCCTAACCCTAACCCTTCCCCGAAGCCTGACCCTCACCCGTCACCTAATCCTAACCCGTACGCTAACGCTAACCCGCGCCCTTACACGTACGGTCCCCCTACAGCGTTGTCGTACCCTCACCTGGACCCTAAACTGTCCCCGTCCCCTAACACTAACCCTAGCCCGAACCCGAACCCTAACCCTTCCCCGAAGCCTGACCCTCACCCGTCCCCTAATCCTAACACGTACGCTAACGCTAACCCGCGCCCTCACACGTACGCTCCCCCTAAAGCGTTGTCGTACCCTCATCCGGACCCTAAATCGTCCCCGTCCCCTAAACCTAACCTTAGCCCGAACCCTAACACTAAAAATTCCCCGAAGCCTGACACCCTTCCCCTAATCCTAACCCGTACGCTAACGCTAACCCGCGCCCTCACACGTACGCTCCCCCTAAAGCGTTGTCGTACCCTCATCTGGACCCTAAACCGTCCCCGTCCCCTAACCCTAACCCTAGCCCGAACCCTAACCCTAACCCTTCCCTGAAGCCTGACACTCACCCGTCCCCTAATACTAACCCGAACGCTAACGCTAACCTGCGCCCTCACACGTACACTCCCCCTAAAGCGTTGTCGTACCCTCACCTGGACCCTAAACCGTCCCCATCACCTAACCCTAACCCTAGCCCGAACCCTAACCCTAACACTTCCCTGAAGCCTGACCCTCACCCTTCCCCTAATCCTAACCCGTACGCTAACGCTAACCCGCGCCCTCACACGTACGCTCCCCCTAAAGCGTTGTCGTACCCTCACCTGGACCCTAAACCGTCCCCGTCCCCTAAGCCTAACCCTAGCCCGAACCCTAACCCTAACCCTTCCCCGAAGCCTGACCCTCACCCGTCCCCTAATCCTAACCCGTACGCTAACGCTAACCCGCGCCCTCACACGTACGCTCTCCCTAAAGCGTTGTCGTACTCTCACCTGGACCCTAAACCGTCCCCGTCCCCTAAACCTAACCCTAGCCCGAACCCTAACCCTAACCCTTCCCCGAAGCCTGACCCTCACCCGTCCCCTAATCCTAACCCGTACGCTAACGCTAACCCGCGCCCTCACACGTACGCTCCCCCTAAAGCGTTGTCGTACCCTCATCTGGACCCTAAACCGTCCCCGTCCCCTAACCCTAACCCTAGCCCGAACCCTAACCCTAACCCTTCCCTGAAGCCTGACACTCACCCGTCCCCTAATCCTAAACCAAACGCTAACGCTAACCTGCGCCCTCACACGTACGCTCCCCCTAAAGCGTTGATGTACCCTCAACTGGACCCTAAACCGTCCCCATCCCCTAACCCTAACCCTAGCCCGAACCCTAACCCTAACACTTCCCCGAAGCCTGACACTCACCCTTCCCCTAATCCTAACCCGTACGCTAACGCTAACCCACGCCCTCACACGTACGCTCCCCCTAAAGCGTTGTTGTACCGTCACCTGGACCCTAAACCGTCCCCGTCTCCTAACCCTAACCCTAGCCCGAACCCTAACCCTAACCCTTCCCCGAAGCCTGACCCTCACCCGTCCCCTAATCCTAAACCGTACGCTAACGTTAACCGGCGCCCTCACACGTACGCTCCCCCTAAAGCGTTGTCGTACCCTCACCTGGACCCTAAACCGTCCTCGTCCCCTAACCCTAACCCCAGCCCGAACCCTAACCCTAACCCTTCCCCGAAGCCTGACCCTCACCCTTCCCCTAATCCTAACCGGTACGCTAACGCTAACCCGCGCCCTCACACGTACGCTCCCCCTAAAGCGTTGTCGTACCCTCATCTGGACCCTAAACCGTCCCCGTCCCCAACCCTAACCCTAGCCCGAACCCTAACCCTAACACTTCCCCGAAGCCTGACCCTCACCCGTCCCCTAATCCTAACCCGTACGCTAACGCTAACCCGCGCCCTCACACGTACGCTCCCCCTAAAGCGTTGTCGTACCCTCATCTGAACCCTAAACCGTCCCCGTCCCCTAACCCTAACCCTAGCCCGAACCCTAACCCTAACCCTTCCCTGAAGCCTGACCCTCACCCGTCCCCTAATCCTAACCCGAACGCTAACGCTAACCCGCGCCCTCACACGTACGCTCCCCCTAAAGCATTGTCGTACCCTCACCTGGACCCTAAACCGTCCCCTTCACCTAACCCTAACCCTAGCCCGAACCCTAACGCTAACACTTCCCCGAAGCCTGACCCTCACACTTCCCCTAATCCTAACCCGTACGCTAACGCTAACCCGCGCCCTCACACGTACGCTCCCCCTAAAGCGTTGTCGTACCCTCACCTGGACCCTAAACCGTCCCCGTCCCCTAACCCTAACCCTAGCCCGAACCCTAACCCTAACCCTTCCCCGAAGCCTAACCCTCACCCGTCACCTAATCCTAACCCGTACGCTAACGCTAACCCGCGCCCTTACACGTACGCTCCCCCTACAGCATTGTCGTACCCTCACCTGGACCCTAAACTGTCCCCGTCCCCTAACCCTAACCCTAGCCCGAACCCTAACCCTAACACTTCCCCGAAGCCTGACCCTCCCCCTTCCCCTAATCCTAACCCGTACGCTAACGCTAACCCGCGCCCTCACACGTACGCTCTACCTAAAGCGTTGTCGTACTCTCACCTGGACCCTAAACCGTCCCCGTCCCCTAACCCTAACCCTAGCCCAAACCCTAACCCTAACCCTTCCCCGAAGCCTGACCCTCACCCGTCCCCTAATCCTAACCCGTACGCTAACGCTAACCCGCACCCTCACACGTACGCTCCCCCTAAAGCGTTGTCGTACCCTCACCTGGACCCTAAACTGTCCCCGTCCCCTAAAACTAACCCTAGCCCGAACCCTAACCCTAACCCTTCCCCGAAGCCTGACACTCACCCGTCCCCTAATCCTAACCCGTACGCTAACGCTAACCCGCGCCCTCACACGTACGCTCCAAGTAAAGCGTTGTCGTACCCTCACCTGGACCCTAAACCGTCCCCGTCCCCTAACCCTAACCCTAGCCCGAACCCTAACCCTAACCCTTCCCCGAAGCCTGACCCTCACCCTTCCCCTAATCCTAACCGGTACGCTAACGCTAACCCGCGCCCTCACACGTACGCTCCCCCTAAAGCGTTGTCGTACACTCACCTGGACCCTAAACCGTCCCCGTCCCCTAACCCTAACCCTAGCCCGAACCCTAACACTAACCCTTCCCCGAAGCCTGACCCTCACCCGTCCCCTAATCCTAACCCGTACGCTAACGCTAACCCGCGCCCTCACACGTACGCTCCCCCTAAAGCGTTGTCGTACCCTCACCTGGACCCTAAACCGTCCCCGTCCCCTAACTCTAACCCTAGCCCGAACCCTAACCCTAACCCTTCCCCGAAGCCTGACCCTCACCCTTCCCCTAATCCTAACCCGTACGCTAACGCTAACCCGCGCCCTCACACGTACGCTCTACCTAAAGCGTTGTCGTACTCTCACCTGGACCCTAAACCGTCCCCGTCCCCTAACCCTAACCCTAGCCCAAACCCTAACCCTAACCCTTCCCCGAAGCCTGACCCTCACCCGTCCCCTAATCCTAACCCGTACGCTAACGCTAACCCGCACCCTCACACGTACGCTCCCCCTAAAGCGTTGTCGTACCCTCACCTGAACCCTAAACTGTCCCCGTCCCCTAACACTAACCCTAGCCCGAACCCTAACCCTAACCCTTCCCCGAAGCCTGACACTCACCCGTCCCCTAATCCTAACCAGTACGCTAACGCTAACCCGCGCCCTCACACGTACGCTCCAAGTAAAGCGTTGTCGTACCCTCACCTGGACCCTAAACGGTCCCCGTCCCCTAACCCTAACCCTAGCCCGAACCCTGACCCTAACACTTCCCCGAAGCCTGACCCTCACCCGTCCCCTAATCCTAAACCGTACGCTAACGCTAACCCGCGCCCTCACACGTACGCTCCCCCTAAAGCGTTGTCGTACCCTCACCTGGACCCTAAACCGTCCCCGTCCCCTAACCCTAACCCTAGCCCGAACCCTAACCCTAACCCTTCCCCGAAGCCTGACCCTCACCCTTCCCCTAATCCTAACTGGTACGCTAACGCTAACCCGCGCCCTCACACGTACGCTCCCCCTAAAGCGTTGTCGTACCCTCATCTGGACCCTAAACCGTCCCCGTCCCCTAACCCTAACCCTAGCCCGAACCCTAACCCTAACCCTTCCCTGAAGCCTGACCCTCACCCGTCCCCTAATCCTAACCCGAACGCTAACGCTAACCCGCGCCCTCACACGTACGCTCCCCCTAAAGCGTTGTTGTACCCTCACCTGGACCCTAAACCGTCCCCGTCCCCTAACCCTAACCCTAGCCCGAACCCTAACACTAACCCTTCCCCGAAGCCTGACCCTCACCCGTCGCCTAATCCTAACCCGTACGCTAACGCTAACCCGCGCCCTCACACGTATGCTCCCCCTAAAGCGTTGTCGTACCCTCACCTGGACCCTAAACCGTCCCCGTCCCCTAACCCTAACCCTAGCCCGAACCCTAACCCTAACCCTTCCCCGAAGCCTGACCCTCACCCTTCCCCTAATCCTAACCGGTACGCTAACGCTAACCCGCGCCCTCACACGTACGCTCCCCCTAAAGCGTTGTCGTACCCTCACCTGGACCCTAAACCGTCCCCGTCCCCTAACCCTAACCCTAGCCCGAACCCTAACCCTAACCCTTCCCCGAAGCCTGACCCTCACCCGTCCCCTAACCCTAACCCGTACGCTAACGCTAACCCACGCCCTCACACGTACGCTCCCCCTAAAGCGCTGTCGTACCCTCACCTGGACCCTAAACCGTCCCCGTCCCCTAACCCTAACCCTAGCCCGAACCCTAACCCTAACCCTTCCCCGAAGCCTGACCCTCACCCGTCCCCTAATCCTAACCCGTACGCTAACGCTAACCCGCGTCCTCACACGTACGCTCCAAGTAAAGCACTGTCGTACCCTCACCTGGACCCTAAACCGTCCCCGTCCCCTAACCCTAACCCTAGCCCGAACCCTAACCCTAACCCTTCCCCGAAGCCTGACCCTCACCCGTCCCCTAATCCTAAACCGTACGCTAACGCTAACCCACGCCCTCACACGTACGCGCCCCCTAAAGCGTTGTCGTACCCTCACCTGGACCCTAAACCATCCCCGTCCCCTAACCCTAACCCTAGCCCGAACCCTAACCCTAACCCTTCCCCGAAGCCTGACCCTCACCCGTCCCCTAATCCTAAACCGTACGCTAACGCTAACCCGCGCCCTCACACGTACGCGCCCCCTAAAGTGTTGTCGTACCCTCACCTGGACCCTAAACCGTCCCCATCCCCTAATCCTAACCCTAGCCCGAAACCTAACCCTAACACTTCCCCGAAGCCTGACCCTCACCCGTCCCCTAATCCTAACCCGTACGCTAACGCCAACCCGCGCCCTCACACGTACGCTCCCCCTAAAGCGTTGTCGTACCCTCACCTGGACCCTAAACCGTCCCCGTCCCCTAACCCTAACCCTAGCCCGAACCCTAACCCTAACCCTTCCCCGAAGCCTGACCCTCACCCTTCCCCTAATCCTAAACGGTACGCTAACGCTAACCCGCGCCCTCACACGTACGCTCCACCTAAAGCGTTTTCGTACCCTCATCTGGACCCTAAACCGTCCCTGTCCCCTAACCCTAACCCTAGCCCGAACCCTAACGCTAACACTTCCCCGAAGCCTGACCCTCACCCTTCCCCTAATCCTAACCCGTACGCTAACGCTAACGCGCGCCCTCACACGTACGCTCCCCCTAAAGCGTTGTCGTACCCTCACCTGGACCCTAAACCGTCCCCGTCCCCTAACCCTAACCCTAGCCCGAACCCTAACCCTAACCCTTCCCCGAAGCCTGACCCTCACCCTTCCCCTAATCCTAACCGGTACGCTAACGCTAACCCGCGCCCTCACACGTACGCTCCCCCTAAAGCGTTGTCGTACCCTCACCTGGACCCTAAACCGTCCCCGTCCCCTAACCCTAACCCCAGCCCGAACCCTAACCCTAACCCTTCCCCGAAGCCTGACCCTCAACCGTCCCCTAATCCTAACCCGTACGCTAACGCTAACCCGCGCCCTCACACGTACGCTCACCCTAAAGCGATGTCGTACCCTCACCTGGACCCTAAACCGTCCCCGTCCCCTAACCCTAACCCTAGCCCAAACCCTAACCCTAACCCTTCCCCGAAGCCTGACCCTCACCCATCCCCTAATCCTAACCCATACGCTAATGCTAACCCATGCCCTCACACGTACGCTCACCCTAAAGCGATGTCGTACCCTCACCTGGACCCTAAACCATCCCCGTACCCTAACCCTAACCCTAGCCCGAACCCTAACCCTAACCCTTCCCCGAAGCCTGACCCACACCCGTCCCCTAATCCTAACCCGTACGCTAACGCTAACCCGCGCCCTCACACGTACGCGCCCCCTAAAGCGTTGTCGTACCCTCACCTGGACCCTAAACCGTCCCCGTCCCCTAACCCTAGCCCGAACCCTAACCCTAACCCTTCCCCGAAGCCTGACCCTCACCCGTCCCCTAATCCTAAACCGTACGCTAACGCTAACCCGCACCCTCACATGTACGCTCCACCTAAAGCGTTGTCGTACCCTCACCTCGACCCTAAACTGTCCCCGTCCCCTAACCCTAACCTTAGCCCGAACCCTAACCCTAACACTTCCCCGAAAACTGACCCACACCCGTCAACTAATCCTAACCCGTACGCTAACGCTAACCCGCGCCCTCACACGTACGCTCCCCCTAAAGCGTTGTCGTACCCTCACCTGGACCCTAAACCGTCCACGTCCCCTAACCGTAACCCTAGCCCGAACCCAACCCTAACCCTTCCCCGAAGCCTGACCCTCACCCGTCCCCTAATCCTAAACCGTACGCTAACGCTATCCCGCGCCCTCACACGTACGCTCCACCTAAAGCGTTGTCGTACCCTCACCTGGACCGTAAACCGTCCCCGTCCCCTAAGCCTAACCCTAGCCCGAACCCTAACCCTTCCCCGAAGCCTGACCCTCACCCTTCCCCTATTCCTAACCTGTACGCTAATGCTAACCCGCGCCCTCACATGTACGCTCCACCTAAAGCGTTGTCGTACCCTCACCTGGACCCTAAACCGTCCCCGTCCCCTAACCCTAACCCTAGCCCAAACCCTAACCCTAACCCTTCCCCGAAGCCTGACCCTCACCCGTCCCCTAATCCTAACCCGTACGCTAACGCTAACCCGCGCCCTCACACGTACGCTCCCCCTAAAGCGTTGTCGTACCCTCACCTGGACCCTAAACCGTCCCCGTCCCCTAACCCTAACCCTAGCCCGAACCCTAACCCTAACCCTTCCCCGAAGCCTGACCCTCACCCGTCCCCTAATCCTAACCCGTACGCTAACGCTAACCCGCGCCCTCACACGTACGCTCCCCCTAAAGCGTTGTCGTACCCTCACCTGGACCCTAAACCGTCCCCGTCCCCTAACCCTAACCCTAGCCCGAACCCTAACCCTAACCCTTCCCCGAAGCCTGACCCTCACCCTTCCCCTAATCCTAACCCGTACGCTAACGCTAACCCGCGCCCTCACACGTACGCTCCATCTAAAGCGTTGTCGTACTCTCACCTGGACCCTAAACCGTCCCCGTCCCCTAACCCTAACCCTAGCCCAAACCCTAACCCTAACCCTTCCCCGAAGCCTGACCCTCACCCGTCCCCTAATCCTAACCCGTACACTAACGCTAACCCGCACCCTCACACGTACGCTCCCCCTAAAGCGTTGTCGTACCCTCACCTGGACCCTAAACTGTCCCCGTCCCCTAACCCTAACCCTAGCCTGAACCCTAACCCTAACCCTTCCCCGAAGCCTGACCCTCACCCGTCCCCTAATCCTAACCCGTACGCTAACGTTAACCCGCGCCCTCACACGTACGCTCCCCCTAAAGCGTTGTCGTACCCTCACCTGGACCCTAAACCGTCCCCGTCCCCTAAACCTAACCTTAGCCCGAAACCTAACACTAAAAATTCCCCGAAGCCTGACGCTCACCCTTCCCCTAATCCTAACCCGTACGCTAACGCTAACCCACGCCCTCACACGTACGCTCCAAGTAAAGCATTGTCGTACCCTCACCTGGACCCTAAACCGTCCCCGTCCCCTAACCCTAACCCTAGCCCGAACCCTAACCCTAACACTTCCCCGAAGCCTGACCCTCACCCGTCCCCTAATCCTAGCCCGTACGCTAACGCTAACCCGCGCCCTCACACGTACGCTCCCCCTAAAGCGTTGTCGTACCCTCACCTGGACCCTAAACCGTCCCCGTCCCCTAACCCTAAGCCTAGCCCGAACCCTAACCCTAACCCTTCCCCGAAGCCTGACCCTCACCCGTCCCCTAATCCTAACCCGTCCGCTAACGCTAACCCGCGCCCTCACACGTACGCTCCCCCTAAAGCGTTGTCGTACCCTCATCTGAACCCTAAACCGTCCCCGTCCCCTAACCCTAACCCTAGCCCGAACCCTAACCCTAACCCTTCCCTGAAGCCTGACCCTCACCCGTCCCCTAATCCTAACCCGAACACTAACGCTAACCCACGCCCTGACACGTACGCTCCCCCTAAAGCATTGTCGTACCCTCACCTGGACCCTAAACCGTCCCCGTCCCCTAACCCTAACCCTAGCCCGAACCCTAACCCTAACCCTTCCCCGAAGCCTGACCCTCACCCTTCCCCTAATCCTAACCGGTACGCTAACGCTAACCCACGCCCTCACACGTACGCTCCCCCTAAAGCGTTGTCGTACCCTCACCTGGACCCTAAACCGTCCCCGTCCCCTAACCCTAACCCTAGCCCGAACCCTAACCCTAACCCTTCCCCGAAGCCTGACCCTCAACCGTCCCCTAATCCTAACCCGTACGCTAACGCTAACCCGCGCCCTCACACGTACGCTCCACGTAAAGCGTTGTCGTACCCTCACCTGGACCGTAAACCGTCCCCGTCCCCTAAGCCTAACCCTAGCCCGAACTCTAACCCTTCCCCGAAGCCTGACCCTCACCCTTCCCCTATTCCTAACCTGTACGCTAATGCTAACCCGCGCCCTCACATGTACGCTCCACCTAAAGCGTTGTCGTACCCTCACCTGGACCCTAAACCGTCCCCGTCCCCTAACCCTAACCCTTGCCCAAACCCTAACCCTAACTCTTACCCGAAGCCTGACCCTCACCCGTCCCCTAATCCTAACCCGTACGCTAACGCTAACCCGCGCCCTCACACGTACGCTCCCCCTAAAGCGTTGTCGTACCCTCACCTGGACCCTAAACCGTCCCCGTCCCCTAACCCTAACCCTAGCCCGAACCCTAACCCTAACACTTCCCCGAAGCCTGACCCTCACCCGTCTCCTAATCCTAACCCGTACGCTAACGCTAACCCGCGCCCTCACACGTACGCTCCCCCTAAAGCGTTGTCGTACCCTCACCTGGACCCTAAACCGTCCCCGTCCCCTAACCCTAACCCTAGCCCGAACCCTAACCCTAACCCTTCCCCGAAGCCTGACCCTCACCCTTCCCCTAATCCTAACCCGTACGCTAACGCTAACCCGTGCCCTCACACGTATGCTCCACCTAAAGCGTTGTCGTACTCTCACCTGGACCCTAAACCGTCCCCGTCCCCTAACCCTAACCCTAGCCCAAACCCTAACCCTAACCCTTCCCCGAAGCCTGACCCTCACCCGTCCCCTAATCCTAACCCGTACGCTAACGCTAACCCGCACCCTCACACGTACGCTCCCCCTAAAGCGTTGTCGTACCCTCACCTGGACCCTAAACTGTCCCCGTCCCCTAACCCTAACCCTAGCCCGAACCCTAACCCTAACCCTTCCCCGAAGCCTGACCCTCACCCGTCCCCTAATCCTAACCCGTACGCTAACGCTAACCCGCGCCTCACACGTACGCTCCCCCTAAAGCGTTGCCGTACCCTCACCTGGACCCTAAACCGTCCCCGTCCCCTAACCCTAACCCTAGCCCGAACCCTAATGCTAACACTTCCCCGAAGCCTGACCCTCACCCTTCCCCTAATCCTAACACGTACGCTAACGCTAACACGCGCCCTCACACGTACGCTCCCCCTAAAGCGTTGTCGTACCCTCACCTACACCCTAAACCGTCCCCGTCCCCTAACCCTAACCTTAGCCCGAACCCTAACCCTAACCCTTCCCCGAAGCCTGACCCTCACCCGTCCCCTAATCCTAACCCGTACGCTAACGCTAACCCGCGCCCTCACACGTACGCTCCCCCTAAAGCGTTGTCATACCCTCACCTGGACCCTAAACCGTCCCCGTCCCCTAACCCTAACCCTAGCCCGAACCCTAACCCTAACCCTTCCCCGAAGCCTGACCCTCACCCTTCCCCAAATCCTAACCCGTATGCTAACGCTAACCCGCGCCCTCACACGTACGCTCCACCTAAAGCGTTGTCGTACCCTCGCCTGGACCCTAAACCGTCCCCGTCCCCTAACCCTAACCCTAGCCCGAACCCTAACCCTAACCCTTCCCCGAAGCCTGACCCTCACCCGTCCCCTAATCCTAACCCATACGCTAATGCTAACCCATGCCCTCACACGTACGCTCACCCTAAAGCGATGTCGTACCCTCACCTGGACCCTAAACCGTCCCCGTCCCCTAACCCTAACCCTAGCCCAAACCCTAACCCTAACCCTTCCCCGAAGCCTGACCCACACCCGTCCCCTAATCCTAACCCGTACGCTAACGCTAACCCGCGCCCTCACACGTACGCGCCCCCTAAAGCGTTGTCGTACCCTCACCTGGACCCTAAACCGTCCCCGTCCCCTAACCCTAGCCCGAACCCTAACCCTAACCATTCCCCGAAGCCTGACCCTCACCTGTCCCCTAATCCTAACAAGTATGCTAACGCTATCCCGCGCCCTCACACGTACGCTCCCCCTAAAGCGTTGTCGTACCCTCACCTGGACCCTAAACCGTCCCCGTCCCCTAACCCTAACCCTAGGCCGAACCCTAACCCTTCCCCGAAGCCTGACCCTCACCCTTCCCCAAATCCTAACCTGTACGCTAACGCTAACCCGCGCCCTCACATGTACGCTCCACCTAAAGCGTTGTCGTACCCTCACCTGGACCCTAAACCGTCCCCGTCCCCTAACCCTAACCCTAGCCCGAACCCTAACCCTAACCCTTCCCCGAAGCCTGACCCTCACCCGTCCCCTAATCCTAACCGGTACGCTAACGCTAACCCGCGCCCTCACACGTACGCTCCCCCTAAAGCGTTGTCGTTCCCTCACCTGGACCCTAAACCGTCCCCGTCCCCTAACCCTAACCCTAGCCCGAACCCTAACCCTAACACTTCCCCGAAGCCTGACCCTCACCCGTCCCCTAATCCTAACCCGTACGCTAACGCTAACCCGCGCCCTCACACGTACGCTCCCCCTAAAGCGTTGTCGTACCCTCACCTGGACCCTAAACCATCCCCGTCCCCTAACCCTAACCCTAGCCCGAACCCTAACCCTAACCCTTCCCCGAAGCCTGACCCTCACCCTTCCCCTAATCCTAACCCGTACGCTAACGCTAACCCGCGCCCTCAAACGTACGCTCCACCTAAAGCATTGTCGTACCCTCACCTGGACCCTAAACCGTCCCCGTCCCCTAACCGTAACCCTAGCCCGAACCCTATCCCTAACACTTCCCCGAAGCCTGACCCTCACCCTTCCCCTAATCCTAACCCGTACGCTAACGCTAACCCGCGCCCTCACACGTACGCTCCCCCTAAAGCGTTGTCGTACCCTCACCTGGACCCTAAACCGTCCCCGTCCCCTAACCCTAAGCCTAGCCTGAATCCTAACCCTAACCCTTCCCCGAAGCCTGACCCTCACCCGTCCCCTAATCCTAACCCGTACGCTAACGCTAACCCGCGCCCTCACACGTACGCTCCCCCTAAAGCGCTGTCGTACCCTCACCTGGACCCTAAACCGTCCCCGTCCCCTAACCCTAACCCTAGCCAGAACCCTAACCCTAACACTTCCCCGAAGCCTGACCCTCACCCGTCCCCTAATCCTAACCTGTACGCTAACGCTAACCCGCGCCCTCACACGTACGCTCCCCCTAAAACGTTGTCGTACCCTCACCTGGACCCTAAACCGTCCCCGTCCCCTAACCCTAACCCTAGCCCGAACCCTAACCCTAACACTTCCCCGAAGCCTGATCCTCACCCTTCCCCTAATCCTAACCCGTACGCTAACGCTAACCCGCGCCCTCACACGTACGCTCCCCCTAAAGTGTTGTCGTACACTCACCTGGACCCTAAACCGTCCCCGTCCCCTAACCCTAAGCCTAGCCCGAACCCTAACCCTAACCCTTCCCCGAAGCCTGACCCTCACCCGTCCCCTAATCCTAACCCGTACGCTAACGCTAACCCCCGTCCTCACACGTACGCTCCAAGTAAAGCATTGTCGTACCCTCACCTGGACCCTAAACCGTCCCCGTCCTCTAACCCTAACCCTAGCCCGAACCCTAACCCTAACCCTTCCCCGAAGCCTGACCCTCACCCGTCCCCTAATCCTAACCCATACGCTAACGCTAACCCACGCCCTCACACGTACGCTCCCCCTAAAGCGTTGTCGTACCCTCACTTGGACCCTAAACCATCCCCGTCCCCTACCCCTAACCCTAGCCCGAACCCTAACCCTAACCCTTCTCCGAAGCCTGACCCTCACACGTCCCCTAATCCTAAACCGTACGCTAACGCTAACCCGCGCCCTCACACGTACGCGTCCCCTAAAGTGTTGTCGTACCCTCATCTGGACCCTAAACCGTCCCCGTCCCCTAACCATAACCCTAGCCCGAACCCTAACCCTAACCCTTCCCCGAAGCCTGACCCTCACCCGTCCCCTAATCCTAACCCGTACACTAACGCTAACCCACGCCCACACACGTACGCTCACCCTAAAGCTTTGTCGTACCCTCACCTGGACCCTAAACCGTCCCCGTCCCCTAACCCTAAACATAGCCCGAACCCTAACCCTAACCCTTCCCCGAAGCCTGACCCTCACACGTCGCCTAATCCTAACCCGTACGCTAACGCTAACCCGCGCCCTCACACGTATGCTCCCCCTAAAGCGTTGTCGTACCCTCACCTGGACCCTAAACCGTCCCCGTCCCCTAACCCTAACCCTAGCCCGAACCCTAACCCTAACGCTTCCCCAAAGCCTGACCCTCACCCTTCCCCTAATCCTAACCGGTACGCTAACGCTAACCCACGCCCTCACACGTACGCTCCCCCTAAAGCGTTGTTGTACCCTCACCTGGACCCTAAACCGTCCCCGTCCCCTAACCCTAACCCTAGCCCGAACCCTAACCCTAACCCTTCCCCGAAGCCTGACCCTCACCCGTCCCCTAATCATAACCCGTACGCTAACGCTAACCCACGCCCTCACACGTACGCTCCCCCTAAAGCGCTGTCGTACCGTCACTTGGACCCTAAACCGTCCCCGTCCCCTAACCCTAACCCTAGCCCGAAGCCTAACCCTAACCCTTCCCCGAAGCCTGACCCTCACCCGTCCCCTAATCCTAAACCGTACGCTAACGATAACCCACGCCCTCACACGTACGCGCCCCCTAAAGCGTTGTCGTACCCTCACCTGGACCCTAAACCGTCCCCATCCCCTAATCCTAACCCTAGCCCGAACCCTAACCCTAACCCTTCCCCGAAGCCTGACCCTCACCCGTCCCCTAATCCTAACCCGTACGCTAACGCCAACCCGCGCCCTCACACGTACGCTCCCCCTAAAGCGTTGTCGTACCCTCACCTGGACCCTAAACCGTCCCCGACCCCTAACCCTAACCCTAGCCCGAACCCTAACCCTAACCCTTCCCCGAAGCCTGACCCTCACCCTTCCCCTAATCCTAAATGGTACGCTAACGCTAACCCGCGCCCTCACACGTACGCTCCACCTAAAGCGTTTTCGTACCCTCATCTGGACCCTAAACCGTCCCCGTCCCCTAACCCTAACCCTAGCCCGAACCCTAACCCTAACCCTTCCCCGAAGCCTGACCCTCACCCGTCCCCTAATCCTAACCCGTACGCTAACGCTAACCCGCGCCCACACATGTACGCTCCCCCTAAAGCGTTGTCGTACCCTCAGCTGGACCCTAAACCGTCCCCGTCCCCTAACCCTAACCCTAGCCCGAACCCTAACCCTAACCCTTCCCCGAAGCCTGACCCTCACCCGTCCCCTAATCCTAACCCGTACGCTAACGCTAACCCGCGCCCTCACACGTACGCTCCACCTAAAGCGTTGTTGAACCCTCATCTGAACCCTAAACTGTCCCCGTCCCCTAACCCTAACCCTAGCCCGAACCCTAACCCTAACACTTCCCTGAAGCCTGACCCTCACCCGTCCCCTAATCCTAACCCGTGCGCTAACGGTAACCCACACCCTCACACGTACGCTCCCCCTAAAGCGTTGTCGTACCCTAACCAGGACCCTAAACCGTCCCCATCCCCTAACCCTAACCCTAGCCCGAACCCTAACCCTAACACTTCCCCGAAGCCTGACCCTCACCCGTCCCCTAATCCTAACCCGTACGCTAACGTTAACCCACGCCCTCACACGTACGCTCCAAGTAAAGCGTTGTCGTACCCTCACCTGGACCCTAAACCGTCCCCGTCCCCTAACCCTAACCCTAGCCCGAACCCTAACCCTAACCCTTCCCCGAAGCCTGACCCTCACCCGTCCCCTAATCCTAAACCGTACGCTAACGCTAACCCGCGCCCTCACACGTACGCGCCCCCTAAAGCGTTGTCGTACCCTCACCTGGACCCTAAACCGTCCCCGTCCCCTAACCCTAACCCTAGCCCGAACCCTAACCCTAACCCTTCCCCGAAGCCTGACCCTCACCCGTCCCCTAATCCTAAACCGTACGCTAACGCTAACCCGCGCCCTCACACGTACGCTCCCCCTAAAGCGTTGTCGTACTCTCACCTGGACCCTAAACCGTCCCCGTCCCCTAACCCTAACCCTAGCCCGAACCCTAACCCTAACCCTTCCCCGAAGCCTGACCCTCACCCTTCCCCTAATCCTAACCGGTACGCTAACGCTAACCCGCGCGCTCACACGTACGCTCCCCCTAAAGCGTTGTCGTACACTCATCTGGACCCTAAACCGTCCCCGTCCCCTAACCCTAACCCTAGCCCGAACCCTAAACCTAACCCTTCCCCGAAGCCTGACCCTCACCCGTCCCCTAATCCTAACCCGTACGCTAACGCTAACCCGCGCCCTCACACGTACGCTCCACCTAAAGCTTTGTCGTACCCTCACCTGGACCCTAAACCGTCCCCGTCCCCTAACCCTAACCCTAGCCCGAACCGTAACCCTAACCCTTCCCCGAAGCCTGACCCTCACCCTTCCCCTAATCCTAACCGGTACGCTAACGCTAACCCGCGCCCTCACACGTACGCTCCCCCTAAAGCGTTGTCGTACCCTCACCTGGACCCTAAACCGTCCCCGTCCCCTAACCCTAACCCTAGCCCGAACCCTAACCCTAACCCTTCCCCGAAGCCTGACCCTCACCCGTCACCTAATCCTAACCCGTACGCTAACGATAACCCGCGCCCTTACACGTACGGTCCCCCTACAGCGTTGTCGTACCCTCACCTGGACCCTAAACTGTCCCCGTCCCCTAACCCTAACCCTAGCCCGAACCCGAACCCTAACCCTTCCCCGAAGCCTGACCCTCACCCGTCCCCTAATCCTAACCCGTACGCTAACGCTAACCCGCGCCCTCACACGTACGCTCCCCCTAAAGCGTTGTCGTACCCTCATCCGGACCCTAAACCGTCCCCGTCCCCTAAACCTAACCTTAGCCCGAACCCTAACACTAAAAATTCCCCGAAGCCTGACGCTCACCCTTCCCCTAATCCTAACCCGTACGCTAACGCTAACCCGCGCCCTCACACGTACGCTCCAAGTAAAGCATTGGCGTACCCTCACCTGGACCCTAAACCGTCCCCGTCCCCTAACCCTAACCCTAGCCCGGACCCTAACCCTAACACTTCCCCGAAGCCTGATCCTCACCCTTCCCCTATTCCTAACCCGTACGCTAACGCTAAGCCGCGCCCTCACACGTACGCTCCCCCTAAAGCGTTGTCGTACCCTCACCTGGACCCTAAACCGTCCCCATCCCCTAACCCTAAGCCTAGCCCGAACCCTAACCCTAACCCTTCCCCGAAGCCTGACCCTCACCCGTCCCCTAATCCTAACCCGTACGCTAACGCTAACCCGCGCCCCCACACGTACGCTCCCCCTAAAGCGCTGTCGTACCCTCACCTGGACCCTAAACCGTCCCCGTCCCCTAACCTTAACCCTAGCCAGAACCCTAACCCTAACACTTCCCCGAAGCCTGACCCTCACCCGTCCCCTAATCCTAACCCGTACGCTAACGCTAACCCACGCCCTCACACGTACACTCCCCCTAAAGCGTTGTCATACCCTCACCTGGACCCTAAACCGTCCCCATCCCCTAACCCTAACCCTAGCCCGAACCCTAACCCTAACCCTTCCCCGAAGCCTGACCCTCACCCGTCCCCTAATCCTAACCCGTATGCTAACGCTAACCCGCGTCCTCACACGTACGCTCCAAGTAAAGCATTGTCGTACCCTCACCTGGACCCTAAACCGTCCCCGTCCCCAACCCTAACCCTAGCCCGAACCCTAACCCTAACCCTTCCCCGAAGCCTGACCCTCACCCGTCCCCTAATCCTACCCCGTACGCTAACGCTAACCCACGCCCTCACACGTACGCGCCCCCTAAAGCGTTGTCATAACCTCACCTGGACCCTAAACCATCCCCGTCCCCTAACACTAACCCTAGCCCGAACCCTAACCCTAACCCTTCCCCGAAGGCTGACCCTCACCCGTCCCCTAATCCTAAACCGCACGCTAACGCTAACCCGTGCCCTCACACGTACGCGCCCCCTAAAGTGTTGTCGTACCCTCACCTGGACCCTACACCGTCCCCATCCCCTAACCCTAACCCTAGCCCGAACCCTAACCCTAACCCTTCCCCGAAGCCTGACCCTCACTCGTCCCCTAATCCTAACCCGTACGCTAACGCTAACCCGCGCCCTCACACGTACGCTCCCCCTAAAGCGTTGTCGTACCCTCACCTGGACCCTAAACCGTCCCCGTCCCCTAACCCTAACCCTAGCCCGAAACCTAACCCTAACACTTCCCCGAAGCCTGACCCTCACCCTTCCCCTAATCCTAAACGGTACGCTAACGCTAACCCGCGCCCTCACACGTACGCTCCCCCTAAAGCGTTGTCGTACCCTCATCTGAACCCTAAACCGTCCCCGTCCCCTAACCCTAACCCTAGCCCGAACCCTAACCCTAACCCTTCCCTGAAGCCTGACCCTCACCCGTCCCCTAAACCTAACCCGAACGCTAACGCTAACCCGCGCCCTCACACGCACGCTCCCCCGAAAGCATTGTCGTACCCTCACCTGGACCCTAAACCGTCCCCGTCACCTAACCCTAACCCTAGCCCGAACCCTAACGCTAACACTTCCAAGAATCCTGACCCTCACACTTCCCCTAATCCTAACCCGTACGCTAACGCTAACCCGCGCCCTCACACGTACGCTCCCCCTAAAACGTTGTCGTACCCTCACCTGGACCCTAAACCGTCCCCGTCCCCTAACCCTAACCCTAGCCCGAACCCTAACCCTAACCCTTCCCCGAAGCCTGACCCTCACTCTTCCCCTAATCCTAACCGGTAGGCTAACGCTAACCCGCGCCCTCACACGTACGCTCCCCCTAAAGCGTTGTCGTACCCTCACCTGGACCCTAAACCGTCCCCGTCCCCTAACCCTAACCCTAGCCCGAACCCTAACACTAACCCTTCCCCGAAGCCTGACCCTCACCCGTCCCCTAATCCTAACCCGTACGCTAACGCTAACCCGCGCCCTCACACGTACGCTCCCCCTAAAGCGTTGTCGTACCCTCACCTGGACCCTAAACCGTCCCCGTCCCCTAACCCTAACCCTAGCCCGAACCCTAACCCTAACCCTTCCCCGAAGCCTGACACTCACCCTTCCCCTAATCCTAACCCGTATGCTAACGCTAACCTGCGCCCTCACACGTACGCTCCCCCTAAAGCGTTGTCGTACCCTCACCTGGACCCTAAACCGTCCCCGTCCCCTAAGCCTAACCCTAGCCCGAACCCTAACCCTAACCCTTCCCCGAAGCCTGACCCTCACCCGTCCCCTAATCCTAACCCGTACGCTAACGCTAACCCGCGCCCTCACACGTACGCTCCCCCTAAAGCGTTGTCGTACTCTCACCTGGACCCTAAACCGTCCCCGTCCCCTAAACCTAACCCTAGCCCGAACCCTAACCCTAACCCTTCCCCGAAGCCTGACCCTCACCCGTCCCCTAATCCTAACCCGTACACTAACGCTAACCCGCGCCCTCACACGTACGCTCCCCCTAAAGCGTTGTCGTACCCTCATCTGGACCCTAAACCGTCCCCGTCCCCTAACCCTAACCCTAGCCCGAACCCTAACCCTAACCCTTCCCTGAAGCCTGACACTCACCCGTCCCCTAATCCTAACCCGAACGCTAACGCTAACCTGCGCCCTCACACGTACGCTCCCCCTAAAGCGTTGATGTACCCTCACCTGGACCCTAAACCGTCCCCATCTCCTAACCCTAACCCTAGCCCGAACCCTAACCCTAACCCTTCCCCGAAGCCTGACCCTCACCCGTCCCCTAATCCTAAACCGTACGCTAACGCTAACCCGCGCCCTCACACGTACGCTCCCCCTAAAGCGTTGTTGTACCCTCACCTGGACCCTAAACCGTCCCCGTCCCCTAACCCTAACCCTAGCCCGAACCCTAACCCTAACCCTTCCCCGAAGCCTGACCCTCACCCATCCCCTAATCCTAAACCGTACGCTAACGCTAACCGGCGCCCTCACACGTACGCTCCCCCTAAAGCGTTGTCGTACCCTCACCTGGACCCTAAACCGTCCCCGTCCCCTAACCCTAACCCCAGCCCGAACCCTAACCCTAACCCTTCCCCGAAGCCTGACCCTCACCCTTCCCCTAATCCTAACCGGTACGCTAACGCTAACCCGCGCCCTCACACGTACGCTCCCCCTAAAGCGTTGTCGTACCCTCATCTGGACCCTAAACCGTCCCCGTCCCCAACCCTAACCCTAGCCCAAACCCTAACCCTAACACTTCCCCGAAGCCTGACCCTCACCCGTCCCCTAATCCTAACCCGTACGCTAACGCTAACCCGCGCCCACACACGTACGCTCCCCCTAAAGCGTTGTCGTACCCTCATCTGAACCCTAAACCGTCCCCGTCCCCTAACCCTAACCCTAGCCCGAACCCTAACCCTAACCCTTCCCTGAAGCCTGACCCTCACCCGTCCCCTAATCCTAACCCGAACGCTAACGCTAACCCGCGCCCTCACACGTACGCTCCCCCTAAAGCATTGTCGTACCCTCACCTGGACCCTAAACCGTCCCCTTCCCCTAACACTAACCCTAGCCCGAACCCTAACGCTAACACTTCCCCGAAGCCTGACCCTCACACTTCCCCTAATCCTAACCCGTACGCTAACGCTAACCCGCGCCCTCACACGTACGCTCCCCCTAAAGCGTTGTTGTACCCTCATCTGGACCCTAAACCGTCCCCATCCCCTAACCCTAACCCTAGCCCGAACCCTAACCCTAACCCTTCCCCGAAGCCTGACCCTCACCCGTCCCCTAATCCTAAACCGTACGCTAACGCTAACCCGCACCCTCACACGTACGCTCCCCCTAAAGCGTTGTCGTACCCTCACCTGGACCCTAAACCGTCCCCGTCCCCTAACCCTAACCCTAGCCCGAACCCTAACCCTAACCCTTCCCCGAAGCCTGACCCTCACCCTTCACCTAATCCTAACCGGTACGCTAACGCTAACCCGTGCCCTCACACGTACGCTCCCCCTAAAGCGTTGTCGTACCCTCATCTGGACCCTAAACCGTCCCCGTCCCCAACCGTAACCCTAGCCCGAACCCTAACCCTAACCCTTCCCTGAAGCCTGACCCTCACCCGTTCCCTAATCCTAACCCGTACGCTAACGCTAACCCGCGCCCACACACGTACGCTCCCCCTAAAGCGTTGTCGTACCCTCATCTGAACCCTAAACCGTCCCCGTCCCCTAACCCTAACCCTAGCCCGAAACCTAACCCTAACACTTCCCTGAAGCCTGACCCTCACCCGTCCCCTAATCCTAACCCGAACGCTAACGCTAACCCGCGCCCTCACACGTACGCTCCCCCTAAAGCATTGTCGTACCCTCACCTGGACCCTAAACCGTCCCCTTCACCTAACCCTAACCCTAGCCCGAACCCTAACGCTAACACTTCCCCGAAGCCTGACCCTCACCCTTCACCTAATCCTAACCCGTATGCTAACGCTAACCCGCGCCCTCACACGTACGCTCCCCCTAAAGCGTTGTCGTACCCTCACCTGGACCCTAAACCGTCCCCGTCCCCTAACCCTAACCCTAGCCCGCACCCTAACCCTAACCCTTCCCCAAAGCCTAACCCTCACCCGTCACCTAATCCTAACCCGTACGCTAACGCTAACCCACGCCCTTACACGTACGCTCCCCCTACAGCATTGTCGTACCCTCAACTGGACCCTAAACTGTCCCCGTCCCCTAACCCTAACCCTAGCCCGAACCCTAACCCTAACACTTCCCCGAAGCCTGACCCTCACCCGTCCCCTAATCCTAACCCGTACGCTAACGCTAACCCGCGCCCTCACACGTACGCTCCCCCTAACGCGTTGTCGTACTCTCACCTGGACCCTAAACCGTCCCCGTCCCCTAACCCTAACCGTAGCCCGAACCCTAACCCTAACCCTTCCCCGAAGCCTGACCCTCACCCGTGCCCTAATCCTAACCCGTATGCTAACGCTAACCCGCGCCCTCACACGTACGCTCCCCCTAAAGCGTTGTTGTACCCTCATCTGGACCCTAAACCGTCCCCGTCCCCTAACCCTAACCCTAGCCCGAGCCCTAACCCTAACCCTTCCCTGAAGCCTGACACTCACCCGTCCCCTAATCCTAACCCGAACGCTAACGCTAACCCGCGCCCTCACACGTACGCTCCCCCTAAAGCGTTGTTGTACCCTCACCTGGACCCTAAACCGTCCCCGTCCCCTAACCCTAACCCTAGCCCGAACCCTAACACTAACCCTTCCCCGAAGCCTGACCCTCACCCGTCGCCTAATCCTAACCCGTACGCTAACGCTAACCCGCGCCCTCACACGTATGCTCCCCCTAAAGCGTTGTCGTACCCTCACCTGGACCCTAAACCGTCCCCGTCCCCTAACCCTAACCCTAGCCCGAACCCTAACCCTAACCCTTCCCCGAAGCCTGACCCTCACCCTTCCCCTAATCCTAACCGGTACGCTAACGCTAACCCGCGCCCTCACACGTACGCTCCCCCTAAAGCGTTGTCATACACTCACCTGGACCCTAAACCGTCCCCGTCCCCTAACCCTAACCCTAGCCCGAACCCTAACCCTAACCCTTCCCTGAAGCCTGACCCTCACCCGTCCCCTAATCCTAACCCGTACGCTAACGCTATCCCGCGCCCTCACACGTACGCTCCACCTAAAGCGTTGTCGTACCCTCACCTGGACCGTAAACCGTCCCCGTCCCCTAAGCCTAACACTAGCCCGAACCCTAACCCTTCCCCGAAGCCTGACCCTCACCCTTCCCCTATTCCTAACCTGTACGCTAATGCTAACCCGCGCCCTCACATGTACGCTCCACCTAAAGCGTTGTCGTACCCTCACCTGGACCCTAAACCGTCCCCGTCCCCTAACCCTAACCCTAGCCCAAACCCTAACCCTAACCCTTCCCCGAAGCCTGACCCTCACCCGTCCCCTAATCCTAACCCGTACGCTAACGCTAACCCGCGCCCTCACACGTACGCTCCCCCTAAAGCGTTGTCGTACCCTCACCTGGACCCTAAACCGTCCCCGTCCCCTAACCCTAACCCTAGCCCGAACCCTAACCCTAACCCTTCCCCGAAGCCTGACCCTCACCCGTCCCCTAATCCTAACCCGTACGCTAACGCTAACCCGCGCCCTCACACGTACGCTCCCCCTAAAGCGTTGTCGTA
The DNA here is from genome assembly GCF_964374135.1 of Grampus griseus. NCBI lineage: Eukaryota > Metazoa > Chordata > Mammalia > Artiodactyla > Delphinidae > Grampus > Grampus griseus. The sequence continues at coordinate 262,324 of NW_028133118.1, read as the reverse complement.
CCCTCACCTGGACCCTAAACCGTCCCCGTCCCCTAACCCTAACCCTAGCCCGAACCCTAACCCTAACCCTTCCCCGAAGCCTGACCCTCACCCTTCCCCTAATCCTAACCCGTACGCTAACGCTAACCCGCGCCCTCACACGTACGCTCCATCTAAAGCGTTGTCGTACTCTCACCTGGACCCTAAACCGTCCCCGTCCCCTAACCCTAACCCTAGCCCAAACCCTAACCCTAACCCTTCCCCGAAGCCTGACCCTCACCCGTCCCCTAATCCTAACCCGTACGCTAACGCTAACCCGCACCCACACACGTACGCTCCCCCTAAAGCGTTGTCGTACCCTCACCTGGACCCTAAACTGTCCCCGTCCCCTAACCCTAACCCTAGCCTGAACCCTAACCCTAACCCTTCCCCGAAGCCTGACCCTCACCCGTCCCCTAATCCTAACCCGTACGCTAACGTTAACCCGCGCCCTCACACGTACGCTCCCCCTAAAGCGTTGTCGTACCCTCACCTGGACCCTAAACCGTCCCCGTCCCCTAAACCTAACCTTAGCCCGAAACCTAACACTAAAAATTCCCCGAAGCCTGACGCTCACCCTTCCCCTAATCCTAACCCGTACGCTAACGCTAACCCGCGCCCTCACACGTACGCTCCAAGTAAAGCATTGTCGTACCCTCACCTGGACCCTAAACCGTCCCCGTCCCCTAACCCTAACCCTAGCCCGAACCCTAACCCTAACACTTCCCCGAAGCCTGACCCTCACCCGTCCCCTAATCCTAGCCCGTACGCTAACGCTAACCCGCGCCCTCACACGTACGCTCCCCCTAAAGCGTTGTCGTACCCTCACCTGGACCCTAAACCGTCCCCGTCCCCTAACCCTAAGCCTAGCCCGAACCCTAACCCTAACCCTTCCCCGAAGCCTGACCCTCACCCGTCCCCTAATCCTAACCCGTCCGCTAACGCTAACCCGCGCCCTCACACGTACGCTCCCCCTAAAGCGTTGTCGTACCCTCATCTGAACCCTAAACCGTCCCCGTCCCCTAACCCTAACCCTAGCCCGAACCCTAACCCTAACCCTTCCCTGAAGCCTGACCCTCACCCGTCCCCTAATCCTAACCCGAACACTAACGCTAACCCACGCCCTGACACGTACGCTCCCCCTAAAGCATTGTCGTACCCTCATCTGGACCCTAAACCGTCCCCGTCCCCTAACCCTAACCCTAGCCCGAACCCTAACCCTAACCCTTCCCCGAAGCCTGACCCTCACCCTTCCCCTAATCCTAACCGGTACGCTAACGCTAACCCACGCCCTCACACGTACGCTCCCCCTAAAGCGTTGTCGTACCCTCACCTGGACCCTAAACCGTCCCCGTCCCCTAACCCTAACCCTAGCCCGAACCCTAACCCTAACCCTTCCCCGAAGCCTGACCCTCAACCGTCCCCTAATCCTAACCCGTACGCTAACGCTAACCCGCGCCCTCACACGTACGCTCCACCTAAAGCGTTGTCGTACCCTCACCTGGACCGTAAACCGTCCCCGTCCCCTAAGCCTAACCCTAGCCCGAACCCTAACCCTTCCCCGAAGCCTGACCCTCACCCTTCCCCTATTCCTAACCTGTACGCTAATGCTAACCCGCGCCCTCACATGTACGCTCCACCTAAAGCGTTGTCGTACCCTCACCTGGACCCTAAACCGTCCCCGTCCCCTAACCCTAACCCTTGCCCAAACCCTAACCCTAACTCTTACCCGAAGCCTGACCCTCACCCGTCCCCTAATCCTAACCCGTACGCTAACGCTAACCCGCGCCCTCACACGTACGCTCCCCCTAAAGCGTTGTCGTACCCTCACCTGGACCCTAAACCGTCCCCGTCCCCTAACCCTAACCCTAGCCCGAACCCTAACCCTAACACTTCCCCGAAGCCTGACCCTCACCCGTCTCCTAATCCTAACCCGTACGCTAACGCTAACCCGCGCCCTCACACGTACGCTCCCCCTAAAGCGTTGTCGTACCCTCACCTGGACCCTAAACCGTCCCCGTCCCCTAACCCTAACCCTAGCCCGAACCCTAACCCTAACCCTTCCCCGAAGCCTGACCCTCACCCTTCCCCTAATCCTAACCCGTACGCTAACGCTAACCCGTGCCCTCACACGTACGCTCCACCTAAAGCGTTGTCGTACTCTCACCTGGACCCTAAACCGTCCCCGTCCCCTAACCCTAACCCTAGCCCGAACCCTAACCCTAACCCTTCCCCGAAGCCTGACCCTCACCCGTCCCCTAATCCTAACCCGTACGCTAACGCTAACCCGCACCCTCACACGTACGCTCCCCCTAAAGCGTTGTCGTACCCTCACCTGGACCCTAAACTGTCCCCGTCCCCTAACCCTAACCCTAGCCCGAACCCTAACCCTAACCCTTCCCCGAAGCCTGACCCTCACCCGTCCCCTAATCCTAACCCGTACGCTAACGCTAACCCGCGCCCTCACACGTACGCTCCCCCTAAAGCGTTGCCGTACCCTCACCTGGACCCTAAACCGTCACCGTCCCCTAACCCTAACCCTAGCCCGAACCCTAATGCTAACACTTCCCCGAAGCCTGACCCTCACCCTTCCCCTAATCCTAACACGTACGCTAACGCTAACCCGCGCCCTCACACGTACGCTCCCCCTAAAGCGTTGTCATACCCTCACCTGGACCCTAAACCGTCCCCGTCCCCTAACACTAACCCTAGCCCGAACCCTAACCCTAACCCTTCCCCGAAGCCTGACCCTCACCCTTCCCCTAATCCTAACCGGTACGCTAACGCTAACCCGCGCCCTCACAGGTACGCTCCCCCTAAAGCGTTGTCGTACCCTCACCTAGACCCTAAACCGTCCCCGTCCCCTAACCCTAACCTTAGCCCGAACCCTAACCCTAACCCTTCCCCGAAGCCTGACCCTCACCCGTCCCCTAATCCTAACCCGTACGCTAACGCTAACCCGCGCCCTCACACGTACGCTCCCCCTAAAGCGTTGTCATACCCTCACCTGGACCCTAAACCGTCCCCGTCCCCTAACCCTAACCCTAGCCCGAACCCTAACCCTAACCCTTCCCCGAAGCCTGACCCTCACCCTTCCCCAAATCCTAACCCGTATGCTAACGCTAACCCGCGCCCTCACACGTACGCTCCACCTAAAGCGTTGTCGTACCCTCGCCTGGACCCTAAACCGTCCCCGTCCCCTAACCCTAACCCTAGCCCGAACCCTAACCCTAACCCTTCCCCGAAGCCTGACCCTCACCCGTCCCCTAATCCTAACCCATACGCTAATGCTAACCCATGCCCTCACACGTACGCTCACCCTAAAGCGATGTCGTACCCTCACCTGGACCCTAAACCGTCCCCGTCCCCTAACCCTAACCCTAGCCCAAACCCTAACCCTAACCCTTCCCCGAAGCCTGGCCCACACCCGTCCCCTAATCCTAACCCGTACGCTAACGCTAACCCGCGCCCTCACACGTACGCGCCCCCTAAAGCGTTGTCGTACCCTCACCTGGACCCTAAACCGTCCCCGTCCCCTAACCCTAGCCCGAACCCTAACCCTAACCCTTCCCCGAAGCCTGACCCTCACCTGTCCCCTAATCCTAACAAGTATGCTAACGCTATCCCGCGCCCTCACACGTACGATCCCCCTAAAGCGTTGTCGTACCCTCACCTGGACCCTAAACCGTCCCCGTCCCCTAACCCTAACCCTAGGCCGAACCCTAACCCTTCCCCGAAGCCTGACCCTCACCCTTCCCCAAATCCTAACCTGTACGCTAACGCTAACCCGCGCCCTCACATGTACGCTCCACCTAAAGCGTTGTCGTACCCTCACCTGGACCCTAAACCGTCCCCGTCCCCTAACCCTAACCCTAGCCCGAACCCTAACCCTAAACCTTCCCCGAAGCCTGACCCTCACCCGTCCCCTAATCCTAACCGGTACGCTAACGCTAACCCGCGCCCTCACACGTACGCTCCCCCTAAAGCGTTGTCGTTCCCTCACCTGGACCCTAAACCGTCCCCGTCCCCTAACCCTAACCCTAGCCCGAACCCTAACCCTAACACTTCCCCGAAGCCTGACCCTCACCCGTCCCCTAATCCTAACCCGTACGCTAACGCTAACCCGCGCCCTCACACGTACGCTCCCCCTAAAGCGTTGTCGTACCCTCACCTGGACCCTAAACCATCCCCGTCCCCTAACCCTAACCCTAGCCCGAACCCTAACCCTAACCCTTCCCCGAAGCCTGACCCTCACCCTTCCCCTAATCCTAACCCGTACGCTAACGCTAACCCGCGCCCTCAAACGTACGCTCCACCTAAAGCATTGTCGTACCCTCACCTGGACCCTAAACCGTCCCCGTCCCCTAACCGTAACCCTAGCCCGAACCCTATCCCTAACACTTCCCCGAAGCCTGACCCTCACCCTTCCCCTAATCCTAACCCGTACGCTAACGCTAACCCGCGCCCTCACACGTACGCTCCCCCTAAAGCGTTGTCGTACCCTCACCTGGACCCTAAACCGTCCCCGTCCCCTAACCCTAAGCCTAGCCTGAATCCTAACCCTAACCCTTCCCCGAAGCCTGACCCTCACCCGTCCCCTAATCCTAACCCGTACGCTAACGCTAACCCGCGCCCTCACACGTACGCTCCCCCTAAAGCGCTGTCGTACCCTCACCTGGACCCTAAACCGTCCCCGTCCCCTAACCCTAACCCTAGCCAGAACCCTAACCCTAACACTTCCCCGAAGCCTGACCCTCACCCGTCCCCTAATCCTAACCCGTACGCTAACGCTAACCCGCGCCCTCACACGTACGCTCCCCCTAAAACGTTGTCGTACCCTCACCTGGACCCTAAACCGTCCCCGTCCCCTAACCCTAACCCTAGCCCGAACCCTAACCCTAACACTTCCCCGAAGCCTGATCCTCACCCTTCCCCTAATCCTAACCCGTACGCTAACGCTAACCCGCGCCCTCACACGTACGCTCCCCCTAAAGTGTTGTCGTACCCTCACCTGGACCCTAAACCGTCCCCGTCCCCTAACCCTAAGCCTAGCCCGAACCCTAACCCTAACCCTTCCCCGAAGCCTGACCCTCACCCGTCCCCTAATCCTAACCCGTACGCTAACGCTAACCCGCGTCCTCACACGTACGCTCCAAGTAAAGCATTGTCGTACCCTCACCTGGACCCTAAACCGTCCCCGTCCTCTAACCCTAACCCTAGCCCGAACCCTAACCCTAACCCTTCCCCGAAGCCTGACCCTCACCCGTCCCCTAATCCTAACCCATACGCTAACGCTAACCCACGCCCTCACACGTACGCTCCCCCTAAAGCGTTGTCGTACCCTCACTTGGACCCTAAACCATCCCCGTCCCCTACCCCTAACCCTAGCCCGAACCCTAACCCTAACCCTTCTCCGAAGCCTGACCCTCACCCGTCCCCTAATCCTAAACCGTACGCTAACGCTAACCCGCGCCCTCACACGTACGCGTCCCCTAAAGTGTTGTCGTACCCTCATCTGGACCCTAAACCGTCCCCGTCCCCTAACCATAACCCTAGCCCGAACCCTAACCCTAACCCTTCCCCGAAGCCTGACCCTCACCCGTCCCCTATTCCTAACCCGTACACTAACGCTAACCCACGCCCACACACGTACGCTCCCCCTAAAGCTTTGTCGTACCCTCACCTGGACCCCAAACCGTCCCCGTCCCCTAACCCTAAACATAGCCCGAACCCTAACCCTAACCCTTCCCCGAAGCCTGACCCTCACACGTCGCCTAATCCTAACCCGTACGCTAACGCTAACCCGCGCCCTCACACGTATGCTCCCCCTAAAGCGTTGTCGTACCCTCACCTGGACCCTAAACCGTCCCCGTCCCCTAACCCTAACCCTAGCCCGAACCCTAACCCTAACGCTTCCCCAAAGCCTGACCCTCACCCTTCCCCTAATCCTAACCGGTACGCTAACGCTAACCCACGCCCTCACACGTACGCTCCCCCTAAAGCGTTGTTGTACCCTCACCTGGACCCTAAACCGTCCCCGTCCCCTAACCCTAACCCTAGCCCGAACCCTAACCCTAACCCTTCCCCGAAGCCTGACCCTCACCCGTCCCCTAATCATAACCCGTACGCTAACGCTAACCCACGCCCTCACACGTACGCTCCCCCTAAAGCGCTGTCGTACCCTCACTTGGACCCTAAACCGTCCCCGTCCCCTAACCCTAACCCTAGCCCGAAGCCTAACCCTAACCCTTCCCCGAAGCCTGACCCTCACCCGTCCCCTAATCCTAAACCGTACGCTAACGATAACCCACGCCCTCACACGTACGCGCCCCCTAAAGCGTTGTCGTACCCTCACCTGGACCCTAAACCGTCCCCATCCCCTAACCCTAACCCTAGCCCGAACCCTAACCCTAACCCTTCCCCGAAGCCTGACCCTCACCCTTCCCCTAATCCTAAATGGTACGCTAACGCTAACCCGCGCCCTCACACGTACGCTCCACCTAAAGCGTTTTCGTACCCTCATCTGGACCCTAAACCGTCCCCGTCCCCTAACCCTAACCCTAGCCCGAACCCTAACCCTAACCCTTCCCCGAAGCCTGACCCTCACCCGTCCCCTAATCCTAACCCGTACGCTAACGCTAACCCGCGCCCACACATGTACGCTCCCCCTAAAGCGTTGTCGTACCCTCAGCTGGACCCTAAACCGTCCCCGTCCCCTAACCCTAACCCTAGCCCGAACCCTAACCCTAACCCTTCCCCGAAGCCTGACCCTCACCCGTCCCCTAATCCTAACCCGTACGCTAACGCTAACCCGCGCCCTCACACGTACGCTCCACCTAAAGCGTTGTTGAACCCTCATCTGAACCCTAAACTGTCCCCGTCCCCTAACCCTAACCCTAGCCCGAACCCTAACCCTAACACTTCCCTGAAGCCTGACCCTCACCCGTCCCCTAATCCTAACCCGTGCGCTAACGGTAACCCACACCCTCACACGTACGCTCCCCCTAAAGCGTTGTCGTACCCTAACCAGGACCCTAAACCGTCCCCATCCCCTAACCCTAACCCTAGCCCGAACCCTAACCCTAACACTTCCCCGAAGCCTGACCCTCACCCGTCCCCTAATCCTAACCCGTACGCTAACGTTAACCCACGCCCTCACACGTACGCTCCAAGTAAAGCGTTGTCGTACCCTCACCTGGACCCTAAACCGTCCCCGTCCCCTAACCCTAACCCTAGCCCGAACCCTAACCCTAACCCTTCCCCGAAGCCTGACCCTCACCCGTCCCCTAATCCTAAACCGTACGCTAACGCTAACCCGCGCCCTCACACGTACGCGCCCCCTAAAGCGTTGTCGTACCCTCACCTGGACCCTAAACCGTCCCCGTCCCCTAACCCTAACCCTAGCCCGAACCCTAACCCTAACCCTTCCCCGAAGCCTGACCCTCACCCGTCCCCTAATCCTAAACCGTACGCTAACGCTAACCCGCGCCCTCACACGTACGCTCCCCCTAAAGCGTTGTCGTACTCTCACCTGGACCCTAAACCGTCCCCGTCCCCTAACCCTAAACCTAGCCCGAACCCTAACCCTAACCCTTCCCCGAAGCCTGACCCTCACCCTTCCCCTAATCCTAACCGGTACGCTAACGCTAACCCGCGCGCTCACACGTACGCTCCCCCTAAAGCGTTGTCGTACACTCATCTGGACCCTAAACCGTCCCCGTCCCCTAACCCTAACCCTAGCCCGAACCCTAAACCTAACCCTTCCCCGAAGCCTGACCCTCACCCGTCCCCTAATCCTAACCCGTACGCTAACGCTAACCCGCGCCCTCACACGTACGCTCCACCTAAAGCTTTGTCGTACCCTCACCTGGACCCTAAACCGTCCCCGTCCCCTAACCCTAACCCTAGCCCGAACCGTAACCCTAACCCTTCCCCGAAGCCTGACCCTCACCCTTCCCCTAATCCTAACCGGTACGCTAACGCTAACCCGCGCCCTCACACGTACGCTCCCCCTAAAGCGTTGTCGTACCCTCACCTGGACCCTAAACCGTCCCCGTCCCCTAACCCTAACCCTAGCCCGAACCCTAACCCTAACCCTTCCCCGAAGCCTGACCCTCACCCGTCACCTAATCCTAACCCGTACGCTAACGATAACCCGCGCCCTTACACGTACGGTCCCCCTACAGCGTTGTCGTACCCTCACCTGGACCCTAAACTGTCCCCGTCCCCTAACCCTAACCCTAGCCCGAACCCGAACCCTAACCCTTCCCCGAAGCCTGACCCTCACCCGTCCTCTAATCCTAACCCGTACGCTAACGCTAACCCGCGCCCTCACACGTACGCTCCCCCTAAAGCGTTGTCGTACCCTCATCCGGACCCTAAACCGTCCCCGTCCCCTAAACCTAACCTTAGCCCGAACCCTAACACTAAAAATTCCCCGAAGCCTGACGCTCACCCTTCCCCTAATCCTAACCCGTACGCTAACGCTAACCCGCGCCCTCACACGTACGCTCCAAGTAAAGCATTGGCGTACCCTCACCTGGACCCTAAACCGTCCCCGTCCCCTAACCCTAACCCTAGCCCGGACCCTAACCCTAACACTTCCCCGAAGCCTGATCCTCACCCTTCCCCTAATCCTAACCCGTACGCTAACGCTAAGCCGCGCCCTCACACGTACGCTCCCCCTAAAGCGTTGTCGTACCCTCACCTGGACCCTAAACCGTCCCCATCCCCTAACCCTAAGCCTAGCCCGAACCCTAACCCTAACCCTTCCCCGAAGCCTGACCCTCACCCGTCCCCTAATCCTAACCCGTACGCTAACGCTAACCCGCGCCCCCACACGTACGCTCCCCCTAAAGCGCTGTCGTACCCTCACCTGGACCCTAAACCGTCCCCGTCCCCTAACCTTAACCCTAGCCAGAACCCTAACCCTAACCCTTCCCCGAAGCCTGACCCTCACCCGTCCCCTAATCCTAACCCGTACGCTAACGCTAACCCACGCCCTCACACGTACACTCCCCCTAAAGCGTTGTCATACCCTCACCTGGACCCTAAACCGTCCCCATCCCCTAACCCTAACCCTAGCCCGAACCCTAACCCTAACCCTTCCCCGAAGCCTGACCCTCACCCGTCCCCTAATCCTAACCCGTACGCTAACGCTAACCCGCGTCCTCACACGTACGCTCCAAGTAAAGCATTGTCGTACCCTCACCTGGACCCTAAACCGTCCCCGTCCCCAACCCTAACCCTAGCCCGAACCCTAACCCTAACCCTTCCCCGAAGCCTGACCCTCACCCGTCCCCTAATCCTACCCCGTACGCTAACGCTAACCCACGCCCTCACACGTACGCGCCCCCTAAAGCGTTGTCATAACCTCACCTGGACCCTAAACCATCCCCGTCCCCTAACCCTAACCCTAGCCCGAACCCTAACCCTAACACTTCCCCGAAGGCTGACCCTCACCCGTCCCCTAATCCTAAACCGCACGCTAACGCTAACCCGTGCCCTCACACGTACGCGCCCCCTAAAGTGTTGTCGTACCCTCACCTGGACCCTACACCGTCCCCATCCCCTAACCCTAACCCTAGCCCGAACCCTAACCCTAACCCTTCCCCGAAGCCTGACCCTCACTCGTCCCCTAATCCTAACCCGTACGCTAACGCTAACCCGCGCCCTCACACGTACGCTCCCCCTAAAGCGTTGTCGTACCCTCACCTGGACCCTAAACCGTCCCCGTCCCCTAACCCTAACCCTAGCCCGAAACCTAACCCTAACACTTCCCCGAAGCCTGACCCTCACCCTTCCCCTAATCCTAAACGGTACGCTAACGCTAACCCGCGCCCTCACACGTACGCTCCCCCTAAAGCGTTGTCGTACCCTCATCTGAACCCTAAACCGTCCCCGTCCCCTAACCCTAACCCTAGCCCGAACCCTAACCCTAACCCTTCCCTGAAGCCTGACCCTCACCCGTCCCCTAAACCTAACCCGAACGCTAACGCTAACCCGCGCCCTCACACGCACGCTCCCCCGAAAGCATTGTCGTACCCTCACCTGGACCCTAAACCGTCCCCGTCACCTAACCCTAACCCTAGCCCGAACCCTAACGCTAACACTTCCAAGAATCCTGACCCTCACACTTCCCCTAATCCTAACCCGTACGCTAACGCTAACCCGCGCCCTCACACGTACGCTCCCCCTAAAACGTTGTCGTACCCTCACCTGGACCCTAAACCGTCCCCGTCCCCTAACCCTAACCCTAGCCCGAACCCTAACCCTAACCCTTCCCCGAAGCCTGACCCTCACTCTTCCCCTAATCCTAACCGGTAGGCTAACGCTAACCCGCGCCCTCACACGTACGCTCCCCCTAAAGCGTTGTCGTACCCTCACCTGGACCCTAAACCGTCCCCGTCCCCTAACCCTAACCCTAGCCCGAACCCTAACACTAACCCTTCCCCGAAGCCTGACACTCACCCGTCCCCTAATCCTAACCCGTACGCTAACGCTAACCCGCGCCCTCACACGTACGCTCCCCCTAAAGCGTTGTCGTACCCTCACCTGGACCCTAAACCGTCCCCGTCCCCTAACCCTAACCCTAGCCCGAACCCTAACCCTAACCCTTCCCCGAAGCCTGACACTCACCCTTCCCCTAATCCTAACCCGTATGCTAACGCTAAACTGCGCCCTCACACGTACGCTCCCCCTAAAGCGTTGTCGTACCCTCACCTGGACCCTAAACCGTCCCCGTCCCCTAAGCCTAACCCTAGCCCGAACCCTAACCCTAACCCTTCCCCGAAGCCTGACCCTCACCCGTCCCCTAATCCTAACCCGTACGCTAACGCTAACCCGCGCCCTCACACGTACGCTCCCCCTAAAGCGTTGTCGTACCCTCATCTGGACCCTAAACCGTCCCCGTCCCCTAACCCTAACCCTAGCCCGAACCCTAACCCTAACCCTTCCCTGAAGCCTGACACTCACCCGTCCCCTAATCCTAACCCGAACGCTAACGCTAACCTGCGCCCTCACACGTACGCTCCCCCTAAAGCGTTGATGTACCCTCACCTGGACCCTAAACCGTCCCCATCCCCTAACCCTAACCCTAGCCCGAACCCTAACCCTAACCCTTCCCCGAAGCCTGACCCTCACCCGTCCCCTAATCCTAAACCGTACGCTAACGCTAACCCGCGCCCTCACACGTACGCTCCCCCTAAAGCGTTGTTGTACCCTCACCTGGACCCTAAACCGTCCCCGTCCCCTAACCCTAACCCTAGCCCGAACCCTAACCCTAACCCTTCCCCGAAGCCTGACCCTCACCCATCCCCTAATCCTAAACCGTGCGCTAACGCTAACCGGCGCCCTCACACGTACGCTCCCCCTAAAGCGTTGTCGTACCCTCACCTGGACCCTAAACCGTCCCCGTCCCCTAACCCTAACCCCAGCCCGAACCCTAACCCTAACCCTTCCCCGAAGCCTGACCCTCACCCTTCCCCTAATCCTAACCGGTACGCTAACGCTAACCCGCGCCCTCACACGTACGCTCCCCCTAAAGCGTTGTCGTACCCTCATCTGGACCCTAAACCGTCCCCGTCCCCAACCCTAACCCTAGCCCAAACCCTAACCCTAACACTTCCCCGAAGCCTGACCCTCACCCGTCCCCTAATCCTAACCCGTACGCTAACGCTAACCCGCGCCCACACACGTACGCTCCCCCTAAAGCGTTGTCGTACCCTCATCTGAACCCTAAACCGTCCCCGTCCCCTAACCCTAACCCTAGCCCGAACCCTAACCCTAACCCTTCCCTGAAGCCTGACCCTCACCCGTCCCCTAATCCTAACCCGAACGCTAACGCTAACCCGCGCCCTCACACGTACGCTCCCCCTAAAGCATTGTCGTACCCTCACCTGGACCCTAAACCGTCCCCTTCCCCTAACACTAACCCTAGCCCGAACCCTAACGCTAACACTTCCCCGAAGCCTGACCCTCACACTTCCCCTAATCCTAACCCGTACGCTAACGCTAACCCGCGCCCTCACACGTACGCTCCCCCTAAAGCGTTGTTGTACCCTCATCTGGACCCTAAACCGTCCCCATCCCCTAACCCTAACCCTAGCCCGAACCCTAACCCTAACCCTTCCCCGAAGCCTGACCCTCACCCGTCCCCTAATCCTAAACCGTACGCTAACGCTAACCCGCACCCTCACACGTACGCTCCCCCTAAAGCGTTGTCGTACCCTCACCTGGACCCTAAACCGTCCCCGTCCCCTAACCCTAACCCTAGCCCGAACCCTAACCCTAACCCTTCCCCGAAGCCTGACCCTCACCCTTCACCTAATCCTAACCGGTACGCTAACGCTAACCCGTGCCCTCACACGTACGCTCCCCCTAAAGCGTTGTCGTACCCTCATCTGGACCCTAAACCGTCCCCGTCCCCAACCGTAAACCTAGCCCGAACCCTAACCCTAACCCTTCCCTGAAGCCTGACCCTCACCCGTTCCCTAATCCTAACCCGTACGCTAACGCTAACCCGCGCCCACACACGTACGCTCCCCCTAAAGCGTTGTCGTACCCTCATCTGAACCCTAAACCGTCCCCGTCCCCTAACCCTAACCCTAGCCCGAAACCTAACCCTAACACTTCCCTGAAGCCTGACCCTCACCCGTCCCCTAATCCTAACCCGAACGCTAACGCTAACCCGCGCCCTCACACGTACGCTCCCCCTAAAGCATTGTCGTACCCTCACCTGGACCCTAAACCGTCCCCTTCACCTAACCCTAACCCTAGCCCGAACCCTAACGCTAACACTTCCCCGAAGCCTGACCCTCACCCTTCACCTAATCCTAACCCGTATGCTAACGCTAACCCGCGCCCTCACACGTACGCTCCCCCTAAAGCGTTGTCGTACCCTCACCTGGACCCTAAACCGTCCCCGTCCCCTAACCCTAACCCTAGCCCGCACCCTAACCCTAACCCTTCCCCAAAGCCTAACCCTCACCCGTCACCTAATCCTAACCCGTACGCTAACGCTAACCCACGCCCTTACACGTACGCTCCCCCTACAGCATTGTCGTACCCTCAACTGGACCCTAAACTGTCCCCGTCCCCTAACCCTAACCCTAGCCCGAACCCTAACCCTAACACTTCCCCGAAGCCTGACCCTCACCCGTCCCCTAATCCTAACCCGTACGCTAACGCTAACCCGCGCCCTCACACGTACGCTCCCCCTAACGCGTTGTCGTACTCTCACCTGGACCCTAAACCGTCCCCGTCCCCTAACCCTAACCGTAGCCCGAACCCTAACCCTAACCCTTCCCCGAAGCCTGACCCTCACCCGTGCCCTAATCCTAACCCGTATGCTAACGCTAACCCGCGCCCTCACACGTACGCTCCCCCTAAAGCGTTGTTGTACCCTCATCTGGACCCTAAACCGTCCCCGTCCCCTAACCCTAACCCTAGCCCGAGCCCTAACCCTAACCCTTCCCTGAAGCCTGACACTCACCCGTCCCCTAATCCTAACCCGAACGCTAACGCTAACCCGCGCCCTCACACGTACGCTCCCCCTAAAGCGTTGTTGTACCCTCACCTGGACCCTAAACCGTCCCCGTCCCCTAACCCTAACCCTAGCCCGAACCCTAACACTAACCCTTCCCCGAAGCCTGACCCTCACCCGTCGCCTAATCCTAACCCGTACGCTAACGCTAACCCGCGCCCTCACACGTATGCTCCCCCTAAAGCGTTGTCGTACCCTCACCTGGACCCTAAACCGTCCCCGTCCCCTAACCCTAACCCTAGCCCGAACCCTAACCCTAACCCTTCCCCGAAGCCTGACCCTCACCCTTCCCCTAATCCTAACCGGTACGCTAACGCTAACCCGCGCCCTCACACGTACGCTCCCCCTAAAGCGTTGTCATACACTCACCTGGACCCTAAACCGTCCCCGTCCCCTAACCCTAACCCTAGCCCGAACCCTAACCCTAACCCTTCCCTGAAGCCTGACCCTCACCCGTCCCCTAATCCTAACCCGTGCGCTAACGGTAACCCACGCCCTCACACGTACGCTCCACCTAAAGCGTTGTCGTACCCTAACCAGGACCCTAAACCGTCCCCATCCCCTAACCCTAACCCTAGCCCGAACCCTAACCCTAACCCTTCCCCGAAGCCTGACCCTCACCCGTCCCCTAATCCTAAACCGTACGCTAACGCTAACCCGCGCCCTCACACGTACGCTCCCCCTAAAGCGTTGTCGTACTCTCACCTGGACCCTAAACAGTCCCCGTCCCCTAAACCTAACCCTAGCCCGAACCCTAACCCTAAACCTTCCCCGAAGCCTGACCCTCACCCTTCCCCTAATCCTAACCGGTACGCTAACGCTAATCCACGCCCTCACACGTACGCTCCCCCTAAAGCGTTGTCGTACACTCATCTGGACCCTAAACCGTCCCCGTCCCCTAACCCTAACCCTAGCCCGAACCCTAAACCTAACCCTTCCCCGAAGCCTGACCCTCACCCGTCCCCTAATCCTAAGCCGTACGCTAACGCTAACCCGCGCCCTCACACGTACGCTCCCCCTGAAACGTTGTCGTACCCTCACCTGGACCCTAAACCGTCCCCGTCCCCTAACCCTAACCCTAGCCCGAACCCTAACCCTAACCCTTCCCCGAAGCCTGACCCTCACCCTTCCCCTAATCCTAACCGGTACGCTAACGCTAACCCGCGCCCTCAAACGTACGCTCCCCCTAAAGCGTTGTCGTACCCTCACCTGGACCCTAAACCGTCCCCGTCCCCTAACCCTAACCCTAGCCCGAACCCTAACACTAACCCTTCCCCGAAGCCTGACCCTCACCCGTCCCCTAATCCTAACCCGTACGCTAACGCTAACCCGCACCCTCACACGTACGCTCCCCCTAAAGCGTTGTCGTACCCTCACCTGGACCCTAAACCGTCCCCGTCCCCTAACCCTAACCCTAGCCCGAACCCTAACCCTAACCCTTCCCCGAAGCCTGACCCTCACCCTTCCCCTAATCCTAACCGGTACGCTAACGCTAACACGCGCCCTCACACGTACGCTCCCCCTAAAGCGTTGTCGTACCCTCACCTGGACCCTAAACCGTCCCCGTCCCCTAAGCCTAACCCTAGCCCGAACCCTAACCCTAACCCTTCCCCGAAGCCTGACCCTCACCCGTCCCCTAATCCTAACCCGTATGCTAACGCTAACCCGCGCCCTCACACGTACGCTCCCCCTAAAGCGTTGTCGTACTCTCACCTGGACCCTAAACCGTCCCCGTCCCCTAACCCTAACCCTAGCCCGAACCCTAACCCTAACCCTTCCCCGAAGCCTGACACTCACACTTCCCCTAATCCTAACCCGTACGCTAACGCTAACCCGCGCCCTCACACGTACGCTCCCCCTAAAGCGTTGTTGTACCCTCATCTGGACCCTAAACCGTCCCCATCCCCTAACCCTAACCCTAGCCCGAACCCTAACCCTAACCCTTCCCCGAAGCCTGACCCTCACCCTTCCCCTAATCCTAAACCGTGCGCTAACGCTAACCCGCGCTCTCACACGTATGCTCCCCCTAAAGCGTTGTCGTACCCTCACCGGGACCCTAAACCGTCCCCGTCCCCTAACCCTAACCCTAGCCCGAACCCTAACCCTAACCCTTCCCCGAAGCCTGACCCTCACCCTTCCCCTAATCCTAACCGGTACGCTAACGCTAACCCGCGCCCTCACACGTACGCTCCCCCTAAAGCGTTGTCGTACCCTCATCTGGACCCTAAACCGTCCCCGTCCCCAACCCTAACCCTAGCCCGAACCCTAACCCTAACCCTTCCCCGAAGCCTGACCCTCACCCGTCCCCTAATCCTAACCCGTACGCTAACGCTAACCCGCGCCCACACACGTATGCTCCCCCTAAAGCGTTGTCGTACCCTCATCTGAACCCTAAACCGTCCCCGTCCCCTAACCCTAACCCTAGCCCGAACCCTAACCCTAACCCTTCCCTGAAGCCTGACCCTCACCCGTCCCCTAATCCTAACCCGAACGCTAACGCTAAACCGCGCCCTCACACGTACGCTCCCCCTAAAGCATTGTCGTACCCTCACCTGGACCCTAAACCGTCCCCTTCACCTAACCCTAACCCTAGCCCGAACCCTAACCCTAACCCTTCCCCGAAGCCTAACCCTCACCCGTCACCTAATCCTAACCCGTACGCTAACGCTAACCCGCGCCCTTACACGTACGCTCCCCCTACAGCATTGTCGTACCCTCACCTGGACCCTAAACTGTCCCCGTCTCCTAACCCTAACCCTAGCCCGAACCCTAACCCTAACCCTTCCCCGAAGCCTGACCCTCACCCGTCCCCTAATCCTAACCCGTACGCTAACGCTAACCCGCGCCCTCACACGTACGCTCCCCCTAAAGCGTTTTCGTACTCTCACCTGGACCCTAAACCGTCCCCGTCCCCTAACCCTAACCCTAGCCCGAACCCTAACCCTAACCCTTCCCCGAAGCCTGACCCTCACCCGTGCCCTAATCCTAACCCGTATGCTAACGCTAACCCGCGCCCTCACACGTACGCTCCCCCTAAAGCGTTGTTGTACCCTCATCTGGACCCTAAACCGTCCCCGTCCCCTAACCCTAACCCTAGCCCGAAGCCTGACCCTCACCCTTCCCCTAATCCTAACCGGTACGCTAACGCTAACCCGCGCCCTCACACGTACGCTCCCCCTAAAGCGTTGTCGTACCCTCACCTGGACCCTAAACCGTCCCCGTCCCCTAACCCTAACCCTAGCCCGAACCCTAAGCCTAACCCTTCCCCGAAGCCTAACCCTCACCCGTCACCTAATCCTAACCGGTACGCTAACGCTAACCCGCGCCCTCACACGTACGCTCCCCCTAAAGCGTTGTCGTACCCTCACCTGGACCCTAAACCGTCCCCGTCCCCTAAGCCTAACCCTAGCCCGAACCCTAACCCTAACCCTTCCCCGAAGCCTGACCCTCACCCGTCCCCTAATCCTAACCCGTACGCTAACGCTAACCCGCGCCCTCACACGTACGCTCCCCCTAAAGCGTTGTCGTACTCTCACCTGGACCCTAAACCGTCCCCGTCCCCTAAACCTAACCCTAGCCCGAACCCTAACCCTAACCCTTCCCCGAAGCCTGACCCTCACCCGTCCCCTAATCCTAACCCGTACGCTAACGCTAACCCGCGCCCTCACACGTACGCTCCCCCTAAAGCGTTGTCGTACCCTCATCTGGACCCTAAACCGTCCCCGTCCCCTAACCCTAACCCTAGCCCGAACCCTAACCCTAACCCTTCCCCGAAGCCTGACACTCACCCGTCCCCTAATCCTAACCCGAACGCTAACGCTAACCTGCGCCCTCACACGTACGCTCCCCCTAAAGCGTTGATGTACCCTCACCTGGACCCTAAACCGTCCCCATCCCCTAACCCTAACCCTAGCCCGAACCCTAACCCTAACCCTTCCCCGAAGCCTGACCCTCACCCGTCCCCTAATCCTAAACCGTACGCTAACGCTAACCCGCGCCCTCACACGTACGCTCCCCCTAAAGCGTTGTTGTACCCTCACCTGGACCCTAAACCGTCCCCGTCCCCTAACCCTAACCCTAGCCCGAACCCTAACCCTAACCCTTCCCCGAAGCCTGACCCTCACCCGTCCCCTAATCCTAAACCGTACGCTAACGCTAACCGGCGCCCTCACACATACGCTCCCCCTAAAGCGTTGTCGTACCCTCACCTGGACCCTAAACCGTCCCCGTCCCCGTCCCCTAACCCCAGCCCGAACCCTAACCCTAACCCTTCCCCGAAGCCTGACCCTCACCCTTCCCCTAATCCTAACCGGTACGCTAACGCTAACCCGCGCCCTCACACGTACGCTCCCCCTAAAGCGTTGTCGTACCCTCATCTGGACCCTAAACCGTCCCCGTCCCCAACCCTAACCCTAGCCCGAACCCTAACCCTAACACTTCCCCGAAGCCTGACCCTCACCCGTCCCCTAATCCTAACCCGTACGCTAACGCTAACCCACGCCCACACACGTACGCTCCCCCTAAAGCGTTGTCGTACCCTCATCTGAACCCTAAACCGTCCCCGTACCCTAAACCTAACCCTAGCCCGAACCCTAACCCTAACCCTTCCCTGAAGCCTGACCCTCACCCGTCCCCTAATCCTAACCCGATCGCTAACGCTAACCCGCGCCCTCACACGTACGCTCCCCCTAAAGCATTGTCGTACCCTCACCTGGACCCTAAACCGTCCCCTTCACCTAACCCTAACCCTAGCCCGAACCCTAACGCTAACACTTCCCCGAAGCCTGACCCTCACACTTCCCCTAATCCTAACCCGTACGCTAACGCTAACCCGCGCCCTCACACGTACGCTCCCCCTAAAGCGTTGTTGTACCCTCATCTGGACCCTAAACCGTCCCCATCCCCTAACCCTAACCCTAGCCCGAAACCTAACCCTAACCCTTCCCCGAAGCCTGACCCTCACCCGTCCCCTAATCCTAAACCGTACGCTAACGCTAACCCGCGCCCTCACACGTACGCTCCCCCTAAAGCGTTGTCGTACCCTCACCTGGACCCTAAATCGTCCCCGTCCCCTAACCCTAACCCTAGCCCGAACCCTAACCCTAACCCTTCCCCGAAGCCTGACCCTCACCCTTCCCCTAATCCTAACCGGTACGCTAACGCTAACCCGCGCCCTCTCACGTACGCTCCCCCTAAAGCGTTGTCGTACCCTCATCTGGACCCTAAACCGTCCCCGTCCCCAACCGTAACCCTAGCCCGAACCCTAACCCTAACCCTTCCCCGAAGCCTGACCCTCACCCGTCCCCTAATCCTAACCCGTACGCTAACGCTAACCCGCGCCCACACACGTACGCTCCCCCTAAAGCGTTGTCGTACCCTCATCTGAACCCTAAACCGTCCCCGTCCCCTAACCCTAACCCTAGCCCGAAACCTAACCCTAACCCTTCCCCGAAGCCTAACCCTCACCCGTCACCTAATCCTAACCCGTACGCTAACGCTAACCCGCGCCCTTACACGTACGCTCCCCCTACAGCATTGTCGTACCCTCACCTGGACCCTAAACTGTCCCCGTCCCCTAACCCTAACCCTAGCCCGAACCCTAACCCTAACACTTCCCCGAAGCCTGACCCTCACCCGTCCCCTAATCCTAACCCGTACGCTAACGCTAACCCACGCCCTCACACGTACGCTCCCCCTAAAGCGTTGTCGTACTCTCACCTGGACCCTAAACCGTCCCCGTCCCCTAACCCTAACCCTAGCCCGAACCCTAACCCTAACCCTTCCCCGAAGCCTGACCCTCACCCGTGCCCTAATCCTAACCCGTATGCTAACGCTAAGCCGCGCCCTCACACGTACGCTCCCCCTAAAGCGTTGTTGTACCCTCATCTGGACCCTAAACCGTCCCCGTCCCCTAACCCTAACCCTAGCCCGAGCCCTAACCCTAACCCTTCTCTGAAGCCTGACACTCACCCGTCCCCTAATCCTAACCCGAACGCTAACGCTAACCCGCGCCCTCACACGTACACTCCCCCTAAAGCGTTGTCGTACACTCACCTGGACCCTAAACCGTCCCCGTCCCCTAACCCTAACCCTAGCCCGAACCCTAACCCTAACCCTTCCCCGAAGCCTGACCCTCACTCGTCCCCTAATCCTAACCCGTACGCTAACGCTAACCCACGCCCTCACACGTACGCTCCCCCTAAAGCGCTGTCGTACCATCACCTGGACCCTAAACCGTCCCCGTCCCCTAACCCTAACCCTAGCCCGAACCCTAACCCTAACCCTTCCCCGAAGCCTGACCCTCACCCGTCCCCTAATCCTAACCCGTACGCTAACGCTAACCCGCGTCCTCACACGTACGCTCCAAGTAAAGCACTGTCGTACCCTCACCTGGACCCTAAACCGTCCCCGTCCCCTAACCCTAACCCTAGCCCGAACCCTAACCCTAACCCTTCCCCGAAGCCTGACCCTCACCCGTCCACTAATCCTAAACCGTACGCTAACGCTAACCCACGCCCTCACACGTACGCGCCCCCTAAAGCGTTGTCGTACCCTCACCTGGACCCTAAACCATCCCCGTCCCCTAACCCTAACCCTAGCCCGAACCCTAACCCTAACCCTTCCCCGAAGCCTGACCCTCACCCGTCCCCTTATCCTAAACCGTACGCTAACGCTAACCCGCGCCCTCACACGTACGCGCCCCCTAAAGTGTTGTCGTACCCTCACCTGGACCCTAAACCGTCCCCATCCCCTAATCCTAACCCTAGCCCGAACCCTAACCCTAACACTTCCCCGAAGCCTGACCCTCACCCGTCCCCTAATCCTAACCCGTACGCTAACGCCAACCCGCGCCCTCAAACGTACGCTCCCCCTAAAGCGTTGTCGTACCCTCACCTGGACCCTAAACCGTCCCCGTCCCCTAACCCTAACCCTAACCAGAACCCTAACCCTAACACTTCCCCGAAGCCTGACCCTCACCCTTCCCCTAATCCTAAACGGTACGCTAACGCTAACCCGCGCCCTCACACGTACGCTCCACCTAAAGCGTTTTCGTACCATCATCTGGACCCTAAACCGTCCCTGTCCCCTAACCCTAACCCTAGCCCGAACCCTAACCCTAACCCTTCCCCGAAGCCTGACCCTCACCCGTCCCCTAATCCTAACCCGTACGCTAACGCTAACCCGCGCCCACACACGTACGCTCCCCCTAAAGCGTTGTCGTACCCTCACCTGGACCCTAAACCGTCCCCGTCCCCTAACCCTAACCCTAGCCCGAACCCTAACCCTAACCCTTCCCCGAAGCCTGACCCTCACCCGTCCCCTAATCCTAACCCGTACGCTAACGCTAACCCGCACCCTCACACGTACGCTCCACCTAAAGCGTTGTTGAACCCTCATCTGAACCCTAAACTCTCCCCGTCCCCTAACCCTAACCCTAGCCCGAACCCTAACCCTAACACTTCCCTGAAGCCTGACCCTCACCCGTCCCCTAATCCTAACCCGTGCGCTAACGGTAACCCACGCCCTCACACGTACGCTCCCCCTAAAGCGTTGTCGTACCCTAACCAGGACCCTAAACCGTCCCCATCCCCTAACCCTAACCCTAGCCCGAACCCTAACCCTAACCCTTCCCCGAAGCCTGACCCTCACCCGTCCCCTAATCCTAACCCGTACGCTAACGTTAACCCGCGCCCTCACACGTACGCTCCAAGTAAAGCGTTCTCGTACCCTCACCTGGACCCTAAACCGTCCCCGTCCCCTAACCCTAACCCTAGCCCGAACCCTAACCCTAACCCTTCCCCGAAGCCTGACCCTCACCCGTCCCGTAATCCTAAACCGTACGCTAACGCTAACCCGCGCCCTCACACGTACGCTCCCCCTAAAGCGTTGTCGTACTCTCACCTGGACCCTAAACAGTCCCCGTCCCCTAAACCTAACCCTAGCCCGAACCCTAACCCTAAAACTTCCCCGAAGCCTGACCCTCACCCTTCCCCTAATCCTAACCGGTACGCTAACGCTAACCCGCGCCCTCACACGTACGCTCCCCCTAAAGCGTTGTCGTACACTCATCTGGACCCTAAACCGTCCCCGTCCCCTAACCCTAACCCTAGCCCGAACCCTAAACCTAACCCTTCCCCGAAGCCTGACCCTCACCCGTCCCGTAATCCTAACCCGTACGCTAACGCTAACCCGCGCCCTCACACGTACGCTCCCCCTGAAACGTTGTCGTACCCTCACCTGGACCCTAAACCGTCCCCGGCCCCTAACCCTAACCCTAGCCCGAACCCTAACCCTAACCCTTCCCCGAAGCCTGACCCTCACCCTTCCCCTAATCCTAACCGGTACGCTAACGCTAACCCGCGCCCTCACACGTACGCTCCACCTAAAGCGTTGTCGTACCCTCACCTGGACCCTAAACCGTCCCCGTCCCCTAACCCTAACCCTAGCCCGAACCCTAACACTAACCCTTCCCCGAAGCCTGACCCTCACCCGTCCCCTAATCCTAACCCGTACGCTAACGCTAACCCGCACCCTCACACGTACGCTCCCCCTAAAGCGTTGTCGTACCCTCACCTGGACCCTAAACCGTCCCCGTCCCCTAACCCTAACCCTAGCCCGAACCCTAACCCTAACCCTTCCCCGAAGCCTGACCCTCACCCTTCCCCTAATCCTAACCGATACGCTAACGCTAACCCGCGCCCTCACACGTACGCTCCCCCTAAAGCGTTGTCGTACCCTCACCTGGACCCTAAACCGTCCCCGTCCCCTAACCCTAACCCTAGCCCGAACCCTAACCCTAACCCTTCCCCGAAGCCTAACCCTCACCCGTCACCTAATCCTAACCCGTACGCTAACGCTAACCCGCGCCCTTACACGTATGCTCCCCCTAAAGCGTTGTCGTACCCTCACCTGGACCCTAAACTGTCCCCGTCCCCTAACCCTAACCCTAGCCCGAACCCTAACCTTAACCCTACCCCGAAGCCTGACCCTCACCCGTCCCCTAATCCTAACCGGTACGCTAACGCTAACCCGCGCCCTCACACGTATGCTCCCCCTAAAGCGTTGTCGTACCCTCATCTGGACCCTAAACCGTCCCCGTCCCCAACCCTAACCCTAGCCCGAACCCTAACCCTAACCCTTCCCCGAAGCCTGACCCTCACCCGTCCCCTAATCCTAACCTGTACGCTAACGCTAACCCGCGCCCACACACGTATGCTCCCACTAAAGCGTTGTCGTACCCTCATCTGAACCCTAAACCGTCCCCGTCCCCTAACCCTAACCCTAGCCCGAACCCTAACCCTAACCCTTCCCTGAAGCCTGACCCTCACCCGTCCCCTAATCCTAACGCGAACGCTAACGCTAACCCGCGCCCTCACACGTATGCTCCCCCTAAAGCATTGTCGTACCCTCACCTGGACCCTAAACCGTCCCCTTCACCTAACCCTAACCCTAGCCCGAACCCTAACGCTAACACTTCCCCGAAGCCTGACCCTCACCCTTCACCTAATCCTAACCCGTACGCTAACGCTAACCCACGCCCTCACACGTACGCTCCCCCTAAAGCGTTGTCGTACCCTCACCTGGACCCTAAACCGTCCCCGTCCCCTAACCCTAACCCTAGCCCGAACCCTAACCCTAACCCTTCCCCGAAGCCTAACCCTCACCCGTCACCTAATCCTAACCCGTACGCTAACGCTAACCCGCGCCCTTACACGTACGCTCCCCCTACAGCATTGTCGTACCCTCACCTGGACCCTAAACTGTCCCCATCCCCTAACCCTAACCCTAGCCCGAACCCTAACCCTAACACTTCCCCGAAGCCTGACCCTCACCCGTCCCCTAATCCTAACCCGTACGCTAACGCTAACCCGCGCCCTCACACGTACGTTCCCCCTAAAGCGTTGTTGTACTCTCACCTGGACCCTAAACCGTCCCCGTCCCCTAACCCTAACCCTAGCCCGAACCCTAACCCTAACCCTTCCCCGAAGCCTGACCCTCACCCGTGCCCTAATCCTAACCCGTATGCTAACGCTAACCCGCGCCCTCACACGTACGCTCCCCCTAAAGCATTGTTGTACCCTCATCTGGACCCTAAACCGTCCCCGTCCCCTAACCCTAACCCTAGCCCGAACCCTAACCCTAACCCTTCCCTGAAGCCTGACACTCACCCGTCCCCTAATCCTAAACCGAACGCTAACGCTAACCTGCGCCCTCACACGTACGCTCCCCCTAAAGCGTTGTTGTACCCTCACCTGGACCCTAAACCGTCCCCGTCCCCTAACCCTAACCCTAGCCCGAACCCTAACCCTAACCCTTCCCCGAAGCCTGACCCTCACCCGTCCCCTAATCCTAAACCGTACGCTAATGCTAACCCGTGCCCTCACACGTACGCTCCCCCTAAAGCGTTGTCGTTCCCTCACCTGGACCCTAAACCGTCCCCGTCCCCTAACCCTAACCCTAGCCCGAACCCTAACCCTAACCCTTCCCTGAAGCCTGACTCTCACCCTTCCCCTAATCCTAACCGGTACGCTAACGCTAACCCGCGCCCTCACACGTACGCTCCCCCTAAAGCGTTGTCGTACCCTCATCTGGACCCTAAACCGTCCCCGTCCCCTAACCCTAACCCTAGCCCGAACCCTAACCCTAACACTTCCCCGAAGCCTGACCCTCACCCGTCCCCTAATCCTAACCCGAACGCTAACGCTAACCCGCGCCCTCACACGTACGCTCCCCCTAAAGCATTGTCGTACCCTCACCTGGACCCTAAACCGTCCCCTTCACCTAACCCTAACCCTAGCCCGAACCCTAACGCTAACACTTCCCCGAAGCCTGACCCTCACCCTTCACCTAATCCTAACCCGTACGCTAACGCTAACCCGCGCCCTCACACGTACGCTCCCCCTAAAGCGTTGTCGTACCCTCACCTGGACCCTAAACCGTCCCCGTCCCCTAACCCTAACCCTAGCCCGAACCCTAACCCTAACCCTTCCCCGAAGCCTGACCCACACCCGTCCCCTAATCCTAACCCGTACGCTAACGCTAACCCGCGCCTTCACACGTACGCGCCACCTAAAGCGTTGTCGTACCCTCACCTTGACCCTAAACCGTCCCCGTCCCCTAACCCTAGCCCGAACCCTAAACCTAACCCTTCCCCGAAGCCTGACCCTCACCCGTCCCCTAATCCTAAACCGTACGCTAACGCTAACCCGCGCCCTCACACGTACGCTCCACCTAAAGCGTTGTCGTACCCTCACCTGGACTCTAAACCGTCCCCGTCCCCTAACCCTAACCTTAGCCCGAACCCTAACCCTAACACTTCCCCGAAAACTGACCCTCACCCGTCCCCTAATCCTAACCCGTACGCTAACGCTAACCCGCGCCCTCACACGTACGCTCCCCCTAAAGCGTTGTCGTACCCTCACCTGGACCCTAAACCGTCCCCGTCCCCTAAGCCTAACCCTAGCCCGAACCCTAACCCTAACCCTTCCCCGAAGCCTGACCCTCACCCGTCCCCTAATCCTAACCCGTACGCTAACGCTAACCCGCGCCCTCACACGTACGCTCCCCCTAAAGCGTTGTCGTACTCTCACCTGGACCCTAAACCGTCCCCGTCCCCTAAACCTAACCCTAGCCCGAACCCTAACCCTAACCCTTCCCCGAAGCCTGACCCTCACCCGTCCCCTAATCCTAACCCGTACGCTAACGCTAACCCGCGCCCTCACACGTACGCTCCCCCTAAAGCGTTGTCGTACCCTCATCTGGACCCTAAACCGTCCCCGTCCCCTAACCCTAACCCTAGCCCGAACCCTAACCCTAACCCTTCCTTGAAGCCTGACACTCACCCGTCCCCTAATCCTAACCCGAACGCTAACGCTAACCTACGCTCTCACACGTACGCTCCCCCTAAAGCGTTGATGTACCCTCACCTGGACCCTAAACCGTCCCCATCCCCTAACCCTAACCCTAGCCCGAACCCTAACCCTAACCCTTCCCCGAAGCCTGACCCTCACCCGTCCCCTAATCCTAAACCGTACGCTAACGCTAACCCGCGCCCTCACAGGTACGCTCCCCCTAAAGCGTTGTCGTACCCTCACCTGGACGCTAAACCGTCCCCGTCCCCTAACCCTAACCCTAGCCCGAACCCTAACCCTAACCCTTCCCCGAAGCCTGACACTCACCCTTCCCCTAATCCTAACCGGTACGCTAACGCTAACCCGCGCCCTCACACGTACGCGCCCCCTAAAGCGTTGTCGTACCCTCATCTGGACCCTAAACCGTCCCCGTCCCCAACCCTAACCCTAGCCCGAACCCTAACCCTAACCCTTCCCCGAAGCCTGACCCTCACCCGTCCCCTAATCCTAACCCGTACGCTAATGCTAACCCGCGCCCTCACACGTACGCTCCCCCTAAAGCGTTGTCGTACCCTCATCTGAACCCTAAACCGTCCCCGTCCCCTAACCCTAACCCTAGCCCGAACCCTAACCCTAACCCTTCCCTGAAGCCTGACCCTCACCCGTCCCCTAATCCTAACCCGAACGCTAACGCTAACCCGCGCCCTCACACGTACGCTCCCCCTAAAGCATTGTCGTACCCTCACCTAGAACCAAAACCGTCCCCTTCACCTAACCCTAACCCTAGCCCGAACCCTAACGCTAACACTTCCCCGAAGCCTGACCCTCACCCGTCCCCTAATCCTAACCCGTACGCTAACGCTAACCCGCGCCCTCACACGTACGCTCCCCCTAAAGCGTTGTCGTACCCTCACATGGACCCTAAACCGTCCCCGTCCCCTAACCCTAACCCTAGCCCGAACCCTAACCCTAACCCTTCCCCGAAGCCTAACCCTCACCCGTCACCTAATCCTAACACGTACGCTAACGCTAACCTGCGCCCTTACACGTACGCTCCTCCTACAGCATTGTCGTACCCTCACCTGGACCCTAAACTGTCCCCGTCCCCTAACCCTAACCCTAGCCCGAACCCTAACCCTAACCCTTCCCCGAAGCCTGACCCTCACCCGTGCCCTAATCCTAACCGGTACGCTAACGCTAACCCGCGCCCTCACACGTACGCACCCCCTAAAGCGTTGTCGTACCCTCACCTGGACCCTAAACCGTCCCCGTCCCCTAACCCTAGCCCGAACCCTAAACCTAACCCTTCCCCGAAGCCTGACCCTCACCCATCCCCTAATCCTAAACCGTACGCTAACGCTAACCCGCGCCCTCACACGTACGCTCCACCTAAAGCGTTGTCGTACCCTCACCTGGACCCTAAACCGTCCCCGTCCCCTAACCCTAACCTTAGCCCGAACCCTAACCCTAACACTTCCCCGAAAACTGACCCTCACCCGTCCCCTAATCCTAACCCGTACGCTAACGCTAACCCACGCCCTCACACGTACGCTCCCCCTAAAGCGTTGTCGTACCCTCACCTGGACCCTAAACCGTCCACGTCCCCTAACCCTAACCCTACCCCGAACCCTAACCCTAACCCTTCCCCGAAGCCTGACCCTCACCCGTCCCCGAATCCTAAACCGTACGCTAATGCTAAACCGCGCCCTCAC
The DNA here is from genome assembly GCF_964374135.1 of Grampus griseus. Lineage (NCBI taxonomy): Eukaryota > Metazoa > Chordata > Mammalia > Artiodactyla > Delphinidae > Grampus > Grampus griseus. The sequence goes on along the minus strand of NW_028133118.1, from coordinate 235,199 downwards.
ACGTACGCGCCCCCTAAAGCATTGTCGTACACTCACCTGGACCCTAAACCGTCCCCGTCCCCTAACCCTAACCCTAGCCCGAACCCTAACCCTAACACTTCCCCGAAGCCTGACCCTCACCCGTCCCCTAATCCTAACCCGTACGCTAACGCTAACACGCGCCCTCACACGTACGCTCCCCCTAAAGCGTTGTCGTACCCTCACCTGCACCGTAAACAGTCCCCGTCCCCTAACCCTAACCCTAGCCCGAACCCTAACCCTAAATCTTCCCCGAAGCCTGACCCTCACCCGTCCCCTAATCCTAACCAGTATGCTAACGCTATCCCGCGCCCTCACACATACGCTCCCCCTAAAGCGTTGTCGTACCCTCACCTGGACCCTAAACCGTCCCCGTCCCCTAACCCTAACCCTAGGCCGAACCCTAACCCTTCCCCGAAGCCTGACCCTCACCCTTCCCCTAATCATAACCTGTACGCTAACGCTAACCCGCGCCCTCACATGTACGCTCCACCTAAAGCGTTGTCGTACCCTCACCTGGACCCTAAACCATCCCCGTCCCCTAACCCTAACCCTAGCCCGAACCCTAACCCTAACCCTTCCCCGAAGCCTGACCCTCACCCGTCCCCTAATCCTAACCCGTACGCTAACGCTAACCCGCGCCCTCACACGTATGCTCCCCCTAAAGTGTTGTCGTACCCTCACCTGGACCCTAAACCATCCCCGTCCCCTAACCCTAACCCTAGCCTGAACCCTAACCCTAACACTTCCCCAAAGCCTGACCCTCACCCGTCCCCTAATCCTAACCCGTACGCTAACGCTAACCCGCGCCCTCACACGTACGCTCCCCCTAAAGCGTTGTCGTACCCTCACCTGGACCCTAAACCGTCCCCGTCCCCTAACCCTAACCCTAGCCCGAACCCTAACCCTAACCCTTCCCCGAAGCCTGACCCTCACCCGTCCCCTAATCCTAACGCGTACGCTAACGCTAACCCGCGCCCTCACACGTATGCTCCCCCTAAAGCGTTGTCGTACCCTCACCTGGACCCTAAACCGTCCCCGTCCCCTAACCCTAACCCTAGGCCGAACCCTAACCCTTCCCCGAAGCCTGACCCTCACCCTTCCCCTAATCCTAACCTGTACGCTAACGCTAACCCGCGCCCTCTCATTTACGCTCCACCTAAAGCGTTGTCGTACCCTCACCTGGACCCTACACCGTCCCCGTCCCCTAACCCTAACCCTAGCCCGAACCCTAACCCTAACCCTTCCCCGAAGCCTGACCCTCACCCGTCCCCTAATCCTAACCTGTACGCTAACGCTAACCCGCGCCCTCACACGTATGCTCCCCCTAAAGCGTTGTCGTACCCTCACCTGGACCCTGAACCATCCCCGTCCCCTAACCCTAACCCTAGCCTGAACCCTAACCCTAACACTTCCCCAAAGCCTGACACTCACCCGTCCCCTAATCCTAACCCGTACGCTAACGCTAACCCGCGCCCTCACACGTACGCTCCCCCTAAAGCGTTGTCGTACCCTCACCTGGACCCTAAACCGTCCCCGTCCCCTAACCCTAACCCTAGCCCGAACCCTAACCCTAACCCTTCCCCGAAGCCTGACCCTCACCCTTCCCCTAATCCTAACCCGTACGCTAATGCTAACCCGCGCCCTCACACGTACGCTCCACCTAAAGCGTTGTCGTACCCTCACCTGGACCCTAAACCGTCCCCGTCCCCTAACCCTAACCCTAGCCCAAACCCTAACCCTAACCCTTCCCCGAAGCCTGACCCTCACCCGTCCCCTAATCCTAACCCGTACGCTAACGCTACCCGCACCCTCACACGTACGCTCCCCCTAAAGCGTTGTCGTACCCTCACCTGGACCCTAAACTGTCCCCGTCCCCTAACCCTAACCCTAGCCCGAACCCTAACCCTAACCCTTCCCCGAAGCCTGACCCTCACCCGTCCCCTAATCCTAACCCGTACGCTAACGCTAACCCGCGCCCTCACACGTACGCTCCCCCTAAAGCGTTGTCGTACCCTCACCTGGACCCTAAACCGTCCCCGTCCCCTAAACCTAACCTTAGCCCGAACCCTAACACTAAAAATTCCCCGAAGCCTGACGCTCACCCTTCCCCTAATCCTAACCCGTACCCTAACGCTAACCCACGCCCTCACACGTACGCGCCCCCTAAAGCGTTGTCGTACCCTCACCTGGACCCTAAACCATCCCCGTCCCCTAACCCTAACCCGAGCCCGAACCCTAACCCTAACCCTTCCCCGAAGCCTGACCCTCACCCGTCCCCTTATCCTAAACCGTACGCTAACGCTAACCCGCGCCCTCACACGTACGCGCCCCCTAAAGTGTTGTCGTACCCTCACCTGGACCCTAAACCGTCCCCATCCCCTAATCCTAACCCTAGCCCGAACCCTAACCCTAACACTTCCCCGAAGCCTGACCCTCACCCGTCCCCTAATCCTAACCCGTACGCTAACGCCAACCCGCGCCCTCAAACGTACGCTCCCCCTAAAGCGTTGTCGTACCCTCACCTGGACCCTAAACCGTCCCCGTCCCCTAACCCTAACCCTAACCCGAACCCTAACCCTAACACTTCCCCGAAGCCTGACCCTCACCCGTCCCCTAATCCTAAACGGTACGCTAACGCTAACCCGCGCCCTCACACGTACGCTCCACCTAAAGCGTTTTCGTACCCTCATCTGGACCCTAAACCGTCCCTGTCCCCTAACCCTAACCCTAGCCCGAACCCTAACCCTAACCCTTCCCCGAAGCCTGACCCTCACCCGTCCCCTAATCGTAACCCGTACGCTAACGCTAACCCGCGCCCACACACGTACGCTCCCCCTAAAGCGTTGTCGTACCCTCACCTGGACCCTAAACCGTCCCCGTCCCCTAACCCTAACCCTAGCCCGAACCCTAACCCTAACCCTTCCCCGAAGCCTGACCCTCACCCGTCCCCTAATCCTAACCCGTACGCTAACGCTAACCCGCACCCTCACACGTACGCTCCACCTAAAGCGTTGTTGAACCCTCATCTGAACCCTAAACTCTCCCCGTCCCCTAACCCTAACCCTAGCCCGAACCCTAACCCTAACCCTTCCCTGAAGCCTGACCCTCACCCGTCCCCTAATCCTAACCCGTGCGCTAACGGTAACCCACGCCCTCACACGTACGCTCCCCCTAAAGCGTTGTCGTACCCTAACCAGGACCCTAAACCGTCCCCATCGCCTAACCCTAACCCTAGCCCGAACCCTAACCCTAACCCTTCCCCGAAGCCTGACCCTCACCCGTCCCCTAATCCTAACCCGTACGCTAACGTTAACCCGCGCCCTCACACGTACGCTCCAAGTAAAGCGTTGTCGTACCCTCACCTGGACCCTAAACCGTCCCCGTCCCCTAACCCTAACCCTAGCCCGAACCCTAACCCTAACCCTTCCCCGAAGCCTGACCCTCACCCTTCCCCTATTCCTAACCGGTACGCTAACGCTAACCCGTGCCCTCACACGTACGCTCCCCCTAAAGCGTTGTCGTACCCTCATCTGGACCCTAAACCGTCCCCGTCCCCAACCGTAACCCTAGCCCGAACCCTAACCCTAACCCTTCCCCGAAGCCTGACCCTCACCCGTCCCCTAATCCTAACCCGTACGCTAACGCTAACCCGCGCCCACACACGTACGCTCCCCCTAAAGCGTTGTCGTACCCTCATCTGAACCCTAAACCGTCCCCGTCCCCTAACCCTAACCCTAGCCCGAAACCTAACCCTAACCCTTCCCCGAAGCCTAACCCTCACCCGTCACCTAATCCTAACCCGTACGCTAACGCTAACCCGCGCCCTTACACGTACGCTCCCCCTACAGCATTGTCGTACCCTCACCTGGACCCTAAACTGTCCCCGTCCCCTAACCCTAACCCTAGCCCGAACCCTAACCCTAACACTTCCCCGAAGCCTGACCCTCACCCGTCCCCTAATCCTAACCCGTACGCTAACGCTAACCCACGCCCTCACACGTACGCTCCCCCTAAAGCGTTGTCGTACTCTCACCTGGACCCTAAACCGTCCCCGTCCCCTAACCCTAACCCTAGCCCGAACCCTAACCCTAACCCTTCCCCGAAGCCTGACCCTCACCCGTGCCCTAATCCTAACCCGTATGCTAACGCTAAGCCGCGCCCTCACACATACGCTCCCCCTAAAGCGTTGTTGTACCCTCATCTGGACCCTAAACCGTCCCCGTCCCCTAACCCTAACCCTAGCCCGAGCCCTAACCCTAACTCTTCTCTGAAGCCTGACACTCACCCGTCCCCTAATCCTAACCCGAACGCTAACGCTAACCCGCGCCCTCACACGTACGCTCCCCCTAAAGCGTTGTCGTACACTCACCTGGACCCTAAACCGTCCCCGTCCCCTAACCCTAACCCTAGCCCGAACCCTAACCCTAACCCTTCCCCGAAGCCTGACCCTCACCCGTCCCCTAATCCTAACCCGTACGCTAACGCTAACCCACGCCCTCACACGTACGCTCCCCCTAAAGCGCTGTCGTACCATCACCTGGACCCTAAACCGTCCCCGTCCCCTAACCCTAACCCTAGCCCGAACCCTAACCCTAACCCTTCCCCGAAGCCTGACCCTCACCCGTCCCCTAATCCTAACCCGTACGCTAACGCTAACCCGCGTCCTCACACGTACGCTCCAAGTAAAGCACTGTCGTACCCTCACCTGGACCCTAAACCGTCCCCGTCCCCTAACCCTAACCCTAGCCCGAACCCTAACCCTAACCCTTCCCCGAAGCCTGACCCTCACCCGTCCCCTAATCCTAAACCGTACGCTAACGCTAACCCACGCCCTCACACGTACGCGCCCCCTAAAGCGTTGTCGTACCCTCACCTGGACCCTAAACCGTCCCCGTCCCCTAAACCTAACCCTAGCCCGAACCCTAACCCTAACCCTTCCCCGAAGCCTGACCCTCACCCGTCCCCTAATCCTAACCCGTACGCTAACGCTAACCCGCGCCCTCACACGTACGCTCCCCCTAAAGCGTTGTCGTACCCTCATCTGGACCCTAAACCGTCCCCGTCCCCTAACCCTAACCCTAGCCCGAACCCTAACCCTAACCCTTCCTTGAAGCCTGACACTCACCCGTCCCCTAATCCTAACCCGAACGCTAACGCTAACCTACGCCCTCACACGTACGCTCCCCCTAAAGCGTTGATGTACCCTCACCTGGACCCTAAACCGTCCCCATCCCCTAACCCTAACCCTAGCCCGAACCCTAACCCTAACCCTTCCCCGAAGCCTGACCCTCACCCGTCCCCTAATCCTAAACCGTACGCTAACGCTAACCCGCGCCCTCACAGGTACGCTCCCCCTAAAGCGTTGTCGTACCCTCACCTGGACGCTAAACCGTCCCCGTCCCCTAACCCTAACCCTAGCCCGAACCCTAACCCTAACCCTTCCCCGAAGCCTGACACTCACCCTTCCCCTAATCCTAACCGGTACGCTAACGCTAACCCGCGCCCTCACACGTACGCGCCCCCTAAAGCGTTGTCGTACCCTCATCTGGACCCTAAACCGTCCCCGTCCCCAACCCTAACCCTAGCCCGAACCCTAACCCTAACCCTTCCCCGAAGCCTGACCCTCACCCGTCCCCTAATCCTAACCCGTACGCTAATGCTAACCCGCGCCCTCACACGTACGCTCCCCCTAAAGCGTTGTCGTACCCTCATCTGAACCCTAAACCGTCCCCGTCCCCTAACCCTAACCCTAGCCCGAACCCTAACCCTAACCCTTCCCTGAAGCCTGACCCTCACCCGTCCCCTAATCCTAACCCGAACGCTAACGCTAACCCGCGCCCTCACACGTACGCTCCCCCTAAAGCGTTGTCGTACCCTCACCTGGACCCTAAACCGTCCCCTTCACCTAACCCTAACCCTAGCCCGAACCCTAACGCTAACACTTCCCCGAAGCCTGACCCTCACCCGTCCCCTAATCCTAACCCGTACGCTAACGCTAACCCGCGCCCTCACACGTACGCTCCCCCTAAAGCGTTGTCGTACCCTCACCTGGACCCTAAACCGTCCCCGTCCCCTAACCCTAACCCTAGCCCGAACCCTAACCCTAACCCTTCCCCGAAGCCTAACCCTCACCCGTCACCTAATCCTAACCCGTACGCTAACGCTAACCTGCGCCCTTACACGTACGCTCCTCCTACAGCATTGTCGTACCCTCACCTGGACCCTAAACTGTCCCCGTCCCCTAACCCTAACCCTAGCCGGAACCCTAACCCTAACCCTTCCCCGAAGCCTGACCCTCACCCGTGCCCTAATCCTAACCGGTACGCTAACGCTAACCCGCGCCCTCACACGTACGCACCCCCTAAAGCGTTGTCGTACCCTCACCTGGACCCTAAACCGTCCCCGTCCCCTAACCCTAGCCCGAACCCTAAACCTAACCCTTCCCCGAAGCCTGACCCTCACCCATCCCCTAATCCTAAACCGTACGCTAACGCTAACCCGCGCCCTCACACGTACGCTCCACCTAAAGCGTTGTCGTACCCTCACCTGGACCCTAAACCGTCCCCGTCCCCTAACCCTAACCTTAGCCCGAACCCTAACCCTAACACTTCCCCGAAAACTGACCCTCACCCGTCCCCTAATCCTAACCCGTACGCTAACGCTAACCCGCGCCCTCACACGTACGCTCCACCTAAAGCGTTGTCGTACCCTCACCTGGACCCTAAACCGTCCCCGTCCCCTAACCCTAAACCTAGCCCGAACCCTAACCCTAACCCTTCCCCGAAGCCTGACCCTCACCCGTCCCCTAATCCTAACCCGTACGCTAACGCTAACCCACGCCCTCACACGTACGCTCCCCCTAAAGCGTTGTCGTACCCTCACCTGGACCCTAAACCGTCCACGTCCCCTAACCCTAACCCTAGCCCGAACCCTAACCCTAACCCTTCCCCGAAGCCTGACCCTCACCCGTCCCCGAATCCTAAACCGTACGCTAATGCTAAACCGCGCCCTCACACGTACGCGCCCCCTAAAGCATTGTCGTACACTCACCTGGACCCTAAACCGTCCCCGTCCCCTAACCCTAACCCTAGCCCGAACCCTAACCCTAACACTTCCCCGAAGCCTGACCCTCACCCGTCCCCTAATCCTAACCCGTACGCTAACGCTAACACGCGCCCTCACACGTACGCTCCCCCTAAAGCGTTGTCGTACCCTCACCTGCACCGTAAACAGTCCCCGTCCCCTAACCCTAACCCTAGCCCGAACCCTAACCCTAAATCTTCCCCGAAGCCTGACCCTCACCCGTCCCCTAATCCTAACCAGTATGCTAACGCTATCCCGCGCCCTCACACATACGCTCCCCCTAAAGCGTTGTCGTACCCTCACCTGGACCCTAAACCGTCCCCGTCCCCTAACCCTAACCCTAGGCCGAACCCTAACCCTTCCCCGAAGCCTGACCCTCACCCTTCCCCTAATCATAACCTGTACGCTAACGCTAACCCGCGCCCTCACATGTACGCTCCACCTAAAGCGTTGTCGTACCCTCACCTGGACCCTAAACCATCCCCGTCCCCTAACCCTAACCCTAGCCCGAACCCTAACCCTAACCCTTCCCCGAAGCCTGACCCTCACCCGTCCCCTAATCCTAACCCGTACGCTAACGCTAACCCGCGCCCTCTCATGTACGCTCCACCTAAAGCGTTGTCGTACCCTCACCTGGACCCTGAACCATCCCCGTCCCCTAACCCTAACCCTAGCCTGAACCCTAACCCTAACACTTCCCCGAAGCCTGACCCTCACCCGTCCCCTAATCCTAACCCGTACACTAACGCTAACCCGCGCCCTCACACGTACGCTCCCCCTAAAGCGTTGTCGTACCCTCACCTGGACCCTAAACCGTCCCCGTCCCCTAAACCTAACCTTAGCCCGAACCCTAACACTAAAAATTCCCCGAAGCCTGACGCTCACCCTTCCCCTAATCCTAACCCGTACGCTAACGCTAACCCACGCCCTCACACGTACGCGCCCCCTAAAGCGTTGTCGTACCCTCACCTGGACCCTAAACCATCCCCGTCCCCTAACCCTAACCCTAGCCCGAACCCTAACCCTAACCCTTCCCCGAAGCCTGACCCTCACCCGTCCCCTTATCCTAAACGGTACGCTAACGCTAACCCGTGCCCTCACACGTACGCGCCCCCTAAAGTGTTGTCGTACCCTCACCTGGACCCTAAACCGTCCCCATCCCCTAATCCTAACCCTAGCCCGAACCCTAACCCTAACACTTCCCCGAAGCCTGACCCTCACCCGTCCCCTAATCCTAACCCGTACGCTAACGCCAACCCGCGCCCTCAAACGTACGCTCCCCCTAAAGCGTTGTCGTACCCTCACCTGGACCCTAAACCGTCCCCGTCCCCTAACCCTAACCCTAACCCGAACCCTAACCCTAACACTTCCCCGAAGCCTGACCCTCACCCGTCCCCTAATCCTAAACGGTACGCTAACGCTAACCCGCGCCCTCACACGTACGCTCCACCTAAAGCGTTTTCGTACCCTCATCTGGACCCTAAACCGTCCCTGTCCCCTAACCCTAACCCTAGCCCGAACCCTAACCCTAACCCTTCCCCGAAGCCTGACCCTCACCCGTCCCCTAATCGTAACCCGTACGCTAACGCTAACCCGCGCCCACACACGTACGCTCCCCCTAAAGCGTTGTCGTACCCTCACCTGGACCCTAAACCGTCCCCGTCCCCTAACCCTAACCCTAGCCCGAACCCTAACCCTAACCCTTCCCCGAAGCCTGACACTCACCCGTCCCCTAATCCTAACCCGTACGCTAACGCTAACCCGCACCCTCACACGTACGCTCCACCTAAAGCGTTGTTGAACCCTCATCTGAACCCTAAACTCTCCCCGTCCCCTAACCCTAACCCTAGCCCGAACCCTAACCCTAACCCTTCCCTGAAGCCTGACCCTCACCCGTCCCCTAATCCTAACCCGTGCGCTAACGGTAACCCACGCCCTCACACGTACGCTCCCCCTAAAGCGTTGTCGTACCCTAACCAGGACCCTAAACCGTCCCCATCCCCTAACCCTAACCCTAGCCCGAACCCTAACCCTAACCCTTCCCCGAAGCCTGACCCTCACCCGTCCCCTAATCCTAACCCGTACGCTAACGTTAACCCGCGCCCTCACACGTACGCTCCAAGTAAAGCGTTGTCGTACCCTCACCTGGACCCTAAACCGTCCCCGTCCCCTAACCCTAACCCTAGCCCGAACCCTAACCCTAACCCTTCCCCGAAGCCTGACCCTCACCCTTCCCCTAATCCTAACCGATACGCTAACGCTAACCCGCGCCCTCACACGTACGCTCCCCCTAAAGCGTTGTCGTACCCTCACCTGGACCCTAAACCGTCCCCGTCCCCTAACCCTAACCCTAGCCCGAACCCTAACCCTAACCCTTCCCCGAAGCCTAACCCTCACCCGTCACCTAATCCTAACCCGTACGCTAACGCTAACCCGCGCCCTTACACGTACGCTCCCCCTAAAGCGTTGTCGTACCCTCACCTGGACCCTAAACTGTCCCCGTCCCCTAACCCTAACCCTAGCCCGAACCCTAACCTTAACCCTACCCCGAAGCCTGACCCTCACCCGTCCCCTAATCCTAACCCGTACGCTAACGCTAACCCGCGCCCTCACACGTACGCTCCCCCTAAAGCGTTGTCGTACCCTCATCTGGACCCTAAACCGTCCCCGTCCCCTAACCCTAACCCTAGCCCGAACCCTAACCCTAACCCTTCCCTGAAGCCTGACACTCACCCGTCCCCTAATCCTAACCCGAACGCTAACGCTAACCTGCGCCCTCACACGTACGCTCCCCCTAAAGCGTTGTCGTACCCTCACCTGGACCCTAAACCGTCCCCATCACCTAACCCTAACCCTAGCCCGAACCCTAACCCTAAAACTTCCCCGAAGCCTGACCCGCACACTTCCCCTAATCCTAACCTGTACGCGAACGCTAACCCGCGCCCTCACACGTACGCTCCCCCTAAAGCGTTGTCGTACCCTCACCTGGACCCTAAACCGTCCCCGTCCCCTAAGCCTAACCCTAGCCCGAACCCTAACACTAACCCTTCCCCGAAGCCTGACCCTCACCCGTCCCCTAATCCTAACCCGTACGCTAACGCTAACCCACGCCCTCACACGTACGCTCCCCCTAAAGCATTGTCGTACTCTCACCTGGACCCTAAACCGTCCCCGTCCCCTAAACCTAACCCTAGCCCGAACCCTAACCCTAACCCTTCCCCGAAGCCTGACCCTCACCCGTCCCCTAATCCTAACCCGTACGCTAACGCTAACCCGCGCCCTCACACGTACGCGCCCCCTAAAGCGTTGTCGTACCCTCATCTGGACCCTAAACCGTCCCCGTCCCCTAACCCTAACCCTAGCCCGAACCCTAACCCTAACCCTTCCCCGAAGCCTGACCCTCACCCGTGCCCTAATCCTAACCCGTATGCTAACGCTAAGCCGCGCCCTCACACATACGCTCCCCCTAAAGCGTTGTTGTACCCTCATCTGGACCCTAAACCGTCCCCGTCCCCTAACCCTAACCCTAGCCCGAGCCCTAACCCTAACCCTTCTCTGAAGCCTGACACTCACCCGTCCCCTAATCCTAACCCGAACGCTAACGCTAACCCGCGCCCTCACACGTACGCTCCCCCTAAAGCGTTGTCGTACACTCACCTGGACCCTAAACCGTCCCCGTCCCCTAACCCTAACCCTAGCCCGAACCCTAACCCTAACCCTTCCCCGAAGCCTGACCCTCACCCGTCCCCTAATCCTAACCCGTACGCTAACGCTAACCCACGCCCTCACACGTACGCTCCCCCTAAAGCGCTGTCGTACCATCACCTGGACCCTAAACCGTCCCCGTCCCCTAACCCTAACCCTAGCCCGAACCCTAACCCTAACCCTTCCCCGAAGCCTGACCCTCACCCGTCCCCTAATCCTAACCCGTACGCTAACGCTAACCCGCGTCCTCACACGTACGCTCCAAGTAAAGCACTGTCGTACCCTCACCTGGACCCTAAACCGTCCCCGTCCCCTAACCCTAACCCTAGCCCGAACCCTAACCCTAACCCTTCCCCGAAGCCTGACCCTCACCCGTCCCCTAATCCTAAACCGTACGCTAACGCTAACCCACGCCCTCACACGTACGCGCCCCCTAAAGCGTTGTCGTACCCTCACCTGGACCCTAAACCGTCCCCGTCCCCTAAACCTAACCCTAGCCCGAACCCTAACCCTAACCCTTCCCCGAAGCCTGACCCTCACCCGTCCCCTAATCCTAACCCGTACGCTAACGCTAACCCGCGCCCTCACACGTACGCTCCCCCTAAAGCGTTGTCGTACCCTCATCTGGACCCTAAACCGTCCCCGTCCCCTAACCCTAACCCTAGCCCGAACCCTAACCCTAACCCTTCCTTGAAGCCTGACACTCACCCGTCCCCTAATCCTAACCCGAACGCTAACGCTAACCTACGCCCTCACACGTACGCTCCCCCTAAAGCGTTGATGTACCCTCACCTGGACCCTAAACCGTCCCCATCCCCTAACCCTAACCCTAGCCCGAACCCTAACCCTAACCCTTCCCCGAAGCCTGACCCTCACCCGTCCCCTAATCCTAAACCGTACGCTAACGCTAACCCGCGCCCTCACAGGTACGCTCCCCCTAAAGCGTTGTCGTACCCTCACCTGGACGCTAAACCGTCCCCGTCCCCTAACCCTAACCCTAGCCCGAACCCTAACCCTAACCCTTCCCCGAAGCCTGACACTCACCCTTCCCCTAATCCTAACCGGTACGCTAACGCTAACCCGCGCCCTCACACGTACGCGCCCCCTAAAGCGTTGTCGTACCCTCATCTGGACCCTAAACCGTCCCCGTCCCCAACCCTAACCCTAGCCCGAACCCTAACCCTAACCCTTCCCCGAAGCCTGACCCTCACCCGTCCCCTAATCCTAACCCGTACGCTAATGCTAACCCGCGCCCTCACACGTACGCTCCCCCTAAAGCGTTGTCGTACCCTCATCTGAACCCTAAACCGTCCCCGTCCCCTAACCCTAACCCTAGCCCGAACCCTAACCCTAACCCTTCCCTGAAGCCTGACCCTCACCCGTCCCCTAATCCTAACCCGAACGCTAACGCTAACCCGCGCCCTCACACGTACGCTCCCCCTAAAGCGTTGTCGTACCCTCACCTGGACCCTAAACCGTCCCCTTCACCTAACCCTAACCCTAGCCCGAACCCTAACGCTAACACTTCCCCGAAGCCTGACCCTCACCCGTCCCCTAATCCTAACCCGTACGCTAACGCTAACCCGCGCCCTCACACGTACGCTCCCCCTAAAGCGTTGTCGTACCCTCACCTGGACCCTAAACCGTCCCCGTCCCCTAACCCTAACCCTAGCCCGAACCCTAACCCTAACCCTTCCCCGAAGCCTAACCCTCACCCGTCACCTAATCCTAACCCGTACGCTAACGCTAACCTGCGCCCTTACACGTACGCTCCTCCTACAGCATTGTCGTACCCTCACCTGGACCCTAAACTGTCCCCGTCCCCTAACCCTAACCCTAGCCGGAACCCTAACCCTAACCCTTCCCCGAAGCCTGACCCTCACCCGTGCCCTAATCCTAACCGGTACGCTAACGCTAACCCGCGCCCTCACACGTACGCACCCCCTAAAGCGTTGTCGTACCCTCACCTGGACCCTAAACCGTCCCCGTCCCCTAACCCTAGCCCGAACCCTAAACCTAACCCTTCCCCGAAGCCTGACCCTCACCCATCCCCTAATCCTAAACCGTACGCTAACGCTAACCCGCGCCCTCACACGTACGCTCCACCTAAAGCGTTGTCGTACCCTCACCTGGACCCTAAACCGTCCCCGTCCCCTAACCCTAACCTTAGCCCGAACCCTAACCCTAACACTTCCCCGAAAACTGACCCTCACCCGTCCCCTAATCCTAACCCGTACGCTAACGCTAACCCGCGCCCTCACACGTACGCTCCACCTAAAGCGTTGTCGTACCCTCACCTGGACCCTAAACCGTCCCCGTCCCCTAACCCTAAACCTAGCCCGAACCCTAACCCTAACCCTTCCCCGAAGCCTGACCCTCACCCGTCCCCTAATCCTAACCCGTACGCTAACGCTAACCCACGCCCTCACACGTACGCTCCCCCTAAAGCGTTGTCGTACCCTCACCTGGACCCTAAACCGTCCACGTCCCCTAACCCTAACCCTAGCCCGAACCCTAACCCTAACCCTTCCCCGAAGCCTGACCCTCACCCGTCCCCGAATCCTAAACCGTACGCTAATGCTAAACCGCGCCCTCACACGTACGCGCCCCCTAAAGCATTGTCGTACACTCACCTGGACCCTAAACCGTCCCCGTCCCCTAACCCTAACCCTAGCCCGAACCCTAACCCTAACACTTCCCCGAAGCCTGACCCTCACCCGTCCCCTAATCCTAACCCGTACGCTAACGCTAACACGCGCCCTCACACGTACGCTCCCCCTAAAGCGTTGTCGTACCCTCACCTGCACCGTAAACAGTCCCCGTCCCCTAACCCTAACCCTAGCCCGAACCCTAACCCTAAATCTTCCCCGAAGCCTGACCCTCACCCGTCCCCTAATCCTAACCAGTATGCTAACGCTATCCCGCGCCCTCACACATACGCTCCCCCTAAAGCGTTGTCGTACCCTCACCTGGACCCTAAACCGTCCCCGTCCCCTAACCCTAACCCTAGGCCGAACCCTAACCCTTCCCCGAAGCCTGACCCTCACCCTTCCCCTAATCATAACCTGTACGCTAACGCTAACCCGCGCCCTCACATGTACGCTCCACCTAAAGCGTTGTCGTACCCTCACCTGGACCCTAAACCATCCCCGTCCCCTAACCCTAACCCTAGCCCGAACCCTAACCCTAACCCTTCCCCGAAGCCTGACCCTCACCCGTCCCCTAATCCTAACCCGTACGCTAACGCTAACCCGCGCCCTCTCATGTACGCTCCACCTAAAGCGTTGTCGTACCCTCACCTGGACCCTTAACCATCCCCGTCCCCTAACCCTAACCCTAGCCTGAACCCTAACCCTAACACTTCCCCGAAGCCTGACCCTCACCCGTCCCCTAATCCTAACCCGTACACTAACGCTAACCCGCGCCCTCACACGTACGCTCCCCCTAAAGCGTTGTCGTACCCTCACCTGGACCCTAAACCGTCCCCGTCCCCTAAACCTAACCTTAGCCCGAACCCTAACACTAAAAATTCCCCGAAGCCTGACGCTCACCCTTCCCCTAATCCTAACCCGTACGCTAACGCTAACCCACGCCCTCACACGTACGCGCCCCCTAAAGCGTTGTCGTACCCTCACCTGGACCCTAAACCATCCCCGTCCCCTAACCCTAACCCTAGCCCGAACCCTAACCCTAACCCTTCCCCGAAGCCTGACCCTCACCCGTCCCCTTATCCTAAACGGTACGCTAACGCTAACCCGCGCCCTCACACGTACGCGCCCCCTAAAGTGTTGTCGTACCCTCACCTGGACCCTAAACCGTCCCCATCCCCTAATCCTAACCCTAGCCCGAACCCTAACCCTAACACTTCCCCGAAGCCTGACCCTCACCCGTCCCCTAATCCTAACCCGTACGCTAACGCCAACCCGCGCCCTCAAACGTACGCTCCCCCTAAAGCGTTGTCGTACCCTCACCTGGACCCTAAACCGTCCCCGTCCCCTAACCCTAACCCTAACCCGAACCCTAACCCTAACACTTCCCCGAAGCCTGACCCTCACCCGTCCCCTAATCCTAAACGGTACGCTAACGCTAACCCGCGCCCTCACACGTACGCTCCACCTAAAGCGTTTTCGTACCCTCATCTGGACCCTAAACCGTCCCTGTCCCCTAACCCTAACCCTAGCCCGAACCCTAACCCTAACCCTTCCCCGAAGCCTGACCCTCACCCGTCCCCTAATCGTAACCCGTACGCTAACGCTAACCCGCGCCCACACACGTACGCTCCCCCTAAAGCGTTGTCGTACCCTCACCTGGACCCTAAACCGTCCCCGTCCCCTAACCCTAACCCTAGCCCGAACCCTAACCCTAACCCTTCCCCGAAGCCTGACACTCACCCGTCCCCTAATCCTAACCCGTACGCTAACGCTAACCCGCACCCTCACACGTACGCTCCACCTAAAGCGTTGTTGAACCCTCATCTGAACCCTAAACTCTCCCCGTCCCCTAACCCTAACCCTAGCCCGAACCCTAACCCTAACCCTTCCCTGAAGCCTGACCCTCACCCGTCCCCTAATCCTAACCCGTGCGCTAACGGTAACCCACGCCCTCACACGTACGCTCCCCCTAAAGCGTTGTCGTACCCTAACCAGGACCCTAAACCGTCCCCATCCCCTAACCCTAACCCTAGCCCGAACCCTAACCCTAACCCTTCCCCGAAGCCTGACCCTCACCCGTCCCCTAATCCTAACCCGTACGCTAACGTTAACCCGCGCCCTCACACGTACGCTCCAAGTAAAGCGTTGTCGTACCCTCACCTGGACCCTAAACCGTCCCCGTCCCCTAACCCTAACCCTAGCCCGAACCCTAACCCTAACCCTTCCCCGAAGCCTGACCCTCACCCTTCCCCTAATCCTAACCGATACGCTAACGCTAACCCGCGCCCTCACACGTACGCTCCCCCTAAAGCGTTGTCGTACCCTCACCTGGACCCTAAACCGTCCCCGTCCCCTAACCCTAACCCTAGCCCGAACCCTAACCCTAACCCTTCCCCGAAGCCTAACCCTCACCCGTCACCTAATCCTAACCCGTACGCTAACGCTAACCCGCGCCCTTACACGTACGCTCCCCCTAAAGCGTTGTCGTACCCTCACCTGGACCCTAAACTGTCCCCGTCCCCTAACCCTAACCCTAGCCCGAACCCTAACCTTAACCCTACCCCGAAGCCTGACCCTCACCCGTCCCCTAATCCTAACCCGTACGCTAACGCTAACCCGCGCCCTCACACGTACGCTCCCCCTAAAGCGTTGTCGTACCCTCATCTGGACCCTAAACCGTCCCCGTCCCCTAACCCTAACCCTAGCCCGAACCCTAACCCTAACCCTTCCCTGAAGCCTGACACTCACCCGTCCCCTAATCCTAACCCGAACGCTAACGCTAACCTGCGCCCTCACACGTACGCTCCCCCTAAAGCGTTGTCGTACCCTCACCTGGACCCTAAACCGTCCCCATCACCTAACCCTAACCCTAGCCCGAACCCTAACCCTAACACTTCCCCGAAGCCTGACCCGCACCCTTCCCCTAATCCTAACCTGTACGCGAACGCTAACCCGCGCCCTCACACGTACGCTCCCCCTAAAGCGTTGTCGTACCCTCACCTGGACCCTAAACCGTCCCCGTCCCCTAAGCCTAACCCTAGCCCGAACCCTAACACTAACCCTTCCCCGAAGCCTGACCCTCACCCGTCCCCTAATCCTAACCCGTACGCTAACGCTAACCCACGCCCTCACACGTACGCTCCCCCTAAAGCATTGTCGTACTCTCACCTGGACCCTAAACCGTCCCCGTCCCCTAAACCTAACCCTAGCCCGAACCCTAACCCTAACCCTTCCCCGAAGCCTGACCCTCACCCGTCCCCTAATCCTAACCCGTACGCTAACGCTAACCCGCGCCCTCACACGTACGCTCCCCCTAAAGCGTTGTCGTACCCTCATCTGGACCCTAAACCGTCCCCGTCCCCTAACCCTAACCCTAGCCCGAACCCTAACCCTAACCCTTCCCCGAAGCCTGACCCTCACCCGTCCCCTAATCCTAACCCGAACGCTAACGCTAACCTGCGCTCTCACACGTACGCTCCCTCTAAAGCGTTGATGTACCCTCACCTGGACCCTAAACCGTCCCCATCCCCTAACCCTAACCCTAGCCGGAACCCTAAACCTAACCCTTCCCCGAAGCCTGACCCTCACCCGTCCCCTAATCCTAAACCGTACGCTAACGCTAACCCGCGCCCTCACACGTACGCTCCCCCTAAAGCGTTGTCGTACCCTCACCTGGACCCTAAACCGTCCCCGTCCCCTAACCCTAACCCTAGCCCGAACCCTAACCCTAACCCTTCCCCGAAGCCTGACCCTCACCCTTCCCCTAATCCTAACCGGTACGCTAACGCTAACCCGCGCCCTCACACGTACGCTCCCCCTAAAGCGTTGTCGTACCCTCATCTGGACCCTAAACCGTCCCCATCACCTAACCCTAACCCTAGCCCGAACCCTAACCCTAACACTTCCCCGAAGCCTGACCCTCACCATTCCCCTAATCCTAACCCGTACGCTAACGCTAACCCGCGCCCTTACACGTACGCTCCCCCTAAAGCGTTGTCATACCCTCACCTGGACCCTAAACCGTCCCCGTCCCCTAAGCCTAACCCTAGCCCGAACCCTAACCCTAACCCTTCCCCGAAGCCTGACCCTCACCCGTCCCCTAATCCTAACCCGTACGCTAACGCTAACCCGCGCCCTCACACGTACGCTCCCCCTAAAGCGTTGTCGTACTCTCACCTGGACCCTGAACCGTCCCCGTCCCCTAACCCTAACCCTAGCCCGAACCCTAACCCTAACCCTTCCCCGAAGCCTGACACTCACACTTCCCCTAATCCTAACCCGTACGCTAACGCTAACCCGCGCCCTCACACGTACGCTCCCCCTAAAGCGTTGTTGTACCCTCATCTGGACCCTAAACCGTCCCCATCCCCTAACCCTAACCCTAGCCCGAACCCTAACCCTAACCCTTCCCCGAAGCCTGACCCTCACCCGTCCCCTAATCCTAAACCGTGCGCTAACGCTAACCCGCGCTCTCACACGTACGCTCCCCCTAAAGCGTTGTCGTACCCTCACCGGGACCCTAAACCTTCCCCGTCCCCTAACCCTAACCCTAGCCCGAACCCTAACCCTAACCCTTCCCCGAAGCCTGACCCTCACCCTTCCCCTAATCCTAACCGGTACGCTAACGCTAACCCGCGCCCTCACACGTATGCTCCCCCTAAAGCGTTGTCGTACCCTCATCTGGACCCTAAACCGTCCCCGTCCCCAACCCTAACCCTAGCCCGAACCCTAACCCTAACCCTTCCCCGAAGCCTGACCCTCACCCGTCCCCTAATCCTAACCTGTACGCTAACGCTAACCCGCGCCCACACACGTATGCTCCCCCTAAAGCGTTGTCGTACCCTCATCTGAACCCTAAACCGTCCCCGTCCCCTAACCCTAACCCTAGCCCGAACCCTAACCCTAACCCTTCCCTGAAGCCTGACCCTCACCCGTCCCCTAATCCTAACCCGAACGCTAACGCTAACCCGCGCCCTCACACGTATGCTCCCCCTAAAGCATTGTCGTACCCTCACCTGGACCCTAAACCGTCCCCTTCACTTAACCCTAACCCTAGCCCGAACCCTAACGCTAACACTTCCCCGAAGCCTGACCCTCACCCTTCACCTAATCCTAACCCGTACGCTAACGCTAACCCACGCCCTCACACGTACGCTCCCCCTAAAGCGTTGTCGTACCCTCACCTGGACCCTAAACCGTCCCCGTCCCCTAACCCTAACCCTAGCCCGAACCCTAACCCTAACCCTTCCCCGAAGCCTAACCCTCACCCGTCACCTAATCCTAACCCGTACGCTAACGCTAACCCGCGCCCTTACACGTACGCTCCCCCTACAGCATTGTCGTACCCTCACCTGGACCCTAAACTGTCCCCGTCCCCTAACCCTAACCCTAGCCCGAACCCTAACCCTAACACTTCCCCGAAGCCTGACCCTCACCCGTCCCCTAATCCTAACCCGTACGCTAACGCTAACCCGCGCCCTCACACGTACGCTCCCCCTAAAGCGTTGTTGTACTCTCACCTGGACCCTAAACCGTCCCCGTCCCCTAACCCTAACCCTAGCCCGAACCCTAACCCTAACCCTTCCCCGAAGCCTGACCCTCACCCGTGCCCTAATCCTAACCCGTATGCTAACGCTAACCCGCGCCCTCACACGTACGCTCCCCCTAAAGCATTGTTGTACCCTCATCTGGACCCTAAACCGTCCCCGTCCCCTAACCCTAACCCTAGCCCGAACCCTAACCCTAACCCTTCCCTGAAGCCTGACACTCACCCGTCCCCTAATCCTAACCCGAACGCTAACGTTAACCTGCGCCCTCACACGTACGCTCCCCCTAAAGCGTTGTTGTACCCTCACCTGGACCCTAAACCGTCCCCGTCCCCTAACCCTAACCCTAGCCCGAACCCTAACCCTAACCCTTCCCCGAAGCCTGACCCTCACCCGTCCCCTAATCCTAAACCGTACGCTAACGCTAACCCGCGCCCTCACACGTACGCTCCCCCTGAAGCGTTGTCGTTCCCTCACCTGGACCCTAAACCGTCCCCGTCCCCTAACCCTAACCCTAGCCCGAACCCTAACCCTAACCCTTCCCTGAAGCCTGACTCTCACCCTTCCCCTAATCCTAACCGGTACGCTAACGCTAACCCGCGCCCTCACACGTACGCTCCCCCTAAAGCGTTGTCGTACCCTCATCTGGACCCTAAACCGTCCCCGTCCCCTAACCCTAACCCTAGCCCGAACCCTAACCCTAACACTTCCCCGAAGCCTGACCCTCACCCGTCCCCTAATCCTAACCCGAACGCTAACGCTAACCCGCGCCCTCACACGTACGCTCCCCCTAAAGCATTGTCGTACCCTCACCTGGACCCTAAACCGTCCCCTTCACCTAACCCTAACCCTAGCCCGAACCCTAACGCTAACACTTCCCCGAAGCCTGACCCTCACCCTTCACCTAATCCTAACCCGTACGCTAACGCTAACCCGCGCCCTCACACGTACGCTCCCCCTAAAGCGTTGTCGTACCCTCACCTGGACCCTAAACCGTCCCCGTCCCCTAACCCTAACCCTAGCCCGAACCCTAACCCTAACCCTTCCCCGAAGCCTGACCCACACCCGTCCCCTAATCCTAACCCGTACGCTAACGCTAACCCGCGCCTTCACACGTACGCGCCACCTAAAGCGTTGTCGTACCCTCACCTTGACCCTAAACCGTCCCCGTCCCCTAACCCTAGCCCGAACCCTAAACCTAACCCTTCCCCGAAGCCTGACCCTCACCCGTCCCCTAATCCTAAACCGTACGCTAACGCTAACCCGCGCCCTCACACGTACGCTCCACCTAAAGCGTTGTCGTACCCTCACCTGGACTCTAAAGCTTCCCCGTCCCCTAACCCTAACCTTAGCCCGAACCCTAACCCTAACACTTCCCCGAAAACTGACCCTCACCCGTCCCCTAATCCTAACCCGTACGCTAACGCTAACCCGCGCCCTCACACGTACGCTCCCCCTAAAGCGTTGATGTACCCTCACCTGGACCCTAAACCGTCCCCATCCCCTAACCCTAACCCTAGCCCGAACCCTAACCCTAACCCTTCCCCGAAGCCTGACCCTCACCCGTCCCCTAATCCTAAACCGTACACTAACGCTAACCCGCGCCCTCACAGGTACGATCCCCCTAAAGCGTTGTCGTACCCTCACCTGGACGCTAAACCGTCCCCGTCCCCTAACCCTAACCCTAGCCCGAACCCTAACCCTAACCCTTCCCCGAAGCCTGACACTCACCCTTCCCCTAATCCTAACCGGTACGCTAACGCTAACCCGCGCCCTCACACGTACGCGCCCCCTAAAGCGTTGTCGTACCCTCATCTGGACCCTAAACCGTCCCCGTCCCCAACCCTAACCCTAGCCCGAACCCTAACCCTAACCCTTCCCCGAAGCCTGACCCTCACCCGTCCCCTAATCCTAACCCGTACGCTAATGCTAACCCGCGCCCTCACACGTACGCTCCCCCTAAAGCGTTGTCGTACCCTCATCTGAACCCTAAACCGTCCCCGTCCCCTAACCCTAACCCTAGCCCGAACCCTAACCCTAACCCTTCCCTGAAGCCTGACCCTCACCCGTCCCCTAATCCTAACCCGAACGCTAACGCTAACCCGCGCCCTCACACGTACGCTCCCCCTAAAGCATTGTCGTACCCTCACCTAGAACCTAAACCGTCCCCTTCACCTAACCCTAACCCTAGCCCGAACCCTAACGCTAACACTTCCCCGAAGCCTGACCCTCACCCGTCCCCTAATCCTAACCCGTACGCTAACGCTAACCCGCGCCCTCACACGTACGCTCCCCCTAAAGCGTTGTCGTACCCTCACATGGACCCTAAACCGTCCCCGTCCCCTAACCCTAACCCTAGCCCGAACCCTAACCCTAACCCTTCCCCGAAGCCTAACCCTCACCCGTCACCTAATCCTAACCCGTACGCTAACGCTAACCTGCGCCCTTACACGTACGCTCCTCCTACAGCATTGTCGTACCCTCACCTGGACCCTAAACTGTCCCCGTCCCCTAACCCTAACCCTAGCCCGAACCCTAACCCTAACCCTTCCCCGAAGCCTGACCCTCACCCGTGCCCTAATCCTAACCGGTACGCTAACGCTAACCCGCGCCCTCACACGTACGCACCCCCTAAAGCGTTGTCGTACCCTCACCTGGACCCTAAACCGTCCCCGTCCCCTAACCCTAGCCCGAACCCTAAACCTAACCCTTCCCCGAAGCCTGACCCTCACCCATCCCCTAATCCTAAACCGTACGCTAACGCTAACCCGCGCCCTCACACGTACGCTCCACCTAAAGCGTTGTCGTACCCTCACCTGGACCCTAAACCGTCCCCGTCCCCTAACCCTAACCTTAGCCCGAACCCTAACACTAAAAATTCCCCGAAGCCTGACGCTCACCCTTCCCCTAATCCTAACCCGTACGCTAACGCTAACCCACGCCCTCACACGTACGCGCCCCCTAAAGCGTTGTCGTACCCTCACCTGGACCCTAAACCATCCCCGTCCCCTAACCCTAACCCTAGCCCGAACCCTAACCCTAACCCTTCCCCGAAGCCTGACCCTCACCCGTCCCCTTATCCTAAACCGTACGCTAACGCTAACCCGCGCCCTCACACGTACGCGCCCCCTAAAGTGTTGTCGTACCCTCACCTGGACCCTAAACCGTCCCCATCCCCTAATCCTAACCCTAGCCCGAACCCTAACCCTAACACTTCCCCGAAGCCTGACCCTCACCCGTCCCCTAATCCTAACCCGTACGCTAACGCCAACCCGCGCCCTCAAACGTACGCTACCCCTAAAGCGTTGTCGTACCCTCACCTGGACCCTAAACCGTCCCCGTCCCCTAACCCTAACCCTAACCCGAACCCTAACCCTAACACTTCCCCGAAGCCTGACCCTCACCCGTCCCCTAATCCTAAACGGTACGCTAACGCTAACCCGCGCCCTCACACGTACGCTCCACCTAAAGCGTTTTCGTACCCTCATCTGGACCCTAAACCGTCCCTGTCCCCTAACCCTAACCCTAGCCCGAACCCTAACCCTAACCCTTCCCTGAAGCCTGACCCTCACCCGTCCCCTAATCGTAACCCGTACGCTAACGCTAACCCGCGCCCACACACGTACGCTCCCCCTAAAGCGTTGTCGTACCCTCACCTGGACCCTAAACCGTCCCCGTCCCCTAACCCTAACCCTAGCCCGAACCCTATCCCTAACCCTTCCCCGAAGCCTGACCCTCACCCGTCCCCTAATCCTAACCCGTACGCTAACGCTAACCCGCACCCTCACACGTACGCTCCACCTAAAGTGTTGTTGAACCCTCATCTGAACCCTAAACTCTCCCCGTCCCCTAACCCTAACCCTAGCCCGAACCCTAACCCTAACCCTTCCCTGAAGCCTGACCCTCACCCGTCCCCTAATCCTAACCCGTGCGCTAACGGTAACCCACGCCCTCACACGTACGCTCCCCCTAAAGCGTTGTCGTACCCTAACCAGGACCCTAAACCGTCCCCATCCCCTAACCCTAACCCTAGCCCGAACCCTAACCCTAACCCTTCCCCGAAGCCTGACCCTCACCCGTCCCCTAATCCTAACCCGTACGCTAACGTTAACCCGCGCCCTCACACGTACGCTCCAAGTAAAGCGTTGTCGTACCCTCACCTGGACCCTAAACCGTCCCCGTCCCCTAACCCTAACCCTAGCCCGAACCCTAACCCTAACCCTTCCCCGAAGCCTGACCCTCACCCTTCCCCTAATCCTAACCGGTACGCTAACGCTAACCCGTGCCCTCACACGTACGCTCCCCCTAAAGCGTTGTCGTACCCTCATCTGGACCCTAAACCGTCCCCGTCCCCAACCGTAACCCTAGCCCGAACCCTAACCCTAACCCTTCCCCGAAGCCTGACCCTCACCCGTCCCCTAATCCTAACCCGTACGCTAACGCTAACCCGCGCCCACACACGTACGCTCCCCCTAAAGCGTTGTCGTACCCTCATCTGAACCCTAAACCGTCCCCGTCCCCTAACCCTAACCCTAGCCCGAAACCTAACCCTAACCCTTCCCCGAAGCCTAACCCTCACCCGTCACCTAATCCTAACCCGTACGCTAACGCTAACCCGCGCCCTTACACGTACGCTCCCCCTACAGCATTGTCGTACCCTCACCTGGACCCTAAACTGTCCCCGTCCCCTAACCCTAACCCTAGCCCGAACCCTAACCCTAACACTTCCCCGAAGCCTGACCCTCACCCGTCCCCTAATCCTAACCCGTACGCTAACGCTAACCCACGCCCTCACACGTACGCTCCCCCTAAAGCGTTGTCGTACTCTCACCTGGACCCTAAACCGTCCCCGTCCCCTAACCCTAACCCTAGCCCGAACCCTAACCCTAACCCTTCCCCGAAGCCTGACCCTCACCCGTGCCCTAATCCTAACCCGTATGCTAACGCTAAGCCGCGCCCTCACACGTACGCTCCCCCTAAAGCGTTGTTGTACCCTCATCTGGACCCTAAACCGTCCCCGTCCCCTAACCCTAACCCTAGCCCGAGCCCTAACCCTAACCCTTCTCTGAAGCCTGACACTCACCCGTCCCCTAATCCTAACCCGAACGCTAACGCTAACCCGCGCCCTCACACGTACGCTCCCCCTAAAGCGTTGTCGTACACTCACCTGGACCCTAAACCGTCCCCGTCCCCTAACCCTAACCCTAGCCCGAACCCTAACCCTAACCCTTCCCCGAAGCCTGACCCTCACCCGTCCCCTAATCCTAACCCGTACGCTAACGCTAACCCACGCCCTCACACGTACGCTCCCCCTAAAGCACTGTCGTACCATCACCTGGACCCTAAACCGTCCCCGTCCCCTAACCCTAACCCTAGCCCGAACCCTAACCCTAACCCTTCCCCGAAGCCTGACCCTCACCCGTCCCCTAATCCTAACCCGTACGCTAACGCTAACCCGCGTCCTCACACGTACGCTCCAAGTAAAGCACTGTCGTACCCTCACCTGGACCCTAAACCGTCCCCGTCCCCTAACCCTAACCCTAGCCCGAACCCTAACCCTAACCCTTCCCCGAAGCCTGACCCTCACCCGTCCCCTAATCCTAAACCGTACGCTAACGCTAACCCACGCCCTCACACGTACGCGCCCCCTAAAGCGTTGTCGTACCCTCACCTGGACCCTAAACCGTCCCCGTCCCCTAAACCTAACCCTAGCCCGAACCCTAACCCTAACCCTTCCCCGAAGCCTGACCCTCACCCGTCCCCTAATCCTAACCCGTACGCTAACGCTAACCCGCGCCCTCACACGTACGCTCCCCCTAAAGCGTTGTCGTACCCTCATCTGGACCCTAAACCGTCCCCGTCCCCTAACCCTAACCCTAGCCCGAACCCTAACCCTAACCCTTCCTTGAAGCCTGACACTCACCCGTCCCCTAATCCTAACCCGAACGCTAACGCTAACCTACGCCCTCACACGTACGCTCCCCCTAAAGCGTTGATGTACCCTCACCTGGACCCTAAACCGTCCCCATCCCCTAACCCTAACCCTAGCCCGAACCCTAACCCTAACCCTTCCCCGAAGCCTGACCCTCACCCGTCCCCTAATCCTAAACCGTACGCTAACGCTAACCCGCGCCCTCACAGGTACGCTCCCCCTAAAGCGTTGTCGTACCCTCACCTGGACGCTAAACCGTCCCCGTCCCCTAACCCTAACCCTAGCCCGAACCCTAACCCTAACCCTTCCCCGAAGCCTGACACTCACCCTTCCCCTAATCCTAACCGGTACGCTAACGCTAACCCGCGCCCTCACACGTACGCGCCCCCTAAAGCGTTGTCGTACCCTCATCTGGACCCTAAACCGTCCCCGTCCCCAACCCTAACCCTAGCCCGAACCCTAACCCTAACCCTTCCCCGAAGCCTGACCCTCACCCGTCCCCTAATCCTAACCCGTACGCTAATGCTAACCCGCGCCCTCACACGTACGCTCCCCCTAAAGCGTTGTCGTACCCTCATCTGAACCCTAAACCGTCCCCGTCCCCTAACCCTAACCCTAGCCCGAACCCTAACCCTAACCCTTCCCTGAAGCCTGACCCTCACCCGTCCCCTAATCCTAACCCGAACGCTAACGCTAACCCGCGCCCTCACACGTACGCTCCCCCTAAAGCGTTGTCGTACCCTCACCTGGACCCTAAACCGTCCCCGTCCCCTAACCCTAACCTTAGCCCGAACCCTAACCCTAACACTTCCCCGAAAACTGACCCTCACCCGTCCCCTAATCCTAACCCGTACGCTAACGCTAACCCGCGCCCTCACACGTACGCTCCACCTAAAGCGTTGTCGTACCCTCACCTGGACCCTAAACCGTCCCCGTCCCCTAACCCTAAACCTAGCCCGAACCCTAACCCTAACCCTTCCCCGAAGCCTGACCCTCACCCGTCCCCTAATCCTAACCCGTACGCTAACGCTAACCCACGCCCTCACACGTACGCTCCCCCTAAAGCGTTGTCGTACCCTCACCTGGACCCTAAACCGTCCACGTCCCCTAACCCTAACCCTAGCCCGAACCCTAACCCTAACCCTTCCCCGAAGCCTGACCCTCACCCGTCCCCGAATCCTAAACCGTACGCTAATGCTAAACCGCGCCCTCACACGTACGCGCCCCCTAAAGCATTGTCGTACACTCACCTGGACCCTAAACCGTCCCCGTCCCCTAACCCTAACCCTAGCCCGAACCCTAACCCTAACACTTCCCCGAAGCCTGACCCTCACCCGTCCCCTAATCCTAACCCGTACGCTAACGCTAACACGCGCCCTCACACGTACGCTCCCCCTAAAGCGTTGTCGTACCCTCACCTGCACCGTAAACAGTCCCCGTCCCCTAACCCTAACCCTAGCCCGAACCCTAACCCTAAATCTTCCCCGAAGCCTGACCCTCACCCGTCCCCTAATCCTAACCAGTATGCTAACGCTATCCCGCGCCCTCACACATACGCTCCCCCTAAAGCGTTGTCGTACCCTCACCTGGACCCTAAACCGTCCCCGTCCCCTAACCCTAACCCTAGGCCGAACCCTAACCCTTCCCCGAAGCCTGACCCTCACCCTTCCCCTAATCATAACCTGTACGCTAACGCTAACCCGCGCCCTCACATGTACGCTCCACCTAAAGCGTTGTCGTACCCTCACCTGGACCCTAAACCATCCCCGTCCCCTAACCCTAACCCTAGCACGAACCCTAACCCTAACCCTTCCCCGAAGCCTGACCCTCACCCGTCCCCTAATCCTAACCCGTACGCTAACGCTAACCCGCGCCCTCACACGTATGCTCCCCCTAAAGTGTTGTCGTACCCTCACCTGGACCCTAAACCATCCCCGTCCCCTAACCCTAACCCTAGCCTGAACCCTAACCCTAACCCTTCCCCGAAGCCTGACCCTCACCCTTCCCCTAATCCTAACCTGTACGCTAACGCTAACCCGCGCCCTCTCATGTACGCTCCACCTAAAGCGTTGTCGTACCCTCACCTGGACCCTACACCGTCCCCGTCCCCTAACCCTAACCCTAGCCCGAACCCTAACCCTAACCCTTCCCCGAAGCCTGACCCTCACCCGTCCCCTAATCCTAACCCGTACGCTAACGCTAACCCGCGCCCTCACACGTATGCTCCCCCTAAAGCGTTGTCGTACCCTCACCTGGACCCTGAACCATCCCCGTCCCCTAACCCTAACCCTAGCCTGAACCCTAACCCTAACACTTCCCCAAAGCCTGACCCTCACCCGTCCCCTAATCCTAACCCGTACGCTAACGCTAACCCGCGCCCTCACACGTACGCTCCCCCTAAAGCGTTGTCGTACCCTCACCTGGACCCTAAACCGTCCCCGTCCCCTAACCCTAACCCTAGCCCGAACCCTAACCCTAACCCTTCCCCGAAGCCTGACCCTCACCCTTCCCCTAATCCTAACCCGTACGCTAATGCTAACCCGCGCCCTCACACGTACGCTCCACCTAAAGCGTTGTCGTACCCTCACCTGGACCCTAAACCGTCCCCGTCCCCTAACCCTAACCCTAGCCCAAACCCTAACCCTAACCCTTCCCCGAAGCCTGACCCTCACCCGTCCCCTAATCCTAACCCGTACGCTAACGCTAACCCGCACCCTCACACGTACGCTCCCCCTAAAGCGTTGTCGTACCCTCACCTGGACCCTAAACTGTCCCCGTCCCCTAACCCTAACCCTAGCCCGAACCCTAACCCTAACCCTTCCCCGAAGCCTGACCCTCACCCGTCCCCTAATCCTAACCCGTACGCTAACGCTAACCCGCGCCCTCACACGTACGCTCCCCCTAAAGCGTTGTCGTACCCTCACCTGGACCCTAAACCGTCCCCGTCCCCTAAACCTAACCTTAGCCCGAACCCTAACACTAAAAATTCCCCGAAGCCTGACGCTCACCCTTCCCCTAATCCTAACCCGTACGCTAACGCTAACCCACGCCCTCACACGTACGCGCCCCCTAAAGCGTTGTCGTACCCTCACCTGGACCCTAAACCATCCCCGTCCCCTAACCCTAACCCTAGCCCGAACCCTAACCCTAACCCTTCCCCGAAGCCTGACCCTCACCCGTCCCCTTATCCTAAACCGTACGCTAACGCTAACCCGCGCCCTCACACGTACGCGCCCCCTAAAGTGTTGTCGTACCCTCACCTGGACCCTAAACCGTCCCCATCCCCTAATCCTAACCCTAGCACGAACCCTAACCCTAACACTTCCCCGAAGCCTGACCCTCACCCGTCCCCTAATCCTAACCCGTACGCTAACGCCAACCCGCGCCCTCAAACGTACGCTCCCCCTAAAGCGTTGTCGTACCCTCACCTGGACCCTAAACCGTCCCCGTCCCCTAACCCTAACCCTAACCCGAACCCTAACCCTAACACTTCCCCGAAGCCTGACCCTCACCCGTCCCCTAATCCTAAACGGTACGCTAACGCTAACCCGCGCCCTCACACGTACGCTCCACCTAAAGCGTTTTCGTACCCTCATCTGGACCCTAAACCGTCCCTGTCCCCTAACCCTAACCCTAGCCCGAACCCTAACCCTAACCCTTCCCCGAAGCCTGACCCTCACCCGTCCCCTAATCGTAAACCGTACGCTAACGCTAACCCGCGCCCACACACGTACGCTCCCCCTAAAGCGTTGTCGTACCCTCACCTGGACCCTAAACCGTCCCCGTCCCCTAACCCTAACCCTAGCCCGAACCCTAACCCTAACCCTTCCCCGAAGCCTGACCCTCACCCGTCCCCTAATCCTAACCCGTACGCTAACGCTAACCCGCACCCTCACACGTACGCTCCACCTAAAGCGTTGTTGAACCCTCATCTGAACCCTAAACTCTCCCCGTCCCCTAACCCTAACCCTAGCCCGAACCCTAACCCTAACCCTTCCCTGAAGCCTGACCCTCACCCGTCCCCTAATCCTAACCCGTGCGCTAACGGTAACCCACGCCCTCACACGTACGCTCCCCCTAAAGCGTTGTCGTACCCTAACCAGGACCCTAAACCGTCCCCATCCCCTAACCCTAACCCTAGCCCGAACCCTAACCCTAACCCTTCCCCGAAGCCTGACCCTCACCCGTCCCCTAATCCTAACCCGTACGCTAACGTTAACCCGCGCCCTCACACGTACGCTCCAAGTAAAGCGTTGTCGTACCCTCACCTGGACCCTAAACCGTCCCCGTCCCCTAACCCTAACCCTAGCCCGAACCCTAACCCTAACCCTTCCCCTAATCCTAACCGGTACGCTAACGCTAACCCGTGCCCTCACACGTACGCTCCCCCTAAAGCGTTGTCGTACCCTCATCTGGACCCTAAACCGTCCCCGTCCCCAACCGTAACCCTAGCCCGAACCCTAACCCTAACCCTTCCCCGAAGCCTGACCCTCACCCGTCCCCTAATCCTAACCCGTACGCTAACGCTAACCCGCGCCCACACACGTACGCTCCCCCTAAAGCGTTGTCGTACCCTCATCTGAACCCTAAACCGTCCCCGTCCCCTAACCCTAACCCTAGCCCGAAACCTAACCCTAACCCTTCCCCGAAGCCTAACCCTCACCCGTCACCTAATCCTAACCCGTACGCTAACGCTAACCCGCGCCCTTACACGTACGCTCCCCCTACAGCATTGTCGTACCCTCACCTGGACCCTAAACTATCCCCGTCCCCTAACCCTAACCCTAGCCCGAACCCTAACCCTAACACTTCCCCGAAGCCTGACCCTCACCCGTCCCCTAATCCTAACCCGTACGCTAACGCTAACCCACGCCCTCACACGTACGCTCCCCCTAAAGCGTTGTCGTACTCTCACCTGGACCCTAAACCGTCCCCGTCCCCTAACCCTAACCCTAGCCCGAACCCTAACCCTAACCCTTCCCCGAAGCCTGACCCTCACCCGTGCCCTAATCCTAACCCGTATGCTAACGCTAAGCCGCGCCCTCACACGTACGCTCCCCCTAAAGCGTTGTTGTACCCTCATCTGGACCCTAAACCGTCCCCGTCCCCTAACCCTAACCCTAGCCCGAGCCCTAACCCTAACCCTTCTCTGAAGCCTGACACTCACCCGTCCCCTAATCCTAACCCGAACGCTAACGCTAACCCGCGCCCTCACACGTACGCTCCCCCTAAAGCGTTGTCGTACACTCACCTGGACCCTAAACCGTCCCCGTCCCCTAACCCTAACCCTAGCCCGAACCCTAACCCTAACCCTTCCCCGAAGCCTGACCCTCACCCGTCCCCTAATCCTAACCCGTACGCTAACGGTAACCCACGCCCTCACACGTACGCTCCCCCTAAAGCGCTGTCGTACCATCACCTGGACCCTAAACCGTCCCCGTCCCCTAACCCTAACCCTAGCCCGAACCCTAACCCTAACCCTTCCCCGAAGCCTGACCCTCACCCGTCCCCTAATCCTAACCCGTACGCTAACGCTAACCCGCGTCCTCACACGTACGCTCCAAGTAAAGCACTGTCGTACCCTCACCTGGACCCTAAACCGTCCCCGTCCCCTAACCCTAACCCTAGCCCGAACCCTAACCCTAACCCTTCCCCGAAGCCTGACCCTCACCCGTCCCGTAATCCTAAACCATACGCTAACGCTAACCCGCGCCCTCACACGTACGCTCCCCCTAAAGCGTTGTCGTACTCTCACCTGGACCCTAAACAGTCCCCGTCCCCTAAACCAAACCCTAGCCCGAACCCTAACCCTAAAACTTCCCCGAAGCCTGACCCTCACCCTTCCCCTAATCCTAACCGGTACGCTAACGCTAACCCGCGCCCTCACACGTACGCTCCCCCTAAAGCGTTGTCGTACACTCATCTGGACCCTAAACCGTCCCCGTCCCCTAACCCTAACCCTAGCCCGAACCCTAAACCTAACCCTTCCCCGAAGCCTGACCCTCACCCGTCCCCTAATCCTAACCCGTACGCTAACGCTAACCCGCGCCCTCACACGTACGCTCCCCCTGAAACGTTGTCGTACCCTCACCTGGACCCTAAACCGTCCCCGGCCCCTAACCCTAACCCTAGCCCGAACCCTAACCCTAACCCTTCCCCGAAGCCTGACCCTCACCCTTCCCCTAATCCTAACCGGTACGCTAACGCTAACCCGCGCCCTCACACGTACGCTCCACCTAAAGCGTTGTCGTACCCTCACCTGGACCCTAAACTGTCCCCGTCCCCTAACCCTAACCCTAGCCCGAACCCTAACACTAACCCTTCCCTGAAGCCTGACCCTCACCCGTCCCCTAATCCTAACCCGTACGCTAACGCTAACCCGCACCCTCACACGTACGCTCCCCCTAAAGCGTTGTCGTACCCTCACCTGGACCCTAAACCGTCCCCGTCCCCTAACCCTAACCCTAGCCCGAACCCTAACCCTAACCCTTCCCCGAAGCCTGACCCTCACCCTTCCCCTAATCCTAACCGATACGCTAACGCTAACCCGCGCCCTCACACGTACGCTCCCCCTAAAGCGTTGTCGTACCCTCACCTGGACCCTAAACCGTCCCCGTCCCCTAACCCTAACCCTAGCCCGAACCCTAACCCTAACCCTTCCCCGAAGCCTAACCCTCACCCGTCACCTAATCCTAACCCGTACGCTAACGCTAACCCGCGCCCTTACACGTACGCTCCCCCTAAAGCGTTGTCGTACCCTCACCTGGACCCTAAACTGTCCCCGTCCCCTAACCCTAACCCTAGCCCGAACCCTAACCTTAACCCTACCCCGAAGCCTGACCCTCACCCGTCCCCTAATCCTAACCCGTACGCTAACGCTAACCCGCGCCCTCACACGTACGCTCCCCCTAAAGCGTTGTCGTACCCTCATCTGGACCCTAAACCGTCCCCGTCCCCTAACCCTAACCCTAGCCCGAACCCTAACCCTAACCTTTCCCTGAAGCCTGACACTCACCCGTCCCCTAATCCTAACCCGAACGCTAACGCTAACCTGCGCCCTCACACGTACGCTCCCCCTAAAGCGTTGTCGTACCCTCACCTGGACCCTAAACCGTCCCCATCACCTAACCCTAACCCTAGCCCGAACCCTAACCCTAACACTTCCCCGAAGCCTGACCCTCACCCTTCCCCTAATCCTAACCTGTACGCGAACGCTAACCCGCGCCCTCACACGTACGCTCCCCCTAAAGCGTTGTCGTACCCTCACCTGGACCCTAAACCGTCCCCGTCCCCTAAGCCTAACCCTAGCCCGAACCCTAACACTAACCCTTCCCCGAAGCCTGACCCTCACCCGTCCCCTAATCCTAACCCGTACGCTAACGCTAACCCACGCCCTCACACGTACGCTCCCCCTAAAGCATTGTCGTACTCTCACCTGGACCCTAAACCGTCCCCGTCCCCTAAACCTAACCCTAGCCCGAACCCTAACCCTAACCCTTCCCCGAAGCCTGACCCTCACCCGTCCCCTAATCCTAACCCGTACGCTAACGCTAACCCGCGCCCTCACACGTACGCTCCCCCTAAAGCGTTGTCGTACCCTCATCTGGACCCTAAACCGTCCCCGTCCCCTAACCCTAACCCTAGCCCGAACCCTAACCCTAACCCTTCCCCGAAGCCTGACCCTCACCCGTCCCCTAATCCTAACCCGAACGCTAACGCTAACCTGCGCTCTCACACGTACGCTCCCTCTAAAGCGTTGATGTACCCTCACCTGGACCCTAAACCGTCCCCATCCCCTAACCCTAACCCTAGCCGGAACCCTAAACCTAACCCTTCCCCGAAGCCTGACCCTCACCCGTGCCCTAATCCTAAACCGTACGCTAACGCTAACCCGCGCCCTCACACGTACGCTCCCCCTAAAGCGTTGTCGTACCCTCACCTGGACCCTAAACCGTCCCCGTCCCCTAACCCTAACCCTAGCCCGAACCCTAACCCTAACCCTTCCCCGAAGCCTGACCCTCACCCTTCCCCTAATCCTAACCGGTACGCTAACGCTAACCCGCGCCCTCACACGTACGCTCCCCCTAAAGCGTTGTCGTACCCTCATCTGGACCCTAAATCGTCCCCATCACCTAACCCTAACCCTAGCCCGAACCCTAACCCTAACACTTCCCCGAAGCCTGACCCTCACCATTCCCCTAATCCTAACCCGTACGCTAACGCTAACCCGCGCCCTCACACGTACGCTCCCCCTAAAGCGTTGTCATACCCTCACCTGGACCCTAAACCGTCCCCGTCCCCTAAGCCTAACCCTAGCCCGAACCCTAACCCTAACCCTTCCCCGAAGCCTGACCCTCACCCGTCCCCTAATCCTAACCCGTACGCTAACGCTAACCCGCGCCCTCACACGTACGCTCCCCCTAAAGCGTTGTCGTACTCTCACCTGGACCCTAAACCGTCCCCGTCCCCTAACCCTAACCCTAGCCCGAACCCTAACCCTAACCCTTCCCCGAAGCCTGACACTCACACTTCCCCTAATCCTAACCCGTACGCTAACGCTAACCCGCGCCCTCACACGTACGCTCCCCCTAAAGCGTTGTTGTACCCTCATCTGGACCCTAAACCGTCCCCATCCCCTAACCCTAACCCTAGCCCGAACCCTAACCCTAACCCTTCCCCGAAGCCTGACCCTCACCCGTCCCCTAATCCTAAACCGTGCGCTAACGCTAACCCGCGCTCTCACACGTACGCTCCCCCTAAAGCGTTGTCGTACCCTGACCGGGACCCTAAACCGTCCCCGTCCCCTAACCCTAACCCTAGCCCGAACCCTAACCCTAACCCTTCCCCGAAGCCTGACCCTCACCCTTCCCCTAATCCTAACCGGTACGCTAACGCTAACCCGCGCCCTCACACGTATGCTCCCCCTAAAGCGTTGTCGTACCCTCATCTGGACCCTAAACCGTCCCCGTCCCCAACCCTAACCCTAGCCCGAACCCTAACCCTAACCCTTCCCCGAAGCCTGACCCTCACCCGTCCCCTAATCCTAACCCGTACGCTAACGCTAACCCGCGCCCACACACGTATGCTCCCCCTAAAGCGTTGTCGTACCCTCATCTGAACCCTAAACCGTCCCCGTCCCCTAACCCTAACCCTAGCCCGAACCCTAACCCTAACCATTCCCTGAAGCCTGACCCTCACCCGTCCCCTAATCCTAACCCGAACGCTAACGCTAACCCGCGCCCTCACACGTATGCTCCCCCTAAAGCATTGTCGTACCCTCACCTGGACCCTAAACCGTCCCCTTCACCTAACCCTAACCCTAGCCCGAACCCTAACGCTAACACTTCCCCGAAGCCTGACCCTCACCCTTCACCTAATCCTAACCCGTACGCTAACGCTAACCCACGCCCTCACACGTACGCTCCCCCTAAAGCGTTGTCGTACCCTCACCTGGACCCTAAACCGTCCCCGTCCCCTAACCCTAACCCTAGCCCGAACCCTAACCCTAACCCTTCCCCGAAGCCTAACCCTCACCCGTCCCCTAATCCTAACCCGAACGCTAACGCTAACCTGCGCCCTCACACGTACGCTCCCCCTAAAGCGTTGTTGTACCCTCACCTGGACCCTAAACCGTCCCCGTCCCCTAACCCTAACCCTAGCCCGAACCCTAACCCTAACCCTTCCCCGAAGCCTGACCCTCACCCGTCCCCTAATCCTAAACCGTACGCTAACGCTAACCCGCGCCCTCACACGTACGCTCCCCCTAAAGCGTTGTCGTTCCCTCACCTGGACCCTAAACCGTCCCCGTCCCCTAACCCTAACCCTAGCCCGAACCCTAACCCTAACCCTTCCCTGAAGCCTGACTCTCACCCTTCCCCTAATCCTAACCGGTACGCTAACGCTAACCCACGCCCTCACACGTACGCTCCCCCTAAAGCGTTGTCGTACCCTCATCTGGACCCTAAACCGTCCCCGTCCCCTAACCCTAACCCTAGCCCGAACCCTAACCCTAACACTTCCCCGAAGCCTGACCCTCACCCGTCCCCTAATCCTAACCCGAACGCTAACGCTAACCCGCGCCCTCACACGTACGCTCCCCCTAAAGCATTGTCGTACCCTCACCTGGACCCTAAACCGTCCCCTTCACCTAACCCTAACCCTAGCCCGAACCCTAACGCTAACACTTCCCCGAAGCCTGACCCTCACCCTTCACCTAATCCTAACCCGTACGCTAACGCTAACCCGCGCCCTCACACGTACGCTCCCCCTAAAGCGTTGTCGTACCCTCACCTGGACCCTAAACCGTCCCCGTCCCCTAACCCTAACCCTAGCCCGAACCCTAACCCTAACCCTTCCCCGAAGCCTGACCCACACCCGTCCCCTAATCCTAACCCGTACGCTAACGCTAACCCGCGCCTTCACACGTACGCGCCACCTAAAGCGTTGTCGTACCCTCACCTTGACCCTAAACCGTCCCCGTCCCCTAACTCTAGCCCGAACCCTAAACCTAACCCTTCCCCGAAGCCTGACCCTCACCCGTCCCCTAATCCTAAACCGTACGCTAACGCTAACCCGCGCCCTCACACGTACGCTCCACCTAAAGCGTTGTCGTACCCTCACCTGGACTCTAAACCGTCCCCGTCCCCTAACCCTAACCTTAGCCCGAACCCTAACCCTAACACTTCCCCGAAAACTGACCCTCACCCGTCCCCTAATCCTAACCCGTACGCTAACGCTAACCCGCGCCCTCACACGTACGCTCCCCCTAAAGCGTTGTCGTACCCTCACCTGGACCCTAAACCGTCCACGTCCCCTAACCCTAACCCTAGCCCGAACCCTAACCCTAACCCTTCCCCGAAGCCTGACCCTCACCCGTCCCCGAATCCTAAACCGTACGCTAATGCTAAACCGCGCCCTCACACGTACGCGCCCCCTAAAGCATTGTCGTACACTCACCTGGACCCTAAACCGTCCCCGTCCCCTAACCCTAACCCTAGCCCGAACCCTAACCCTAACACTTCCCCGAAGCCTGACCCTCACCCGTCCCCTAATCCTAACCAGTATGCTAACGCTATCCCGCGCCCTCACACATACGCTCCCCCTAAAGCGTTGTCGTACCCTCACCTGGACCCTAAACCGTCCCCGTCCCCTAACCCTAACCCTAGGCCGAACCCTAACCCTTCCCCGAAGCCTGACCCTCACCCTTCCCCTAATCATAACCTGTACGCTAACGCTAACCCGCGCCCTCACATGTACGCTCCACCTAAAGCGTTGTCGTACCCTCACCTGGACCCTAAACCATCCCCGTCCCCTAACCCTAACCCTAGCCCGAACCCTAACCCTAACCCTTCCCCGAAGCCTGACCCTCACCCGTCCCCTAATCCTAACCCGTACGCTAACGCTAACCCGCGCCCTCACACGTATGCTCCCCCTAAAGTGTTGTCGTACCCTCACCTGGACCCTAAACCATCCCCGTCCCCTAACCCTAACCCTAGCCTGAACCCTAACCCTAACACTTCCCCAAAGCCTGACCCTCACCCGTCCCCTAATCCTAACCCGTACGCTAACGCTAACCCGCGCCCTCACACGTACGCTCCCCCTAAAGCGTTGTCGTACCCTCACCTGGACCCTAAACCGTCCCCGTCCCCTAACCCTAACCCTAGCCCGAACCCTAACCCTAACCCTTCCCCGAAGCCTGACCCTCACCCGTCCCCTAATCCTAACGCGTACGCTAACGCTAACCCGCGCCCTCACACGTATGCTCCCCCTAAAGCGTTGTCGTACCCTCACCTGGACCCTAAACCGTCCTCGTCCCCTAACCCTAACCCTAGGCCGAACCCTAACCCTTCCCCGAAGCCTGACCCTCACCCTTCCCCTAATCCTAACCTGTACGCTAACGCTAACCCGCGCCCTCTCATGTACGCTCCACCTAAAGCGTTGTCGTACCCTCACCTGGACCCTACACCGTCCCCGTCCCCTAACCCTAACCCTAGCCCGAACCCTAACCCTAACCCTTCCCCGAAGCCTGACCGTCACCCGTCCCCTAATCCTAACCCGTACGCTAACGCTAACCCGCGCCCTCACACGTATGCTCCCCCTAAAGCGTTGTCGTACCCTCACCTGGACCCTGAACCATCCCCGTCCCCTAACCCTAACCCTAGCCTGAACCCTAACCCTAACACTTCCCCAAAGCCTGACCCTCACCCGTCCCCTAATCCTAACCCGTACGCTAACGCTAACCCGCGCCCTCACACGTACGCTCCCCCTAAAGCGTTGTCGTACCCTCACCTGGACCCTAAACCGTCCCCGTCCCCTAACCCTAACCCTAGCCCGAACCCTAACCCTAACCCTTCCCCGAAGCCTGACCCTCACCCTTCCCCTAATCCTAACCCGTACGCTAATGCTAACCCGCGCCCTCACACGTACGCTCCACCTAAAGCGTTGTCGTACCCTCACCTGGACCCTAAACCGTCCCCGTCCCCTAACCCTAACCCTAGCCCAAACCCTAACCCTAACCCTTCCCCGAAGCCTGACCCTCACCCGTCCCCTAATCCTAACCCGTACGCTAACGCTAACCCGCACCCTCACACGTACGCTCCCCCTAAAGCGTTGTCGTACCCTCACCTGGACCCTAAACTGTCCCCGTCCCCTAACCCTAACCCTAGCCCGAACCCTAACCCTAACCCTTCCCCGAAGCCTGACCCTCACCCGTCCCCTAATCCTAACCCGTACGCTAACGCTAACCCGCGCCCTCACACGTACGCTCCCCCTAAAGCGTTGTCGTACCCTCACCTGGACCCTAAACCGTCCCCGTCCCCTAAACCTAACCTTAGCCCGAACCCTAACACTAAAAATTCCCCGAAGCCTGACGCTCACCCTTCCCCTAATCCTAACCCGTACGCTAACGCTAACCCGCGCCCTCACACGTACGCTCCAAGTAAAGCATTGGCGTACCCTCACCTGGACCCTAAACCGTCCCCGTCCCCTAACACTAACCCTAGCCCGAACCCTAACCCTAACACTTCCCCGAAGCCTGACCCTCACCCTTCCCCTAATCCTAACCCATACGCTAACGCTAACCCGCGCCCTCACACGTACGCTCCCCCTAAAGCGTTGTCGTACCCTCACCTGGACCCTAAACCGTCCCCGTCCCCTAACCCTAAGCCTAGCCCGAACCCTAACCCTAACCCTTCCCCGAAGCCTGACCCTCACCCGTCCCCTAATCCTAACCCGTACGCTAACGCTAACCCGCGCCCTCACACGTACGCTCCCCCTAAAGCGCTGTCGTACCCTCACCTGGACCCTAAACCGTCCCCGTCCCCTAACCCTAACCCTAGCCAGAACCCTAACCCTAACCCTTCCCCGAAGCCTGACCCTCACCCGTCCCCTAATCCTAACCCGTACGCTAACGCTAACCCGCGCCCTCACACGTATGCTCCCCCTAAAGCGTTGTCGTACCCTCACCTGGACCCTAAACCGTCCCCGTCACCTAACCCTAACCCTAGCCCGAACCCTAACCCTAACCCTTCCCTGAAGCCTGACCCTCACCCGTCCCCTAATCCTAACCCGAACGCTAACGCTAACCCGCACCCTCACACGTACGCTCCCCCTAAAGCGTTGTCGTACCCTCATCTGGACCCTAAACCGTCCCCGTCCCCTAACCCTAACCCTAGCCCGAACCCTAACCCTAAGCCTTCCCTGAAGCCTGACACTCACCCGTCCCCTAATCCTAACCCGAACGCTAACGCTAACCTGCGCCCTCACACGTACGCTCCCCCTAAAGCGTTGTCGTATCCTCACCTAGACCCTAAACCGTCCCCATCACCTAACCCTAACCCTAGCCTGAACCCTAACCCTAACACTTCCCCGAAGCCTGACCCTCACCCTTCCCCTAATCCTAACCCGTACGCTAACGCTAACCCGCGCCCTCACACGTACGCTCCCCCTAAAGCGTTGTCGTACCCTCACCTGGACCCTAAACCGTCCCCGTCCCCTAAGCCTAACCCTAGCCCGAACCCTAACCCTAACCCTTCCCCGAAGCCTGACCCTCACCCGTCCCCTAATCCTAACCCGTACGCTAACGCTAACACGCGCTCTCACACATACGCTCCCCCTAAAGCGTTGTCGTACTCTCACCTGGACCCTAAACCGTCCCCGTCCCCTAACCCTAACCCTAGCCCGAACCCTAACCCTAACCCTTCCCCGAAGCCTGACCCTCACCCGTCCCCTAATCCTAACCCGTACGCTAACGCTAACCCGCGCCCTCACACGTACGCTCCAAGTAAAGCGTTGTCGTACCCTCACCTGGACCCTAAACCGTCCCCGTCCCCTAACCCTAACCCTAACCCGAACCCTAACCCTAACCCTTCCCCGAAGCCTGACCCACACCCGTCCCCTAATCCTAACCCGTACGCTAATGCTAACACGCGCCCTCACACGTACGCGCCCCCTAAAGCGTTGTCGTACCCTCACCTGGACCCTAAACCGTCCCCGTCCCCTAACCCTAGTCCGAACCCTAACCCTAACCCTTCCCCGAAGCCTGACCCTCACCCGTCCCCTAATCCTAAACCGTACGCTAACGCTAACCCGCGCTCTCACACGTACGCGCCCCCTAAAGCGTTGTCGTACCCTCACCTGGACCCTAAACCGTCCCCGTCCCCTAACCCTAACCCTAGCCCGAAACCTAACCCTAACCCTTCCCCGAAGCCTGACCCTCACCCGTCCCCTAATCCTAAACCGTACGCTAACGCTAACCCGC
The DNA here is from genome assembly GCF_964374135.1 of Grampus griseus. Classification (NCBI taxonomy): domain Eukaryota; kingdom Metazoa; phylum Chordata; class Mammalia; order Artiodactyla; family Delphinidae; genus Grampus; species Grampus griseus. The sequence continues at coordinate 195,503 of NW_028133118.1, read as the reverse complement.
GCCCTCACACGTACGCTCCCCCTAAAGCGTTGTCGTACTCTCACCTGGACCCTAAACCGTCCCCGTCCCCTAACCCTAACCCTAGCCCGAACCCTAACCCTAAACCTTCCCCGAAGCCTGACCCTCACCCTTCCCTTAATCCTAACCGGTACGCTAACGCTAACCTGCGCCCTCACACGTACGCTCCCCCTAAAGCGTTGTCGTACACTCATCTGGACCCTAAACCGTCCCCGTCCCCTAACCCTAACCCTAGCCCGAACCCTAACCCTAACCCTTCCCCGAAGCCTGACCCTCACCCGTCCCCTAAACCTAACCCGTACACTAACGCTAACCCGCGCCCTCACACGTACGCTCCCCCTAAAGCGTTGTCGTACCCTCATCTGAACCCTAAACCGTCCCCGTCCCCTAACCCTAACCCTAGCCCGAACCCTAACCCTAACCCTTCCCTGAAGCCTGACCCTCACCTGTCCCCTAATCCTAACCCGAACGCTAACGCTAACCCGCGCCCTCACACGTACGCTCCCCCTAAAGCATTGTCGTACCCTCACCTGGACCCTAAACCGTCCCCGTCACCTAACCCTAAACCTAGCCCGAACCCTAACCCTAACACTTCCCCGAAGCCTGACCCTCACCCTTCCCCTAATCCTAACCCGTACGCTAACGCTAACCCGCGCTCTCACACATACGCTCCCCCTAAAGCGCTGTCGTACCCTCACCTGGACCCGAAACCGTCCCCGTCCCCTAACCCTAACCCTAGCCCGAACCCTAACCCTAACCCTTCCCCGAAGCCTGACCCTCACCCGTCCCCTAATCCTAACCCGTACGCTAACGCTAACCCGCGCCCTTACACGTACGCTCCCCCTACAGCGTTGTCGTATCCTCACCTGGACCCTAAACTGTCCCTGTCCCCTAACCCTAACCCTATCCCGAACCCTAACCCTAACCCTTCCCCGAAGCCTGACCCTCACCCGTCCCCTAATCCTAACCCGTACACTAACGCTAACCCGCGCCCTCACACGTACGCTCCCCCTAAAGCGTTGTCGTACCCTCATCTGGACCCTAAACCGTCCCCGTCCCCTAACCCTAACCCTAGCCCGAACCCTAACCCTAACCCTTCCCTGAAGCCTGACACTCACCCGTCCCCTAATCCTAACCTGAACGCTAACGCTAACCTGCGCCCTCACACGTACGCTCCCCCTAAAGCGTTGTCGTACCCTCACCTGGACCCTAAACCGTCCCCGTCACCTAACCCTAACCCTAGCCCGAACCCTAACCCTAACACTTCCCCGAAGCCTGACCCTCACCCTTCCCCTAATCCTAACCCGTACGCTAACGCTAACCCGCGCCCTCACACGTACGCTCCCCCTAAAGCGTTGTCGTACCCTCACCTGGACCCTAAACCGTCCCCGTCCCCTAAGCCTAACCCGAGCCCGAACCCTAACCCTAACCCTTCCCAGAAGCCTGACCCTCACCCGTCCCCTAATCCTAACCCGTACGCTAACGCTAACCCGCCCCCTCAAACGTACGCTCCCCCTAAAGCGTTGTCGTACTCTCACCTGGACCCTAAACCGTCCCCGTCCCCTAACCCTAACCCTAGCCCGAACCCTAACCGTAACCCTTCCCCGAAGCCTGAACCTCACCCGTCCCCTAATCCTCACCCGTACGCTAACGCTAACCCGCGCCCTCACACGTATGCTCCCCCTAAAGCGTTGTCGTACCCTCACCTGGACCATAAACCGTCCCCGTCCCCTAACCCTAACCCTAGCCTGAACCCTAACCCTAACCCTTCCCCGAAACCTGACCCTCACCCGTCCCCTAATCCTAACCCGTGCGCTAACGCTAACCCGCGCCCTCACACGTACGCTCCCCCTAAAGCGTTGTCGTACCCTCACCTGGACCCTAAACCGTCCCCATCCCCTAACCCTAACCCTAGCCCGAACCCTAACCCTAACCCTTCCCCGAAGCCTGTCCCTCACCCGTCCCCTAATCCGAACCCGTACGCTAACGCTAACCCGCGCCCTCACAGGTACGCTCCAAGTAAAGCGTTGTCGTACCCTCACCTGGACCCTAAACCGTCCCCGTGCCCTAACCCTAACCCTAGCCCGAACCCTAATCCTAACCCTTCCCCGAAGCCTGACCCACACCCGTCCCCTAATCCTAACGCGTACGCTAATGCTAACCCGCGCCCTCACACGTACGCGCCCCCTAAAGCGTTGTCGTACCCTCACCTGGACCCTAAACCGTCCCCGTCCCCTAACCGTAGCCCGAACCCTAACCCTAACCCTTCCCCGAAGCCTGACCCTCACCCGTCCCCTAATCCTAAACCGTACGCTAACGCTAACCCGCGCCCTCACACGTATGCGCCCCCTAAAGCGTTGTCGTACCCTCACCTGGACCCTAAACCGTCTCCGTCCCCTAACCCTAACCCTAGCCCGAACCCTAACCCTAACCCTTCCCCGAAGCCTGACCCTCACCCGTCCCCTAATCCTAAACCGTACGCTAACGCTAACCCGCGCCCTCACACGTACGCTCCCCCTAAAGCGTTGTCGTACTCTCACCTGGACCCTAAACCGTCCCCGTCCCCTAACCCTAACCCTAGCCCGAACCCTAACCCTAAACCTTCCCCGAAGCCTGACCCTCACCCTTCCCCTAATCCTAACCGGTACGCTAACGCTAACCCGCGCCCTCACATGTACGCTCCCCCTAAAGCGTTCTCGTACACTCATCTGGACCCTAAACCGTCCCCGTCCCCTAACCCTAACCCTAGCCCGAACCCTAACCCTAACCCTTCCCCGAAGCCTAACCCTCACCCGTCCCCTAATCCTAACCCGTACGCTAACGCTAACCCGCGCCCACACACGTACGCTCCCCCTAAAGCGTTGTCGTACCCTCACATGGACCCTAAACCGTCCCCGTCCCCTAACCCTAACCCTAGCCCGAACCCTAACCCTAACCCTTCCCTGAAGCCTGACACTCACCCGTCCCCTAATCCTAACCCGAACGCTAACGCTAACCCGCGCCCTCACACGTACGCTCCCCCTAAAGCATTGTCGTACCCTCACCTGGACCCTAAACCGTCCCCGTCACCTAACCCTAACCCTAGCCTGAACCCTAACCCTAACACTTCCCCGAAGCCTGACCCTCATCCTTCCCCTAATCCTAACCCGTACGCTAACGCTAACCCGCACCCTCACACGTACGCTCCCCCTAAAGCGTTCTCGTACCCTCACCTGGACCCTAAACCGTCCCCGTCCCGTAACCCTAACCCTAGCCCGAACCCTAACCCTAACCCTTCCCCGAAGCCTGACCCTCACCCGTCCCCTAATCCTAACCCGTACGCTAACGCTAACCCGCGCCCTCACACGTACGCTCCCCCTAAAGCGCTGTCGTACCCTCACCTGGACCCTAAACCATCACCGTCCCCTAACCCTAACCCTAACCCGAACCCTAAGCCTAACCCTTCCCCGAAGCCTGACGCTCACCCGTCCCCTAATCCTAACCCGTACGCTAACGCTAACCCGCGCCCTCACACGTACGCTCCCCCTAAAGTGTTGTAGTACCCTCACCTGGACCCTAAACCGTCCCCGTCCCCTAACCCTAACCCTAGCCCGAACCCTACCCCTAACCCTTCCCCGAAGCCTGACCCTCACCCGTCCCCTAATCCTAACCCGTACGCTAACGCTAACCCGCGCCCTCACACGTACGCTCCAAGTAAAGCGTTGTCGTACCCTCACCTGGACCCTAAACCGTCCCCGTCCCCTAACCCTAACCCTAACCCGAACCCTAACCCTAACCCTTCCCCGAAGCCTGACCCACACCCGTCCCCTAATCCTAACCCGTACGCTAATGCTAACACGCGCCCTCACACGTACGCGCCCCCTAAAGCGTTGTCGTACCCTCACCTGGACCCTAAACCGTCCCCGTCCCCTAACCCTAGTCCGAACCCTAACCCTAACCCTTCCCCGAAGCCTGACCCTCACCCGTCCCCTAATCCTAAACCGTACGCTAACGCTAACCCGCGCCCTCACACGTACGCGCCCCCTAAAGCGTTGTCGTACCCTCACCTGGACCCTAAACCGTCCCCGTCCCCTAACCCTAACCCTAGCCCGAAACCTAACCCTAACCCTTCCCCGAAGCCTGACGCTCACCCGTCCCCTAATCCTAAACCGTACGCTAACGCTAACCCGCGCCCTCACACGTACGCGCCCCCTAAAGTGTTGTCGTACCCTCACCTGGACCCTAAACCGTCCCCGTCCCCTAACCCTAACCCTAGCCCGAACCCTAACCCTAACCCTTCCCCGAAGCCTGACCCTCACCCGTCCCCTAATCCTAAACCGTACGCTAACGCTAACCCGCGCCCTCACACGTACGCTCCCCCTAAAGCGTTGTCGTACTCTCACCTGGACCCTAAACCGTCCCCGTCCCCTAACCCTAACCCTAGCCCGAACCCTAACCCTAAACCTTCCCCGAAGCCTGACCCTCACCCTTCCCTTAATCCTAACCGGTACGCTAACGCTAACCTGCGCCCTCACACGTACGCTCCCCCTAAAGCGTTGTCGTACACTCATCTGGACCCTAAACCGTCCCCGTCCCCTAACCCTAACCCTAGCCCGAACCCTAACCCTAACACTTCCCCGAAGCCTGACCCTCACCCGTCCATTAAACCTAACCCGTACACTAACGCTAACCCGCGCCCTCACACGTACGCTCCCCCTAAAGCGTTGTCGTACCCTCATCTGAACCCTAAACCGTCCCCGTCCCCTAACCCTAACCCTAGCCCGAACCCTAACCCTAACCCTTCCCTGAAGCCTGACCCTCACCTGTCCCCTAATCCTAACCCGAACGCTAACGCTAACCCGCGCCCTCACACGTACGCTCCCCCTAAAGCATTGTCGTACCCTCACCTGGACCCTAAACCGTCCCCGTCACCTAACCCTAAACCTAGCCCGAACCCTAACCCTAACACTTCCCCGAAGCCTGACCCTCACCCTTCCCCTAATCCTAACCCGTACGCTAACGCTAACCCGCGCCCTCACACATACGCTCCCCCTAAAGCGCTGTCGTACCCTCACCTGGACCCGAAACCGTCCCCGTCCCCTAACCCTAACCCTAGCCCGAACCCTAACCCTAACCCTTCCCCGAAGCCTGACCCTCACCTGTCCCCTAATCCTAACCCGTACGCTAACGCTAACCCGCGCCCTTACACGTACGCTCCCCCTACAGCGTTGTCGTATCCTCACCTGGACCCTAAACTGTCCCTGTCCCCTAACCCTAACCCTATCCCGAACCCTAACCCTAACCCTTCCCCGAAGCCTGACCCTCACCCGTCCCCTAATCCTAACCCGTACGCTAACGCTAACCCGCGCCCTCACACGTACGCTCCCCCTAAAGCGTTGTCGTACCCTCATCTGGACCCTAAACCGTCCCCGTCCCCTAACCCTAACCCTAGCCCGAACCCTAACCCTAACCCTTCCCTGAAGCCTGACACTCACCCGTCCCCTAATCCTAACCTGAACGCTAACGCTAACCTGCGCCCTCACACGTACGCTCCCCCTAAAGCGTTGTCGTACCCTCACCTGGACCCTAAACCGTCCCCGTCACCTAACCCTAACCCTAGCCCGAACCCTAACCCTAACACTTCCCCGATGCCTGACCCTCACCCTTCCCCTAATCCTAACCCGTACGCTAACGCTAACCCGCGCCCTCACACGTACGCTCCCCCTAAAGCGTTGTCGTACCCTCACCTGGACCCTAAACCGTCCCCGTCCCCTAAGCCTAACCCTAGCCCGAACCCTAACCCTAACCCTTCCCAGAAGCCTGGCCCTCACCCGTCCCCTAATCCTAACCCGTACGCTAACGCTAACCCGCCCCCTCAAACGTACGCTCCCCCTAAAGCGTTGTCGTACTCTCACCTGGACCCTAAACCGTCCCCGTCCCCTAACCCTAACCCTAGCCCGAACCCTAACCGTAACCCTTCCCCGAAGCCTGAACCTCACCCGTCCCCTAATCCTCACCCGTACGCTAACGCTAACCCGCGCCCTCACACGTATGCTCCCCCTAAAGCGTTGTCGTACCCTCACCTGGACCCTAAACCGTCCCCGTCCCCTAACCCTAACCCTAGCCCGAACCCTAACCCTAACACTTCCCCGAAGCCTGACCCTCACCCTTCCCCTAATCCTAACCCGTACGCTAACGCTAACCCGCGCCCTCACACGTACGCTCCCCCTAAAGCGTTGTCGTACCCTCACCTGGACCCTAAACCGTCCCCGTCCCCTAAGCCTAACCCGAGCCCGAACCCTAACCCTAACCCTTCCCAGAAGCCTGACCCTCACCCGTCCCCTAATCCTAACCCGTACGCTAACGCTAACCCGCCCCCTCAAACGTACGCTCCCCCTAAAGCGTTGTCGTACTCTCACCTGGACCCTAAACCGTCCCCGTCCCCTAACCCTAACCCTAGCCCGAACCCTAACCGTAACCCTTCCCCAAAGCCTGAACCTCACCCGTCCCCTAATCCTCACCCGTACGCTAACGCTAACCCGCGCCCTCACACGTATGCTCCCCCTAAAGCGTTGTCGTACCCTCACCTGGACCATAAACCGTCCCCGTCCCCTAACCCTAACCCTAGCCTGAACCCTAACCCTAACCCTTCCCCGAAACCTGACCCTCACCCGTCCCCTAATCCTAACCCGTGCGCTAACGCTAACCCGCGCCCTCACACGTACGCTCCCCCTAAAGCGTTGTCGTACCCTCACCTGGACCCTAAACCGTCCCCATCCCCTAACCCTAACCCTAGCCCGAACCCTAACCCTAACCCTTCCCCGAAGCCTGTCCCTCACCCGTCCCCTAATCCGAACCCGTACGCTAACGCTAACCCGCGCCCTCACAGGTACGCTCCAAGTAAAGCGTTGTCGTACCCTCACCTGGACCCTAAACCGTCCCCGTGCCCTAACCCTAACCCTAGCCCGAACCCTAATCCTAACCCTTCCCCGAAGCCTGACCCACACCCGTCCCCTAATCCTAACGCGTACGCTAATGCTAACCCGCGCCCTCACACGTACGCGCCCCCTAAAGCGTTGTCGTACCCTCACCTGGACCCTAAACCGTCCCCGTCCCCTAACCGTAGCCCGAACCCTAACCCTAACCCTTCCCCGAAGCCTGACCCTCACCCGTCCCCTAATCCTAAACCGTACGCTAACGCTAACCCGCGCCCTCACACGTATGCGCCCCCTAAAGCGTTGTCGTACCCTCACCTGGACCCTAAACCGTCTCCGTCCCCTAACCCTAACCCTAGCCCGAACCCTAACCCTAACCCTTCCCCGAAGCCTGACCCTCACCCGTCCCCTAATCCTAAACCGTACGCTAACGCTAACCCGCGCCCTCACACGTACGCTCCCCCTAAAGCGTTGTCGTACTCTCACCTGGACCCTAAACCGTCCCCGTCCCCTAACCCTAACCCTAGCCCGAACCCTAACCCTAAACCTTCCCCGAAGCCTGACCCTCACCCTTCCCCTAATCCTAACCGGTACGCTAACGCTAACCCGCGCCCTCACATGTACGCTCCCCCTAAAGCGTTCTCGTACACTCATCTGGACCCTAAACCGTCCCCGTTCCCTAACCCTAACCCTAGCCCGAACCCTAACCCTAACCCTTCCCCGAAGCCTAACCCTCACCCGTCCCCTAATCCTAACCCGTACGCTAACGCTAACCCGCGCCCACACACGTACGCTCCCCCTAAAGCGTTGTCGTACCCTCACATGGACCCTAAACCGTCCCCGTCCCCTAACCCTAACCCTAGCCCGAACCCTAACCCTAACCCTTCCCTGAAGCCTGACACTCACCCGTCCCCTAATCCTAACCCGAACGCTAACGCTAACCCGCGCCCTCACACGTACGCTCCCCCTAAAGCATTGTCGTACCCTCACCTGGACCCTAAACCGTCCCCGTCACCTAACCCTAACCCTAGCCTGAACCCTAACCCTAACACTTCCCCGAAGCCTGACCCTCATCCTTCCCCTAATCCTAACCCGTACGCTAACGCTAACCCGCACCCTCACACGTACGCTCCCCCTAAAGCGTTCTCGTACCCTCACCTGGACCCTAAACCGTCCCCGTCCCCTAACCCTAACCCTAGCCCGAACCCTAACCCTAACCCTTCCCCGAAGCCTGACCCTCACCCGTCCCCTAATCCTAACCCGTACGCTAACGCTAACCCGCGCCCTCACACGTACGCTCCCCCTAAAGCGCTGTCGTACCCTCACCTGGACCCTAAACCATCCCCGTCCCCTAACCCTAACCCTAGCCCGAACCCTAAGCCTAACCCTTCCCCGAAGCCTGACCCTCACCCGTCCCCTAATCCTAACCCGTACGCTAACGCTAACCCGCGCCCTCACACGTACGCTCCCCCTAAAGTGTTGTAGTACCCTCACCTGGACCCTAAACCGTCCCCGTCCCCTAACCCTAGCCCGAACCCTAACCCTAACCCTTCCCCGAAGCCTGACCCTCACCCGTCCCCTAATCCTAACCCGTACGCTAACGCTAACCCGCGCCCTCACACGTACGCTCCAAGTAAAGCGTTGTCGTACCCTCACCTGGACCCTAAACCGTCCCCGTCCCCTAACCCTAACCCTAACCCGAACCCTAACCCTAACCCTTCCCCGAAGCCTGACCCACACCCGTCCCCTAATCCTAACCCGTACGCTAATGCTAACACGCGCCCTCACACGTACGCGCCCCCTAAAGCGTTGTCGTACCCTCACCTGGACCCTAAACCGTCCCCGTCCCCTAACCCTAGTCCGAACCCTAACCCTAACCCTTCCCCGAAGCCTGACCCTCACCCGTCCCCTAATCCTAAACCGTACGCTAACGCTAACCCGCGCCCTCACACGTACGCGCCCCCTAAAGCGTTGTCGTACCCTCACCTGGACCCTAAACCGTCCCCGTCCCCTAACCCTAACCCTAGCCCGAAACCTAACCCTAACCCTTCCCCGAAGCCTGACGCTCACCCGTCCCCTAATCCTAAACCGTACGCTAACGCTAACCCGCGCCCTCACACGTACGCGCCCCCTAAAGTGTTGTCGTACCCTCACCTGGACCCTAAACCGTCCCCGTCCCCTAACCCTAACCCTAGCCCGAACCCTAACCCTAACCCTTCCCCGAAGCCTGACCCTCACCCGTCCCCTAATCCTAAACCGTACGCTAACGCTAACCCGCGCCCTCACACGTACGCTCCCCCTAAAGCGTTGTCGTACTCTCACCTGGACCCTAAACCGTCCCCGTCCCCTAACCCTAACCCTAGCCCGAACCCTAACCCTAAACCTTCCCCGAAGCCTGACCCTCACCCTTCCCTTAATCCTAACCGGTACGCTAACGCTAACCTGCGCCCTCACACGTACGCTCCCCCTAAAGCGTTGTCGTACACTCATCTGGACCCTAAACCGTCCCCGTCCCCTAACCCTAACCCTAGCCCGAACCCTAACCCTAACCCTTCCCCGAAGCCTGACCCTCACCCGTCCCCTAAACCTAACCCGTACACTAACGCTAACCCGCGCCCTCACACGTACGCTCCCCCTAAAGCGTTGTCGTACCCTCATCTGAACCCTAAACCGTCCCCGTCCCCTAACCCTAACCCTAGCCCGAACCCTAACCCTAACCCTTCCCTGAAGCCTGACCCTCACCTGTCCCCTAATCCTAACCCGAACGCTAACGCTAACCCGCGCCCTCACACGTACGCTCCCCCTAAAGCATTGTCGTACCCTCACCTGGACCCTAAACCGTCCCCGTCACCTAACCCTAAACCTAGCCCGAACCCTAACCCTAACACTTCCCCGAAGCCTGACCCTCACCCTTCCCCTAATCCTAACCCGTACGCTAACGCTAACCCGCGCCCTCACACATACGCTCCCCCTAAAGCGCTGTCGTACCCTCACCTGGACCCGAAACCGTCCCCGTCCCCTAACCCTAACCCTAGCCCGAACCCTAACCCTAACCCTTCCCCGAAGCCTGACCCTCACCTGTCCCCTAATCCTAACCCGTACGCTAACGCTAACCCGCGCCCTTACACGTACGCTCCCCCTACAGCGTTGTCGTATCCTCACCTGGACCCTAAACTGTCCCTGTCCCCTAACCCTAACCCTATCCCGAACCCTAACCCTAACCCTTCCCCGAAGCCTGACCCTCACCCGTCCCCTAATCCTAACCCGTACGCTAACGCTAACCCGCGCCCTCACACGTACGCTCCCCCTAAAGCGTTGTCGTACCCTCATCTGGACCCTAAACCGTCCCCGTCCCCTAACCCTAACCCTAGCCCGAACCCTAACCCTAACCCTTCCCTGAAGCCTGACACTCACCCGTCCCCTAATCCTAACCTGAACGCTAACGCTAACCTGCGCCCTCACACGTACGCTCCCCCTAAAGCGTTGTCGTACCCTCACCTGGACCCTAAACCGTCCCCGTCACCTAACCCTAACCCTAGCCCGAACCCTAACCCTAACACTTCCCCGATGCCTGACCCTCACCCTTCCCCTAATCCTAACCCGTACGCTAACGCTAACCCGCGCCCTCACACGTACGCTCCCCCTAAAGCGTTGTCGTACCCTCACCTGGACCCTAAACCGTCCCCGTCCCCTAAGCCTAACCCTAGCCCGAACCCTAACCCTAACCCTTCCCAGAAGCCTGGCCCTCACCCGTCCCCTAATCCTAACCCGTACGCTAACGCTAACCCGCCCCCTCAAACGTACGCTCCCCCTAAAGCGTTGTCGTACTCTCACCTGGACCCTAAACCGTCCCCGTCCCCTAACCCTAACCCTAGCCCGAACCCTAACCGTAACCCTTCCCCGAAGCCTGAACCTCACCCGTCCCCTAATCCTCACCCGTACGCTAACGCTAACCCGCGCCCTCACACGTATGCTCCCCCTAAAGCGTTGTCGTACCCTCACCTGGACCATAAACCGTCCCCGTCCCCTAACCCTAACCCTAGCCCGAACCCTAACCCTAACACTTCCCCGAAGCCTGACCCTCACCCGTCCCCTAATCCTAACCCATACGCTAACGCTAACCCGCGCCCTCACACGTACGCTCCCCCTAAAGCGTTGTTGAACCCTCACCTGGACCCTAAACCGTCCCCGTCCCCTAACCCTAACCCTAGCCTGAACCCTAACCCTAACCCTTCCCCGAAACCTGACCCTCACCCGTCCCCTAATCCTAACCCGTGCGCTAACGCTAACCCGCGCCCTCACACGTACGCTCCCCCTAAAGCGTTGTCGTACCCTCACCTGGACCCTAAACCGTCCCCATCCCCTAACCCTAACCCTAGCCCGAACCCTAACCCTAACCCTTCCCCGAAGCCTGTCCCTCACCCGTCCCCTAATCCGAACCCGTACGCTAACGCTAACCCGCGCCCTCACAGGTACGCTCCAAGTAAAGCGTTGTCGTACCCTCACCTGGACCCTAAACCGTCCCCGTGCCCTAACCCTAACCCTAGCCCGAACCCTAATCCTAACCCTTCCCCGAAGCCTGACCCACACCCGTCCCCTAATCCTAACGCGTACGCTAATGCTAACCCGCGCCCTCACACGTACGCGCCCCCTAAAGCGTTGTCGTACCCTCACCTGGACCCTAAACCGTCCCCGTCCCCTAACCGTAGCCCGAACCCTAACCCTAACCCTTCCCCGAAGCCTGACCCTCACCCGTCCCCTAATCCTAAACCGTACGCTAACGCTAACCCGCGCCCTCACACGTACGCGCCCCCTAAAGCGTTGTCGTACCCTCACCTGGACCCTAAACCGTCTCCGTCCCCTAACCCTAACCCTAGCCCGAACCCTAACCCTAACCCTTCCCCGAAGCCTGACCCTCACCCGTCCCCTAATCCTAAACCGTACGCTAACGCTAACCCGCGCCCTCACACGTACGCTCCCCCTAAAGCGTTGTCGTACTCTCACCTGGACCCTAAACCGTCCCCGTCCCCTAACCCTAACCCTAGCCCGAACCCTAACCCTAAACCTTCCCCGAAGCCTGACCCTCACCCTTCCCCTAATCCTAACCGGTACGCTAACGCTAACCCGCGCCCTCACATGTACGCTCCCCCTAAAGCGTTCTCGTACACTCATCTGGACCCTAAACCGTCCCCGTCCCCTAACCCTAACCCTAGCCTGAACCCTAACCCTAACACTTCCCCGAAGCCTGACCCTCATCCTTCCCCTAATCCTAACCCGTACGCTAACGCTAACCCGCACCCTCACACGTACGCTCCCCCTAAAGCGTTCTCGTACCCTCACCTGGACCCTAAACCGTCCCCGTCCCCTAACCCTAACCCTAGCCCGAACCCTAACCCTAACCCTTCCCCGAAGCCTGACCCTCACCCGTCCCCTAATCCTAACCCGTACGCTAACGCTAACCCGCGCCCTCACACGTACGCTCCCCCTAAAGCGCTGTCGTACCCTCACCTGGACCCTAAACCGTCCCCGTCCCCTAACCCTAACCCTAGCCCGAACCCTAAGCCTAACCCTTCCCCGAAGCCTGACCCTCACCCGTCCCCTAATCCTAACCCGTACGCTAACGCTAACCCGCGCCCTCACACGTACGCTCCCCCTAAAGTGTTGTCGTACCCTCACCTGGACCCTAAACCGTCTCCGTCCCCTAACCCTAACCCTAGCCCGAACCCTAACCCTAACCCTTCCCCGAAGCCTGACGCTCACCCGTCCCCTAATCCTAATCCGTACGCTAACGCTAACCCGCGCCCTCACACGTACGCGCCCCCTAAAGTGTTGTCGTACCCTCACCTGGACCCTAAACCGTCCCCGTCCACTAACCCTAACCCTAGCCCGAACCCTAACCCTAACCCTTCCCCGAAGCCTGACCCTCACCCGTCCCCTAATCCTAAACCGTACGCTAACGCTAACCCGCGCCCTCACACGTACGCTCCCCCTAAAGCATTGTCGTACTCTCACCTGGACCCTAAACCGTCCCCGTCCCCTAACCCTAACCCTAGCCCGAACCCTAACCCTAAACCTTCCCCGAAGCCTGACCCTCACCCTTCCCCTAATCCTAACCGGTACGCTAACTCTAACCCGCGCCCTCACACGTACGCTCCCCCTAAAGCGTTGTCGTACACTCATCTGGACCCTAAACCGTCCCCGTCCCCTAACCCTAACCCTAGCCCGAACCCTAACCCTAACCCTTCCCCGAAGCCTAACACTCACCCGTCCCCTAATCCTAACCCGTACGCTAACGCTAACCCGCGCCCACACACGTACGCTCCCCCTAAAGCGTTGTCGTACCCTCACATGGACCCTAAACCGTCCCCGTCCCCTAACCCTAACCCTAGCCCGAACCCTAACCCTAACCCTTCCCCGAAGGCTGACCCTCACCCATCCCCTAATCCTAACCCGCAGGCTAACGCTAACCCGCGCCCTCACACGTACGCTCCCCCTAAAGCTTTGTCGTACCCTCATCTGAACCCTAAACCGTCCCCGTCCCCTAAACCTAACCCTAGCCCGAACCCTAACCCTAACCCTTCCCAGAAGCCTGACCCTCACCCGTCCCCTAATCCTAACCCGAACGCTAACGCTAACCCGCGCCCTCACACGTACGCTCCCCCTAAAGCATTGTCGTACCCTCACCTGGACCCTAAACCGTCCCCGTCACCTAACCCTAACCCTAACCCGAACCCTAACCCTAACTCTTCCCCGAAGCCTGACCCTCATCCTTCCCCTAATCCTAACCCGTATGCTAACGCTAACCTGCACCCTCACACGTACGCTCCCCCTAAAGCGTTGTCGTACCCTCACCTGGACCCTAAACCGTCCCTGTCACCTAACCCTAACCCTAGCCCGAACCCTAACCCTAACCCTTCCCCGAAGCCTGACCCTCACCCGTCCCCTAATCCTAACCCGTACGCTAACGCTAACCCGCGCCCTCACACGTACGCTCCCCCTAAAGCGCTGTCGTACCCTCACCTGGACCCTAAACCGTCCCCGTCCCCTAACCCTAACCCTAGCCCGAACCCTAAGCCTAACCCTTCCCCGAAGCCTGACCCTCACCCGTCCCCTAATCCTAACCCGTACGCTAACGCTAACCCGCGCCCTCACACGTACGCTCCCCCTAAAGTGTTGTCGTACCCTCACCTGGACCCTAAACCGTCCCCGTCCCCTATCCCTAACCCTAGCCCGAACCCTAACCCTAACCATTCCCCGAAGCCTGACCCTCACCCTTCCCCTAATCCTAACCGGTACGCTAACGCTAACCCGCGCCCTCACACGTACGCTCCCCCTAAAGCGTTGTCGTACCCTCACCTGGACCCTAAACCGTCCCCGTCCCCTAACCCTAACCCTAGCCCGAACCCTAACCCTAACCCTTCCCCGAAGCCTGACCCTCACCCGTCCCCTAATCCTAACCCGTACGCTAACGCAAACCCGCGCCCTCACACGTACGCTCCCCCTAAAGCGTTGTCGTACCCTCACCTGGACCCTAAACCGTCCCCGTCCCCTAACCCTAACCCTAGCCCGAACCCTAACCCTAACCCTTCCCCGAAGCCTGACCCTCACCCTTCCCCTAATCCTAACCCGTATGCTAACGCTAACCCGCGCCCTCACACGTACGCTCCACCTAAAGCGTTGTCGTACCCTCACCTGGACCCTAAACTGTCCCCGTCCCCTAACCCTAACCCTAGCCCGAACCCTAACCCTAACCCATCCCCGAAGCCTGACCCTCACCCGTCCCCTAATCCTAACCCGTACGCTAACGCTAACCCACGCCCTCACACGTACGCTCACCCTAAAGCGATGTCGTACCCTCACGTGGATCCTAAACCGTCCCCGTCCCCTAACCCTAACCCTAGCCCGAACCCTAACCCTAACCCTTCCCCGAAGCCTGACCCTCACCCGTCCCCTAATCCTAACCCATACGCTAATGCTAACCCATGCCCTCACACGTACGTGCCCCCTAAAGCGTTGTCGTACCCTCACCTGGACCCTAAACCGTCCCGGTCCCATAACCCTAGCCCGAACCCTAACCCTAACGCTTCCCCGAAGCCTGACCCTCACCCGTCCCCTAATCCTAAACCGTACGCTAACGCTAACCCGCGCCCTCACACGTACGCGCCCCCTAAAGTGTTGTCGTACCCTCACCTGGACCCTAAACCGTCCCTGTCCCCTAACCCTAACCCTAGCCCAAACCCTAACCCTAACCCTTCCCCGAAGCTTGACCCTCACTCGTCCCCTAATCCTAACGCGTACGCTAACGCTAACCCGCGCCCTCACACGTACGCTCCCCGTAAAGCGTTGTCGTACCCTCACCTGGACCCTAAACCGTCCCCGTCCCCTAACCCTAACCCTAGCCCGAACCCTAACCCTAACCCTTCCCCGAAGCCTGACCCTCACCCGTCCCCTAATCCTAACCCGTACGCTAACGCTAACCCACGCCCTCACACGTACGCTCCCCCTAAAGCGTTGTCGTACCCTCATCTGGACCCTAAACCGTCCCCGTCCCCTAACCCTAACCCTAGCCCGAACCCTAACCCTAACCCTTCCCCGAAGCCTGACCCTCACCCATCCCCTAATCCTAACCCATGCGCTAACGCTAACTCGCGCCCACACACGTACGCTCCCCCTAAAGCGTTGTCGTACCCTCACCTGGACCCTAAACCATCCCCGTCACCTAACCCTAAACCTAGCCCGAACCCTAAGCCTAACACTTCCCCGAAGCCTGACCCTCACCCTTACCATAATCCTAACACGTACGCTAACGCTAACCCGCGCCCTCACACGTACGCTCCCCCTAAAGCGTTGTCGTACCCTCACCTGGACCCTAAACCGTCCCCTAACCCTAACCCTAACCTAGCCCGAACCCTAACCCTAACCCTTCCCCGAAGCCTGACCCTCACCCGTCCCCTAATCCTAACCCGTACGCTAACGCTAACCCGCGCCCTCACACGTACGCTCCCCCTAAAGCGTTGTCGTACCCTCACCTGGACCCTAAACCGTCCCAGTCCCCTAACCCTAACTCTAGCCCGAACCCTAACCCTAACCCTTCCCCGAAGCCTGACCCTCACCCTTCCCCTAATCCTAACCCGTATGCTAACGCTAACCCACGCCCTCACACGTACGCTCCACCTAAAGCGTTGTCGTACCCTTACCTGGACCCTAAACCGTCCCCGTCCCCTAACCCTAACCCTAGCCCGAACCCTAACCCTAACACTTCCCCGAAGCCTGACCCTCACCCGTCCCCTAATCCTAACCCGTACGCTAACGCTAACCCGCGCCCTCACACGTACGCTCACCCTAAAGCGATGTCGTACCCTCACCTGGACCCTAAACCGTCCCTGTCCCCTAACCCTAACCCTAGCCCGAACCCTAACCCTAACCCTTCCCCGAAGCCTGACCCTCACCCGTCCCCTAATCCTAACCGGTACGCTAACGCTAACCCGCGCCCTCACACGTACGCGCCCCCTAAAGCGTTGTCGTACCCTCACCTGGACCCTAAACCGTACCCGTCCCCTAACCCTAACCTAGCCCGAACCCTAACCCTAACCCTTCCCCGAAGCCTAACCCTCACCCGTCCCCTAATCCTAACCCGTACGCTAACGCTAACCCGCGCCCTTACACGTACGCTCCCCCTAAAGCGTTGTTGAACCCTCACCTGGACCCTAAACCGTGCCCGTCCTCTAACACTAACCCTAGCCTGAACCCTAACCCTAACCCTTCCCCGAAACCTGACCCTCACCCGTCCCCTAATCCTGACCCGTACGGTAACGCTAACCCACGCCCTCACACGTACGCTCCCCGTAAAGCATTGTCGTACCCGCACCTGGACCCTAAACCGTCCCCGTCCCCTAACCCTAACCCTAGCCCGAACCCTAACCCTAACCCTTCCCAGAAGCCTGACCCTCACCCGTCCCATAATCCTAACCCGTACTCTAACGCTAACCCGCGCCATCACACGTACGCTCCCTCTAAAGCGCTGTCGTACCCTCAACTGGACCCTAAACCGTCCCCATCCCCTAACCCTAACCCTAGCCCGAACCCTAACCCTAACCCTTCCCGGAAGCGTGACCCTCACCCGTCCCCTAATCCTAACCCGTACGCTAACGCTAACCCGCGCCCTCATACGTATGCTCCCCTTAAAGCGTTGTCGTACCCTCACCTGGACCCTAAACCGTCCCCGTCCCCTAACCCTAACCCTAGCCCGAACCCTAACCCTAACCCTTCCCCGAAGCCTAACCCTCACCCGTCCCCTAATCCTAACCCGTACGCTAACGCTAACCCGCGCCCTCACACGTACGCTCCCCCTAAAGCGTTGTTGAACCCTCACCTGGACCCTAAACCGTCCCCGTCCCGTAACCCTAACCCTAGCCTGAACCCTAACCCTAACCCTTCCCCGAAACCTGACCCTCACCCGTCCCCTAATCCTAACCCGTACACTAACGCTAACCCACGCCCTCACACGTACGCTCCCCCTAAAGCGTTGTTGTACCCTCACCTGGACCCTAAACCGTCCCCATCCCCTAACCCTAACCTTAGCCCGAACCCTAACCCTAACCCTTCCCCGAAGCCTGACCCTCACCCGTCCCCTAATCCTAACCCGTACGCTAATGCTAACCCGCGCCCTCACACGTACGCTCCAAGTAAAGCGTTGTCGTACCCTCACCTGGACCCTAAACCGTCCCCGTCCCCTAACCCTAACCCTAGCCCGAACCCTAACCCTAACCCTTCCCCGAAGCCTGAACCTCACCCGTCCCCTAATCCTAACCCGTACGCTAACGCTCACCCGTGCCCTCACACGTATGCTCCCCCTAAAGCGTTGTCGTACCCTCACCTGGACCCTAAACCGTCCCCGTCCCCTAACCCTAACCCTAGCCCGAACCCTAACACTAACCCTTCCCCGAAGCCTGACCCTCACCTGTCCCCTAATCCTAACCCGTACGCTAACGCTAACCCACGCCCTCACACGTACGCTCCCCCTAAAGCGTTGTTGTACCCTCACCTGGACCCTAAACCGTCCCCGTCCCCTAACCCTAACCCTAGCCCGAACCCTAACCCTAACCCTTCCCCGAAGCCTGACCCTCACCCGTCCCCTAATCCTAACCCGTACGCTAACGCTAACCCGCGCCCTCACACGTACGCTCCAAGTAAAGCGTTATCGTACCCTCACCTGGACCCTAAACTGTCCCCGTCCCCTAACCCTAACCCTAGCCCGAACCCTAACCCTAAACCTTCCCCGAAGCCTGACCCTCACCCGTCCCCTAATCCTAACCCGTACGCTAACGCTAACCCGCGCCCTCACACGTACGTGCCCTCTAAAGCATTGTCGTACCCTCACCTGGACCCTAAACCGTCCCCGTCCCCTAACCCTAACCCTAGCCCGAACCCTAACCCTAACCCTTCCCCGAAGCCTGACCCTCACCCGTCCCCTAATCCTAAACCGTACGCTAACGCTAACCCGCGCCCTCACACGTACGCGCTCCCTAAAGTGTTGTCGTACCCTCACCTGGACCCTAAACCGTCCCTGTCCCCTAACCCTAACCCTAGCCTGAACCCTAACCCTAACCCTTCCCCGAAGCCTGACCCTCACCCGTCCCCTAATCCTAACCCGTACACTAACGCTAACCCGCGCTCTCACACGTACGCTGCCCCTAAAGTGTTGTCGTACCCTCATCTGTACCCTAAACCATCCCCGTCCCCTAACCCTAACCCTAGCCCGAACCCTTACCCTAACCCTTCCCTGAAGCCTGACACTCACCCGTCCCCTAATCCTAACCCGAACGCTCACGCTAACCCGCGCCCTCACACGTACGCTCCCCCTAAAGCGTTGTCGTACCCTCACCTGGACCCTAAACCGTCCCCGTCACCTAACCCTAACCCTAGCCCGAACCCTAACCCTAACCCTTCCCCGAAGCCTGACCCTCACCCTTTCCCTAATCCTAACCCGTACGCTAACGCTAACACGCGCCCTCACACGTACGCTCCCGCTAAAGCGTTGTCGTACCCTCACCTGGACCCTAAACCGTCCCCGTCCCCTAACCCTAACCCTAGCCCGAACCCTAACCCTAACCCTTCCCCGAAGCCTGACCGTCACCCTTCCCCTAATCCTAACCGGTACGCTAACGCTAACCCGCGCCCTCACACGTACGCTCCCCCTAAAGCGTTGTCGTACCCTCACCTGGACCCTAAACCGTCCCCGTCCCCTAACCCTAACCCTAGCCCGAATCCTAACCCTAACACTTCCCCGAAGCCAGACCCTCACCCTTCCCCTAATCCTAAACCGTACGCTAACGCTAACCCGCGCCCTCACACGTACGCTCCCCCTAAAGCTTTGTCGTACCCTCACCTGGACCCTAAACCGTCCCTGTCCCCTAACCCTAACCCTAGCCCGAACCCTAACCCTAACCCTTCCCCGAAGCCTGACCCTCACCCGTCCCCTAATCCTAACCCGTACGCTAACGCTAACCCGAGCTCTCACACGTACGCTCCCCCTAAAGCGTTGTCATACCCTCACCTGGACCCTAAACCGTCCCCGTCCCCTAACCCTAACCCTAGCCCGAACCCTAACCCTAACCCTTCCCCGAAGCCTGAACCTCACCCGTCCCCTAATCCTAACCAGTACGCTAACGCTAACCCGTGCCCTCACACGTATGCTCCCCCTAAAGCGTTGTCGTACCCTCACCTGGACCCTAAACCTTCCCCGTCCCCTAACCCTAACCCTACCCCGAACCCTAACCCTTCCCCGAAGCCTGACCCTCACCCGTCCCCTAATCCTAACCCGTACGCTAACGCTAACCCACGCCCTCACACGTACGCTCCCCCTAAAGCGTTGTTGTACCCTCACCTGGACCCTAAACCGTCCCCATCCCCTAACCCTAACCCTAGCCCGAACCCTAACCCTAACCCTTCCCCGAATGCTGACCCTCACCCGTCCCATAATCCTAACCCGTACGTTAACGCTAACCCGCGCCCTCACACGTACGCTCCAAGTAAAGCGTTATCGTACCCTCACCTGGACCCTAAACCGTCCCTGTCCCCTAACCCTAACCCTAGCCCGAACCCTAACCCTAAACCTTCCCCGAAGCCTGACCCTCACCCGTCCCCTAATCCTAACCCGTACGCTAACGCTAACCCGCGCCCTCACACGTACGCGCCCTCTAAAGCGTAGTCGTACCCTCACCTGGACCCTAAACCGTCCCCGTCCCCTAAACCTAAACCTAGCCCGAACCCTAACCCTAACCCTTCCCCGAAGCCTGACCCTCACCCGTCCCCTAATCCTAAACCGTATGCTAACGCTAACCCGCGCCCTCACACGTACGCGCTCCCTAAAGTGTTGTCGTACCCTCACCTGGACCCTAAACCGTCCC
The DNA here is from genome assembly GCF_964374135.1 of Grampus griseus. Lineage (NCBI taxonomy): Eukaryota > Metazoa > Chordata > Mammalia > Artiodactyla > Delphinidae > Grampus > Grampus griseus. Next base: position 175,162 of record NW_028133118.1, on the reverse strand, counting down.
CGTCCCCTAACCCTAACCCTAGCCCGAACCCTAACCCTAACCCTTCCCCGAAGCCTGACCCTCACCCGTCCCCTAATCCTAACCCGTACGCTAACGCTAACCCGCGCACTCACACGTACGCTGCCTCTAAAGTGTTGTCGTACCCTCATCTGTACCCTAAACCGTCCCCGTACCCTAACCCTAACCCTAGCCCGAACCCTTACCCTAACCCTTCCCTGAATCCTGACACTCACCCGTCCCCTAATCCTAACCCGTACGCTAACGCTAACCCGCGCCCTCACACGTACGCTCCCCCTAAAGCGTTGTCGTACCCTCACCTGGACCCTAAACCGTCCCCGTCCCCTAACCCTAACCCTAGCCCGAACCCTAACCCTAACACTTCCCCGAAGCCTGACCCTCACCCTTCCCCTAATCCTAAACCGTACGCTAACGCTAACCCGCGCCCTCACACGTACGCTCCCCCTAAAGCGTTGTCGTACCCTCACCTGGACCCTAAACCGTCCCCGTCCCCTAACCCTAACCCTAGCCCGAACCCTGACCCTAACCCTTCACCGAAGCCTGAACCTCACCCGTCCCCTAATCCTAACCCGTACGCTAACGCTAACCCGCGCCCTCACACGTATGCTCCCCCTAAAGCGTTGTCGTACCCTCACCTGGACCCTAAACCGTCCCCGTCCCCTAACCCTAACCCTAGCCCGAACCCTAACCCTAACACTTCCCCAAAGCCTGACCCTCACCCGTCCCCTAATCCTAACCCGTAAGCTAACGCTAACCCACGCCCTCACACGTACGCTCCCCCTAAAGCGTTGTTGTACCCTCAGCTGGACCCTAAACCGTCCCCATCCCCTAACCCTAACCCTAGCCCGAACCCTAACCCTAACCCTTCCCCGAAGCCTGACCCTCACCCGTCCCCTAATCCTAACCCGTACGCTAACGCTAACCCGCGCCCTCACACGTACGCTCCAAGTAAAGCGTTATCGTACCCTCACCTGGACCCTAAACCGTCCCCGTCCCCTAACCCTAACCCTACCCTGAACCCTAACCCTAAACCTTCCCCGAAGCCTGACCCTCACCCGTCCCCTAATCCTAACCCGTACGCTAACGCTAACCCGCGCCCTCACACGTACGCGCCCTCTAAAGCGTTGTCGTACCCTCACCTGGACCCTAAACCGTCCCCGTCCCCTAACCCTAACCCTAGCCCGAACCCTAACCCTAACCCTTCCCCGAAGCCTGACCCTCACCCTTCCCCTAATCCTAACCGGTACACTAACGCTAACCCGCGCCCTCACACGTACGCTCCCCCTAAAGCGTTGTCGTACCCTCACCTGGACCCTAAACCGTCCCCGTCCCCTAAACCTAACCCTAGCCCGAATCCTAACCCTAACACTTCCCCGAAGCCTGACCCTCACCTTTCCCCTAATCCTAAACCGTACGCTAACGCTAACCCGCGCCCTCACACGTACGCTCCCCCTAAAGCTTTGTCATACCCTCACCTGGACCCTAAGCCGTCCCCGTCCCCTAACCCTAACCCTAGCCCGAACCCTAACCCTAACCCTTCCCCGAAGCCTGACCCTCACCCGTCCCCTAATCCTAACCCGTACGCTAACGCTAACCCGAGCCCTCACACGTACGCTCCCCCTAAAGCATTGTCGTACCCTCACCTGGACCCTAAACCGTCCCCGTCCCCTAACCCTAACCCTAGCCCGAACCCTAACCCTAAACCTTCCCCGAAGCCTGAACCTCACCCGTCCCCTAATCCTAACCCGTACGCTAACGCTAACCCGTGCCCTCACACGTATGCTCCCCCTAAAGAGTTGTCGTACCCTCACCTGGACCCTAAACCGTCCCCGTCCCCTAACCCTAACCCTAGCCCGAACCCTAACCCTAACCCTTCCCCGAAGGCTGACCCTCACCCGTCCCCTAATCCTAACCCGTACGCTAACGCTAACCCACGCCCTCACACGTACGCTCCCCCTAAAGCGTTGTTGTACCCTCACCTGGACCCTAAACCGTCCCCATCCCCTAACCCTAACCCTAGCCCGAACCCTAACCCTAACCCTTCCCCGAATGCTGACCCTCACCCGTCCCGTAATGCTAACCCGTACGCTAACGCTAACCCGCGCCCTCACACGTACGCTCCAAGTAAAGCGTTATCGTACCCTCACCTGGACCCTAAACCGTCCCCGTCCCCTAACCCTAACCCTAGCCCGAACCCTAACCCTAAACCTTCCCCGATGCCTGACCCTCACCCGTCCCCTAATCCTAACCCGTACGCTAACGCTAACCCGCGCACTCACACGTACGCGCCCTCTAAAGCGTAGTCGTACCCTCACCTGGACCCTAAACCGTCCCCGTCCCCTAAACCTAAACCTAGCCCGAACCCTAACCCTAACCCTTCCCCGAAGCCTGACCCTCACCCGTCCCCTAATCCTAAAGCGTACGCTAACGCTAACCCGCGCCCTCACACGTACGCGCTCCCTAAAGTGTTGTCGTAACCTCACCTGGACCCTAAACCGTCCCCGTCCCCTAACCCTAACCCTAGCCCGAACCCTAACCCTAACCCTTCCCCGAAGCCTGACCCTCACCCGTCCCCTAATCCTAACCCGTACGCTAACGCTAACCCGCGCCCTCACACGTACGCTGCCCCTAAAGTGTTGTCGTACCCTCATCTGTACCTTAAACCGTCCCCGTCCCCTAACCCTAACCCTAGCCCGAACCCTTACCCTAACCCTTCCCTGAATCCTGACACTCACCCGTCCCCTAATCCTAACCCGAACGCTCACGCTAACCCGCGCCCTCACATGTACGCTCCCCCTAAAGCGTTGTCGTACCCTCACCTGGACCCTAAACCGTCCCCGTCCCCTAAGCCTAACCCTAGCCCGAACCCTAACCCTAACTCTTCCCCGAAGCCTGACACTCACCCTTCCCCTAATCCTAACCCGTACGCTAACGCTAACCCGCGCCCTCACACGTACGCTCCCCCTAAAGCGTTGTTGTACCCTCACCTGGACCCTAAACCGTCCCCGTCCCCTAAGCCTAACCCTAGCCCGAACCCTAACCCTAACCCTTCCCCGAAGCCTGACCCTCACCCGTCCCCTAATCCTAACCCGTACGCTAACGCTAAACCGCGCCCTAACACGTACGCTCCCCCTAAAGCGTTGTCGTACCCTCACCTGGACCCTAAACCGTCCCCGTCCCCTAACCCTAACCCTAGCCCAAACCCTAACCCTAACCCTTCCCCGAACCCTGACCCTCACCCGTCCCCTAATCCTAACCCGTACGCTAACGCTAACCCGCGCCCTCACACGTACGCTCCCCCTAAAGCGTTGTCGTACCCTCACCTGGACCCTAAACCGTCCCCGTCCCCTAAGCCTAACCCTAGCCCGAACCCTAACCCTAACCCGTCCCCGAAGCCTGACCCTCACCCGTCCCCTAATCCTAACCCGTACGCTAACGCTAACCCGCGCCCTCACACGTACGCTCCCCCTAAAGCGTTGTCGTACCCTCACCTGGACCCTAAACCGTCCCCGTCCCCTAACCCTAACCCTAGCCCAAACCCTAACCCTAACCCTTCCCCGAAGCCTGACCCTCACCCGTCCCCTAATCCTAACCCGTACGCTAACGCTAACCCGCGCCCTCACACGTATGCTCCCCCTAAAGCGTTCTCGTACCCTCACCTGGACCATAAACCGTCCCCGTCCCCTAACCCTAACCCTAGCCCGAACCCTAACCCTAACCTTTCCCCGAAGCCTGACCCTCACCCGTCCCCTAATCCTAACCCATACGCTAACGCTAACCCGCGCCCTCACACGTACGCTCCCCCTAAAGCGTTGTTGAACCCTCACCTGGACCCTAAAGCGTCCCCGTCCCCTACCCCTAACCCTAGCCTGAACCCTAACCCTAACCCTTCCCCGAAACCTGACCCTCACCCGTCCCCTAATCCTAACCCGTGCGCTAACGCTAACCCACGCCCTCACACGTACGCTCCCCCTAAAGCGTTGTCGTACCCTCACCTGGACACTAAACCATCCCCATCCCCTAACCCTAACCCTAGCCCGAACCCTAACCCTAACCGTTCCCCGAAGCCTGACCCTCACCCGTCCCCTAATCCTAACCCGTACGCTAACGCTAACCCGCGCCCTCACACGTACGCGCCCCCTAAAGCGTTGTCGTACCCTCACCTGGACCCTAAACCGTCCCGGTCCCCTAACCCTAGCCCGAACCCTAACCCTAACCCTTCCCCGAAGCCTGACCCTCACCCGTCCCCTAATCCTAAACCGTACGCTAACGCTAACCCGCGCCCTCACACGTACGCTCCCCCTAAAGCGTTGTCGTACCCTCACCTGGACCCTAAACCGTCCCCGTCCCCTAACCCTAACCCTAGCCCAAACCCTAACCCTAACCCTTCCCCGAAGCCTGACCCTCACCCGTCCCCTAATCCTAACCCGTACGCTAACGCTAACCCGCGCCCTCACACGTATGCTCCCCCTAAAGCGTTCTCGTACCCTCACCTGGACCATAAACCGTCCCGGTCCCCTAACCCTAGCCCGAACCCTAACCCTAACCCTTCCCCGAAGCCTGACCCTCACCCGTCCCCTAATCCTAAACCGTACGCTAATGCTAACCCGCGCCCTCACACGTACGCTCCCCCTAAAGCGTTGTCGTACCCTCACCTGGACCCTAAACCGTCCCCGTCCCCTAACCCTAACCCTAGCCCGAACCCTAACCCTAACCTTTCCCCGAAGCCTGACCCTCACCCGTCCCCTAATCCTAACCCATACGCTAACGCTAACCCGCGCCCTCACACGTACGCTCCCCCTAAAGCGTTGTTGAACCCTCACCTGGACCCTAAACCGTCCCCGTCCCCTAACCCTAACCCTAGCCTGAACCCTAACACTAACCCTTCCCCGAAACCTGACCCTCACCCTTCCCCTAATCCTAACCCGTGCGATAACGCTAACCCACGCCCTCACACGTACGCTCCCCCTAAAGCGTTGTCGTACCCTCACCTGGACCCTAAACCGTCCCCATCCCCTAAACCTAACCCTAGCCCGAACCCTAACCCTAACCGTTCCCCGAAGCCTGACCCTCACCCGTCCCCTAATCCTAACCCGTACGCTAACGCTAACCCGCGCCCTCACACGTACGCGCCCCCTAAAGCGTTGTCGTACCCTCACCTGGACCCTAAACCGTCCCGGTCCCCTATCCCTAGCCCGAACCCTAAGCCTAACCTTTCCCCGAAGCCTGACCCTCACCCGTCCCCTAATCCTAAACCGTACGCTAACGCTAACCCGCGCCCTCACACGTACGCGCCCCCTAAAGTGTTGTCGTACCCTCACCTGGACCCTAAACCGTCCCTGTCCCCTAACCCTAACCATAGCCCGAACCCTAACCCTAACCCTTCCCCGAAGCTTGACCCTCACCCGTCCCCTAATCCTAACGCGTACGCTAACGCTAACCCGCGCCCTCACACGTACGCTCCCCGTAAAGCGTTATCGTACCCTCACCTGGACCCTAAACCGTCCCCGTCCCCTAACCCTAACCCTAGCCCGAACCCTAACCCTAACCCTTCCCCGAAGCCTGACCCTCACCCGTCCCCTAATCCTAACCCGTACGCTAACGCTAACCCGCGACCTCACACGTACGCTCCAAGTAAAGCGTTGTCGTACACTCACCTGGACCCTAAACCGTCCCCGTCCCCTAACCCTAACCCTAGCCCGAACCCTAACCCTAACCCTTCACCAAAGCCTGACCCTCACCCGTCCCCTAATCCTAAACCGTACGCTAACGCTAACCCACGCCCTCACACGTACGCTCCCCCTAAAGCGTTGTCGTACCCTCACCTGGACCCTAAACCGTCCCCGTCCCCTAACCCTAACCCTAGCCCGAACCCTAACCCTAACCCTTCCCCGAAGCCTGACCCTCACCCTTCCCCTAATCCTAACCGGTACGCTAACGCTAACCTGCGCCCTCACACGTACGCTCCCCCTAAAGCGTTGTTGTACCCTCACCTGGACCCTAAACCGTCCCCGTCCCCTAACCCTAACCCTAGCCCGAACCCTAACCCTAACCCTTCCCCGAAGCCTGACCCTCACCCGTCCCCTAATCCTAACCCGTACACTAACGCTAACCCACGCCCTCACACGTACGCTCCCCCTAAAGCGCTGTCGTACCCTCACCTGGACCCTAAACCGTCCCCGTCCCCTAACCCTAACCCTAGCCCGAACCCTAACCCTAACCCTTCCCCGAAGCCTGACCCTCACCCGTCCCCTAATCCTAACCCGTACGCTAACACTAACCCGCGCCCTCACACGTATGCTCCCCCTAAAGTGTTGTTGTACCCTCACCTGGACCCTAAACCGTCCCTGTCACCAAACCCTAACCCTAGCCCGGACCCTAACCCTAACACTTCCCCGAAGCCTGACCCTCACCCTTCCCCTAATCCTAACCCGTACGCTAATGCTAACCCGCGCCCTCACACGTACGCTCCCCCTAAAACGTTGTCGTACCCTCACCTGGACCCTAAACCATCCCCGTCCCCTAACCCTAACCCTAGCCCGAACCCTAACCCTAACCCTTCCCCGAAGCCTGACCCTCACCCGTCCCCTAATCCTAACCCGTACGCTAACGCTAACCCGTGCCCTCACACGTACGCTCCCCCTAAAGCGTTATCGTACCCTCACCTGGACCCTAAACTGTCCCCGTCCCCTAACCCTAACCCTAGCCCGAACCCTAACCCTAACCCTTCCCCGAAGCCTGACCCTCACCCATCCCCTAATCCTAACCCGTACGCTAACGCTAACCCATGCCCTCACACGTATGCTCCCCCTAAAGCGTTGTCGTACCCTCACCTGGACCCTAAACCGTCCCCGTCCCCTAACCCTAAACCTAGCCCGAACCCTAACCCTAAGCCTTCCCCGAAGCCTGACCCTCACCCGTCCCCTAATCCTAACCCGTACGCTAACGCTAACCCGCGCCCTCACACGTACGCGCCCCCTAAAGCGTTGTCGTACCCTCACCTGGACCCTAAACCGTCCCCGTCCCCTAACCCTAACCCTAGCCCGAACCCTAACCCTAACCCTTCCCCGAAGCCTGACCCTCACCCGTTCCCTAATCCTAAACCGTACGCTAACGCTAACCCGCGCCCTCACACGTACGCGCCCCCTAAAGTGTTGTCGTACCCTCACCTGGACCCTAAACCGTCCCCGTCCCCTAACCCTAACCCTAGCCCGAACCCTAAACCTAACCCTTCCCCGAAGCCTGACCCTCACCCGTCCCCTAATCCTAACCCGTACGCTAACGCTAACCCGCGCCCTCACACGTACGCTCCCCCTAAAGCGTTGTCGTACCTTCACCTGGACCCTAAACCGTCCCCGTCCCCTAACCCTAACCCTAGCCCGAACACTAACCCTAACCCTTCCCCGAAGCCTGACCCTCACCCTTCCCCTAATCCTAACCGGTACGCTAACGCTAACCCACGCCCTCAAACGTACGCTCCACCTAAAGCGTTGTCGTACCCTCACCTGGACCCTAAACCATCCCCGTCCCCTAACCCTAGCCCGAACCCTAACCCTAACCCTTCCCCGAAGCCTGACCCTCACCCGTCCCCTAATCCTAACCCGTACGCTAACGCTAACCCGCGCCCTCACACGTACGCTCCCCCTAAAGCGTTGCGTACCCTCACCTGGACCCTAAACCGTCCCCGTCCCCTAACCCTAACCCTAGCCCGAACCCTAACCCTAACCCTTCCCCGAAGCCTGACCCTCACCCGTCCCCTAATCCTAACCCGTACGCTAATGCTAACCCGCGCCCTCACACGTACGCTCCCCCTAAAGCGTTGTCGTGCCCTCACCTGGACCCTAAACCGTCCCCGTCCCCTAACCCTAACCCTAGTCCGAACCCTAACCCTAACCCTTCCCCGAAGCCTGATCCTCAACCTTCCCCTAATCCTAACCCGTACGCTCACGCTAACCCGCGCCCTCACACGTACGCTCCAAGTAAAGCGTTGTCGTACCCTCACCTGGACCCTAAACCGTCCCCTCCCCTAAGCCTAACCCTAGCCCGAACCCTAACCCTAAACCTTCCCCGAAGCCTGACCCTCACCCTTCCCCTAATCCTCACCCGTACGCTAACGCTAACCCGCGCCCTCACACGTACGCTCCCCCTAAAGGGTTGTCGTACCGTCACCTGGACCCTAAACCGTCCCCGTCCCCTAACCCTAACCCTAGCCCGAACCCTAACCCTAACCCTTCCCCGAAGCCTGACCCTCACCCGTCCCCTAATCCTAACCCGTACGCTAACACTAACCCGCGCCCTCACACGTACGCGCCCCCTAAAGCGTTGTCGTACCCTCAACTGGACCCTAAACCGTCCCCGTCCCCTAACCCTAACCCTAGCCCGAACCCTAACCCTAACCCTTCCCCGAAGCCTGACCCTCACCCGTCCCCTAATCCTAACCCGTACGCTAACGCTAACCCGCGCCCTCAAACGTACGCTGCCCCTAAAGCGTTGTCGTACCCTCACCTGGACCCTAAACCGTCCCCGTCCCCTAACCCTAACCCTAGCCCGAACCCTAACCCTAACCCTTCCCAGAAGCCTGACCCTCACCCGTCCCCTAATCCTAACCCGTACGCTAACGCTAACCCGCGCCCTCACACGAATGCTCCCCCTAAACCGATGTCGTACCCTCACCTGGACCCTAAACCGTGCCCGTCCCCTAACCCTAACCCTAGCCCGAACCCTAACCCTAACCCTTCCCCGAAGCCTGACCCTCACCTTTCCCCTAATCCTAACCCGTACGCTAACGCTAACCCGCGCCCTCACACGTACGCTCCACCTAAAGCGTTGTCGTACCCTCACCTGGACCCTAAACCGTCCCCGTCCCCTAACCCTAACCCTAGCCTGAACCCTAACCCTAACCCTTCCCCGAAGCCTGACCCTCACCCGTTCCCTAATCCTAACCCGTACGCTAACGCTAACCCGCGCCCTCACACGTATGCTCCCCCTAAAGCGTTGTAGTACACTCACCTGGACCCTAAACCGTCCCCGTCCCCTAACCCTAACCCTAGCCCGAACCCTAACCCTAACCCTTCCCCGAAACCTGACACTCACCCGTCCCCTAATCCTAACCCGAACGCTAACGCTAACCCGCGCCCTCACACGAATGCTCCCCCTAAAGCGTTGTCGTAACCTCACCTGGAACCTAAACCGTCCCCGTCCCCTAACCCTAACCCTAGCCCGAACCCTAACCCTAACACTTACCCGAAGCCTGACCCTCACCTTTCCCCTAATCCTAACCCGTACGCTAACGCTAACCCGCGCCCTCACACGTACGCTCCACCTAAAGCGTTGTCGTACCCTCACCTGGACCCTAAACCGTCCCGTCCCCTAACCCTAACCCTAGCCCGAACCCTAACACTAACCCTTCCCCGAAGCCTGACCCTCACCCGTCCCCTAATCCTAACCCGTACGCTAATGCTAACCCGCGCCCTCACACGTACGCTCCCCCTAAAGCGTTGTCGTACCCTCACCTGGACCCTAAACCGTCCCCGTGCCCTAACCATAACCCTAGCCCGAACCCTAACCCTAACCCTTCCCCGAAGCCTGACCCTCACACTTCTCCTAATCCTAACCCATACACTAACGTTAACCCGCGCCCTCAAACGTACGCTCCACCTAAAGCATTGTCGTACCCTCACCTGGACCCTAAACCGTCCCCGTCCCCTAACCCTAGCCCGAACCCTAACCCTAACCCTTCCCCGAAGCCTGACCCTCACCCGTCCCCTAATCCCAACCCGTACGCTAACGCTAACCCGCGCCCTCACACGTACGCTCCCCCTAAAGCGTTGTCGTACCCTCACCTGGACCCTAAACCGTCCCCGTCCCCTAACCCTAACCCTAGCCCGAACCCTAACCCTAACCCTTCCCCGAAACCTGACACTCACCCGTCCCCTAATCCTAACCCGTACGCTAACGCTAACCCGCACCGTCACACGTACGCTCCCACTAAAGCGTTGTCGTACCCTCACCTGGACCCTAAACCGTCCCGTCCCCTAACCCTAACCCTAGCCCTAACCCTAAAACTAACACTTCCCCGAAGCCCGACACTCACCCGTCCCCTAATCCTAACCCGTACTCTAACGCTAACCCGCGCCCTCACATGTACGCTCCCCCTAAAGCGTTGTCGTTCCCTCACCTGGACCCTAAACCGTCCCCGTCCCCTAACCCTAAGCCTAGCCCGAACCCTAACCCTAACCCTTCCCCGAAGCCTGATGCTCACCCGTCCCCTAATCCTAACCCGTACGCTAACGCTAACCCGCGCCCTCACACGTACTCTCCCCCTAAAGCGTTGTCGTACCCTCACCTGGACCCTAAACCGTCCCCGTCCCCTAACCCTAACCCTAGCCCGAACTCTAACACTAACACTTCCCCGAAGCCTGACCCTCACCCTTCCCCTAATCCTAACCCGTACGCTAACGCTAACCCGCACCCTCACACGTACGCTCCACCTACAGCGTTGTCGTACCCTCACCTGGACCCTAAACCGTCCCCGTCCCCTAATCCTAACCCATACGCTAACGCTAACCCATGCCCTCACACGTACGCGCCCCCTAAAGCGTTGTCGTACCCTCACCTGGACCCTAAACCGTACCCGTCCCCTAACCCTAACCCTAGCCTGAACCCTAACCCTAAACCTTCCCCGAAGCCTGACCCTCACCCGTCCCCTAATCCTAACCCGTACGCTAACGCTAACCCGCGCCTTCACACGTACGCGCCCCCTAAAGCGTTGTCGTACCCTCACCTGGACCCTATACCGTCCCCGTCCCCTAACCCTAACCCTAGCCCGAACCATAACCCTAACCCTTCCCCGAAGCCTGACCCTCACCCGTCCCCTAATCCTAAACCGTACGCTAACGCTAACCCGCGCCCTCACACGTACGCGCTCCCTAAAGTGTTGTCGTACCCTCACCTGGACCCTAAACCGTCCCAGTCCCCTAACCCTAACCCTAGCCCGAACCCTAACCCTAACCCTTCCCCGAAGCGTGACCCTCACCCGTCCCCTAATCCTAACCCGTTCGCTAACGCTAACCCGCGCCCTCACACGTACGCTCCCCCTAAAGCGTTGTCGTACCCTCACCTGGACCCTAAACCGTCCCCGTCCCCTAACCCTAACCCTAGCCCGAACCCTAACCCTAACCCTTCCCCGAAGCCTGACACTCACCCGTCCCCTAATCCTAACCCGAACGCTAACGCTAACCCGCGCCCTCACACTAATGCTCCCCCTAAAGCGTTGTCGTAACCTCACCTGGACCCTAAACCGTCCCCGTCCCCTAACCCTAACCCTAGCCCGAACCCTAACCCTAACACTTACCCGAAGCCTGACCCTCACCTTTCCCCTAATCCTAACCCGTACGCTAACGCTAACCCGCGCCCTCACACGTACGCTCCACCTAAAGCGTTGTCGTACCCTCACCTGGACCCTAAACCGTCCCGTCCCCTAACCCTAACCCTAGCCCGAACCCTAACACTAACCCTTCCCCGAAGCCCGACCCTCACCCGTCCCCTAATCCTAACCCGTACGGTAATGCTAACCCGCGCCCTCACACGTACGCTCCCCCTAAAGCGTTGTCGTACCCTCACCTGGACCCTAAACCGTCCCCGTGCCCTAACCCTAACCCTAGCCCGAACCCTAACCCTAACCCTTCCCCGAAGCCTGACCCTCACACTTCTCCTAATCCTAACCCATACACTAACGTTAACCCGCGCCCTCAAACGTACGCTCCACCTAAAGCGTTGTCGTACCCTCACCTGGACCCTAAACGGTCCCCGTCCCCTAACCCTAGCCCGAACCCTAAACCTAACCCTTCCCCGAAGCCTGACCCTCACCCGTCTCCTAATCCTAACCCGTACGCTAACGCTAACCCGCGCCCTCACACGTACGCTCCCCCTAAAGCGTTGTCGTACCCTCACCTGGACCCTAAACCGTCCCCGTCCCCTAACCCTAACCCTAGCCCGAACCCTAACCCTAACCCTTCCCCGAAGCCTGACCCTCACCCGTCCCCTAATCCTAACCCGTACGCTAATGCTAACCCGCGCCCTCACACGTACGCTCCCCCTAAAGCGTTGTCGTGCCCTCACCTGGACCCTAAACCGTCCCCGTCCCCTAACCCTAACCCTAGTCCGAACCCTAACCCTAACCCTTCCCCGAAGCCTGATCCTCAACCTTCCCCTAATCCTAACCCGTACGCTAACGCTAACCCGCGCCCTCACACGTACGCTCCAAGTAAAGCGTTGTCGTACCCTCACCTGGACCCTAAACCGTCCCCGTCCCCTAAGCCTAACCCTAGCCCAAACCCTAACCCTAAACCTTCCCCGAAGCCTGACCCTCACCCTTCCCCTAATCCTAACCCGTACGCTAACGCTAACACGCGCCCTCACACGTACGCTCCCCCTAAAGGGTTGTCGTACCGTCACCTGGACCCTAAACCGTCCCCGTCCCCTAACACTAACCCTAGCCCGAACCCTAACCCTAACCCTTCCCCGAAGCCTGACCCTCACCCGTCCCCTAATCCTAACCCGTACGCTAACACTAACCCGCGCCCTCACACGTACGCGCCCCCTAATGCGTTGTCGTACCCTCAACTGGACCCTAAACCGTCCCCGTCCCCTAACCCTAACCCTAGCCCGAACCCTAACCCTAACCCTTCCCCGAAGCCTGACCCTCACCCGTTCCCTAATCCTAACCCGTACGCTAACGCTAACCCGCGCCCTCACACGTATGCTCCCCCTAAAGCGTTGTAGTACACTCACCTGGACCCTAAACCGTCCCCGTCCCCTAACCCTAACCCTAGCCCGAACCCTAACCCTAACCCTTCCCCGAAACCTGACACTCACCCGTCCCCTAATCCTAACCCGTACGCTAACGCTAACCCGCACCTTCACACGTACGCTCCCACTAAAGCGTTGTCGTACCCTCACCTGGACCCTAAACCGTCCCGTCCCCTAACCCTAACCCTAGCCCTAACCCTAAAACTAACACTTCCCCGAAGCCCGACACTCACCCGTCCCCTAATCCTAACCCGTACTCTAACGCTAACCCGCGCCCTCACATGTACGCTCCCCCTAAAGCGTTGTCGTACCCTCACCTGGACCCTAAACCGTCCCCGTCCCCTAACCCTAAGCCTAGCCCAAACCCTAACCCTAACCCTTCCCCGAAGCCTGACCCTCACCCTTCCCCTAATCCTAAACCGTACGCTAACGCTAACCCGCGCCCTCACACGTACGCTGAACCTAAAGCGTTGTCGTACCCTCACCTGGACCCTAAACCGTCCCCGTCCCCTAACACTAAGCCTAGCCCGAACCCTAACCCTAACCCTTCCCCGAAGCCTGACGCTCACCCGTCCCCTAATCCTAACCCGTACGCTAACGCTAACCCGCGCCCTCACACGTACTCTCCCCCTAAAGCGTTGTCGTACCCTCACCTGGACCCTAAACCCTCCCCGTCCCTTAACCCTAACCCTAGCCCGAACCCTATTCCTAACACTTCCCCGAAGCCTGACCCTCACCCGTCCCCTAATCCTAACCCGTACGCTAACGCTAACCCGCGCCCTCACACGTACGCTCCCCCTAAAGCGTTGTCGTACCCTCACCTGGACCCTAAACCGTCCCCGTCCCCTAACCCTAACCCTAGCCCGAACCCTAACCCTAACCCTTCCCCAAAGCCTGACCCTTACCCGTCCCCTAATGCTAACCCGTACGCTAACGCTAACCCGCGCCCTCACACGTACGCTCCCCCTAAAGCGTTGTCGTACCCTCACCTGGACCCTAAACCGTCCCCGTCCCCTAACCCTAACCCTAGCCCGAACTCTAACACTAACACTTCCCCGAAGCCTGACCCTCACCCTTCCCCTAATCCTAACCCGTACGCTAACGCTAACCCGCACCCTCACACGTACGCTCCACCTACAGCGTTGTCGTACCCTCACCTGGACCCTAAACCGTCCCCGTCCCCTAACCCTAACCTTAGCCCGAACCCTAACCCTAACACTTCCCCGAAAACTGACCCTCACCCGTCCCCTAATCCTAACCCGTACGCTGACGCTAACCCGCGCCCTCACACGTACGCTCCACCTAAAGCGTTGTCGTACCCTCACCTGGACCCTAAACCGTCCCCGTCCCCTAACCCTAAACCTAGCCCGAACCCTAACCCTAACCCTTCCCCGAAGCCTGACCCTCACCCGTCCCCTAATCCTAAGCCGTACGCTAACGCTAACCCACGCCCTCACACGTACGCTCCCCCTAAAGCGTTGTCGTACCCTCACCTGGACCCTAAACCGTCCACGTCCCCTAACCCTAACCCTAGCCCAAACCCTAACCCTAACCCTTCCCCGAAGCCTGACCCTCACCCGTCCCCTAATCCTAACCCGTACGCTAACGCTAACCCGCACCCTCACACGTACGCTCCCCCTAAAGCGTTGTCGTACCCTCACCTGGACCCTAAACCGTCCACGTCCCCTAACCCTAACCCTAGCCCAAACCCTAACCCTAACACTTCCCCGAAGCCTGACCCTCACCCGTCCCCTAATCCTAACCCGTACGCTAACGCTAACCCGCACCCTCACATGTACGCTCCCCCTAAAGCGTTGTCGTACCCGCACCTGGACCCTAAACCGACCCCGTCACCTAACCCTAACCCTAGCCCGTACCGTAACCCTAACACTTCCCCGAAGCCTGACCCTCACCCTTCCCCTAATCCTAAACCGTACGCTAACGCTAACCCGCGCCCTCACACGTACGCTCCCCCTAAAGCGTTGTCGTACCCTCACCTGGACCCTAAACCGTCCCCGTCCCCTAACCCTAACCCTAGCCTGAACCCTAACCCTAACCCTTCCCCGAAGCCTGACCCTCACCCGTCCCCTAATCCTAATCCGTACGCTAACGCTAACCCGCGCCTTCACACGTACGCTCCCCCTAAAGCGCTGTCGTACCCTCACCTGGACCCTGAACCGTCCCCGTCCCCTAACCCTAACCCTAGCCCGAACCCTAACCCTAACCCTTCCCCGAAGCCTGACCCTCACCCGTCCCCTAATCCTAACCCGTACGCTAACGCTAACCCGCGCCCTCACACGTATGCTCCCCCTAAAGCGTTGTCGTACTCTCACCTGGACCCTAAACCGTCCCCGTCACCTAACCCTAACCCTAGCCCGAACCCTAACCCTAACACTTCCCCGAAGCCTGACCCTCACCATTCCCCTAATCCTAACCCGTACGCTAACGCTAACCCGCGCCCTCACACGTACGCTCCAAGTAAAGCATTGTCGTACCCTCACCTGGACCCTAAACCGTCCCCGTCACCTAACCCTAACCCTAGCCCGTACCCTAACCCTAACACTTCCCCGAAGCCTGACCCTCAACCTTCCCCTAATCCTAACCCGTACGCTAACGCTAACCCGCGCCCTCACACGTACGCTCCCCCTAAAGCGTTGTCGTACCCTGACCTGGACCCTAAACCGTCCCCATCCCCTAACCCTAACCCTAGCCTGAACCCTAACCCTAACCCTTCCCCGAAGCCTGACCCTCACCCGTCCCCTAATCCTAACCCGTACGCTAACGCTAACCCGCGCCTTCACACGTACGCTCCCCCTAAAGCGTTGTCGTACTCTCACCTGGACCCTAAACTGTCCCCGTCACCTAACCCTAACCCTAGCTCGAACCCTAACCCTAACACTTCCCCGAAGCCTGACCCTCACCCTTCCCCTAATCCTAACCCGTACGCTAACGCTAACCCGCGCCCTCACACGTACGCTCCCCCTAAAGCGTTGTCGTACCCTCACCTGGACCCTAAACCGTCCCCGTCCCCTAACCCTAGCCCGAACATTAACCCTAACCCTTCCCCGAAGCCTGACCCTCACCCGTCCCCTAATCCTAACCCGTACGCTAACGCTAACCCGCGCCCTCACACGTACGCTCCCCCTAAAGCGTTGTCGTACCCTCACCTGGACCCTAAACCGTCCCCGTCCCCTAACCCTAACCCTAGCCCAAACCCCAACCCTAACCCTTCCCCGAAGCCTGACCCTCACCCGCCACCTAATCCTAAACCGTACGCTAACGCTAACCCGCGCCCTCACACGTATGCTCCCCCTAAAGCGTTGTTGAACCCTCACCTGGACCCTAAACCGTCCCCGTCCCCTAACCCTAACCCTAGCCTGAACCCTAACCCTAACCCTTTCCCGAAACCTGACCCTCACCTGACCCCTAATCCTAACCCGTACGGTAACGCTAACCCACGCCCTCACACGTACACTCCCCCTAAAGCGTTGTCGTACCCTCACCTGGACCCTAAACCGTCCCCATCCCCTAACCCTAACCCTAGCCCGAACCCTAACCCTAACCCTTCCCCGAAGCCTGACCCTCACCCGTCCCCTAATCCTAACCCGTACGCTAACGCTAACCCGCGTCCTCACACGTACGCTCCAGGTAAAGCATTGTCGTACCCTCACCTGGACCCTAAACCGTCCCCGTCCCCTAACCCTAACCCTAGCCCGAACCCTAACCCTAACCCTTCCCCGAAGCCTGACCCTCACCCGTCCCCTAATCCTAACCCGTAAACTAACGCTAACCCGCGCCCTCACACGTACGCGCCCCCTAAAGCGTTGTCGTACCCTCACCTGGACCCTAAACCATCCCCGTCCCCTAACCCTAACCCTAGCCCGAACCCTAACCCTAACCCTTCCCCGAAGCCTGACCCTCACCCGTCCCCAAATCCTAAACCGTACGCTAACGCTAACCCGCGCCCTCACACGTACGCGCCCCCTAAAGTGTTGTCGTACCCTCACCTGGACCCTAAACCGTCCCCATCACCTAAACCTAACCCTAGCCCGAAACCTAACCCTAACCCTTCCCCGAAGCCTGACCCTCACCCGTCCCCTAATCCTAACCCGTACGCTAACGCTAACCCGCGCCCTCACACGTACGCTCCCCCTAAAGCATTGTCGTACCCTCACATGGACCCTAAACCGTCCCCGTCCCCTAACCCTAACCCTAGCCCGAACCCTAACCCTAACCTTTCCCCGAAGACTGACCCTCACCCTTCCCCTAATCCTAAATGGTACGCTAACGCTAACCCGCGCCCTCACACGTACGCTCCCCCTAAAGCGTTGTCGTACCCTCACCTGGACCCTAAACCGTCCCCGTCCCCTAACCCTAACCCTAGCCCGAACTCTAACCCTAACCCTTCCCCGAAGCCTGACCCTCACCTGTCCCCTAATCCTAACCCGTACGGTAACGCTAACCCGTGCCCACACACGTACGCTTCCCCTAAAGCGTTGTCGTACCCTCACCTGGACCCTAAACCGTCCCCGTCCCCTAACCCTAACCCTAGCCCAAACCCTAACCCTAACCCTTCCCCGAAGCCTGACCCTCACCCTTCCCCTAATCCTAACCGGTACGCTAACGCTAACCCGCGCCCTCACACGTACGCGCCCCCTAAAGCGTTGTCGTACCCTCACCTGGACCCTAAACCGTCCCCGTCCCCTAACCCTAACCCTAGCCCGAACCCTAACCCTAACACTTCCCCGAAGCCTGACCCTCACCCGTCCCCTAATCCTAAACCGTACGCTAACGGTAACCCGCGCCCTCACACGTACGCGCCCCCTAAAATGTTGTCGTACCCTCACCTGGACCCTAAACCGTCCCCGTCCCCTAACCCTAACCCTTCCCCGAAGCCTGACCCTCACCCGTCCCCTAATCCTAACCCGTACGCTAACGCTAACCCGCGCCCTCACACGTACGCTCCCCCTAAAGCGTTGTCGTACCCTCACCTGGACCCTAAACCGTCCCCGTCCCCTAACCCTAACCCTAGCCTGAACCCTAACCCTAACCCTTCCCCGAAGCCTGACCCTCACCCGTCCCCTAATCCTAACCCGTACGCTAAAGCTAACCCGCGCCTTCACACGTACGCTCCCCCTAAAGCGCTGTCGTACCCTCACCTGGACCCTAAACCGTCCCCGTTCCCTAACCCTAACCCTAGCCCGAACCCTAACCCTAACCCTTCCCCGAAGCCTGACCCTCACCCGTCCCCTAATCCTAACCCGTACGCTAACGCTAACACGCGCCCTCACACGTATGCTCCCCCTAAAGCGTTGTCGTACTCTCACCTGGACCCTAAACTGTCCCCGTCACCTAACCCTAACCCTAGCCCGAACCCTAACCCTAACACTTCCCCGAAGCCTGACCCTCACCCTTCCCCTAATCCTAACCCGTACGCTAACGCTAACCCGCGCCCTCACACGTACGCTCCCCCTAAAGCGTTGTTGAACCCTCACCTGGACCGTAAACCGTCCCCGTCCCCTAACCCTAACCCTAGCCTGAACCCTAACCCTAACCCTTCCCCGAAACCTGACCCTCACCTGTCCCCTAATCCTAACCCGTACGGTAACGCTAACCCACGCCCTCACACGTACACTCCCCCTAAAGCGTTGTCGTACCCTCACCTGGACCCTAAACCGTCCCCATCCCCTAACCCTAACCCTAGCCCGAACCCTAACCCTAACCCTTCTCCGAAGCCTGACCCTCACCCGTCCCCTAATCCTAACCCGTACGCTAACGCTAACCCGCGTCCTCACACGTACGCTACAGGTAAAGCATTGTCGTACCCTCACCTGGACCCTAAACCGTCCCCGTCCCCTAACCCTAACCCTAGCCCGAACCCTAACCCTAACACTTCCCCGAAGCCTGACCCTCACCCGTCCCCTAATCCTAACCCGTACGCTAACGCTAACCCGCGCCCTCACACGTACGCGCCCCCTAAAGCGTTGTCGTACCCTCACCTGGACCCTAAACCATCCCCGTCCCCTAACCCTAACCCTAGCCCGAACCCCAACCCTAACCCTTCCCCGAAGCCTGACCCTCACCTGTCCCCAAATCCTAAACCGTACGCTAACGCTAACCCGCGCCCTCACACGTACGCGCCCCCTAAAGTGTTGTCGTACCCTCACCTGGACCCTAAACCGTCCCCATCCCCTAACCCTAACCCTAGCCCGAACCCTAACCCTAACCCTTCCCCGAAGCCTGACCCTCACCCGTCCCCTAATCCTAACCCGTACGCTAACGCTAACCCGCGCCCTCACACGTATGCTCCCGCTAAAGCGTTGTCGTACCCTCACATGGACCCTAAACCGTCCCCGTCCCCTAACCCTAACCCTAGCCCGAACCCTAACCCTAACCTTTCCCCGAAGCCTGACCCTCACCCTTCCCCTAATCCTAAATGGTACGCTAACGCTAACCCGCGCCCTCACACGTACGCTCCCCCTAAAGCGTTGCCGTACCCTCACCTGGACCCTAAACCGTCCCCGTCCCCTAACCCTAACCCTAGCCCGAACCCTAACCCTAACCCTTCCCCGAAGCCTGACCCTCACCTGTCCCCTAATCCTAACCCGTACGGTAACGCTAACCCGTGCCCACACACGTACGCTTCCCCTAAAGCGTTGTCGTACCCTCACCTGGACCCTAAACCGTCACCGTCCCCTAACCCTAACCCTAGCCCGAACCCTAACCCTAACACTTCCCCGAAGCCTGACCCTCACCCGTCCCCTAATCCTAAACCGTACGCTAACGCTAACCCGCGCCCTCACACGTACGCGCCCCCTAAAATGTTGTCGTACCCTCACCTGGACCCTAAACCGTCCCCGTCCCCTAACCCTAACCCTAGCCCGAACCCTAACCCTAACCCTTCCAAGAAGCCTGACCCTCACCCGTCCCCTAATCCTAACCCGTACGCTAACGCTAACCCGCGCCCTCACACGTACGCTCCCCCTAAAGCGTTGTCGTACCCTCACCTGGACCCTAAACCGTCCCCGTCCCCTAACCCTAACCCTAGCCTAAACCCTAACCCTAACCCTTCCCCGAAGCCTGACCCTCACCCGTCCCCTAATCCTAACCCGTACGCTAACGCTAACCCGCGCCTTCACACGTACGCTCCCCCTAAAGCGCTGTCGTACCCTCACCTGGACCCTAAACCGTCCCCGTCCCCTAACCCTAACCCTAGCCCGAACCCTAACCCTAACCCTTCCCCGAAACCTGACCCTCACCCTTCCCCTAATCCTAACCCGTACGCTAACGCTAACCCGCGCCCTCACACGTACGCTCCCCCTAAAGCGTTGTTGAACCCTCACCTGGACCCTAAACCGTCCCCGTCCCCTAACCCTAACCCTAGCCTGAACCCTAACCCTAACCCTTCCCCGAAACCTGACCCTCACCTGTCCCCTAATCCTAACCCGTACGGTAACGCTAACCCACGCCCTCACACGTACACTCCCCCTAAAGCGTTGTCGTACCCTCAACTGGACCCTAAACCGTCCCCATCCCCTAACCCTAACCCTAGCCCGAACCCTAACCCTAACCGTTCCCCGAAGCCTGACCCTCACCCGTCCCCTAATCCTAACCCGTACGCTAACGCTAACCCGCGTCCTCACACGTACGCTACAGGTAAAGCATTGTCGTACCCTCACCTGGACCCTAAACCGTCCCCGTCCCCTAACCCTAACCCTAGCCCGAACCCTAACCCTAACACTTCCCCGAAGCCTGACCCTCACCCGTCCCCTAATCGTAACCCGTACGCTAACGCTAACCCGCGCCCTCACACGTACGCGCCCCATAAAGCGTTGTCGTACCCTCACCTGGACCCTAAACCATCCCCGTCCCCTAACCCTAACCCTAGCCCGAACCCCAACCCTAACCCTTCCCCGAAGCCTGACCCTCACCTGTCCCCAAATCCTAAACCGTACGCTAACGCTAACCCGCGCCCTCACACGTACGCGCCCCCTAAAGTGTTGTCGTACCCTCACCTGGACCCTAAACCGTCCCCATCCCCTAACCCTAACCCTAGCCCGAACCCTAACCCTAACCCTTCCCCGAAGCCTGACCCTCACCCGTCCCCTAATCCTAACCCGTACGCTAACGCTAACCCGCGCCCTCACACGCACGCTCCCGCTAAAGCGTTGTCGTACCCTCACATGGACCCTAAACCGTCCCCGTCCCCTAACCCTAACCCTAGCCCGAACCCTAACCCTAACCTTTCCCCGAAGCCTGACCCTCACCCTTCCCCTAATCCTAAATGGTACGCTAACGCTAACCCGCGCCCTCACACGTACGCTCCCCCTAAAGCGTTGCCGTACCCTCACCTGGACCCTAAACCGTCCCCGTCCCCTAACCCTAACCCTAGCCCGAACCCTAACCCTAACCCTTCCCCGAAGCCTGACCCTCACCTGTCCCCTAATCCTAACCCGTACGGTAACGCTAACCCGTGCCCACAGACGTACGCTTCCCCTAAAGCGTTGTCGTACCCTCACCTGGACCCTAAACCGTCACCGTCCCCTAACCCTAACCCTAGCCCGAACCCTAACCCTAACACTTCCCCGAAGCCTGACCCTCACCCGTCCCCTAATCCTAAACCGTACGCTAACGCTAACCCGCGCCCTCACACGTACGCGCCCCCTAAAATGTTGTCGTACCCTCACCTGGACCCTAAACCGTCCCCGTCCCCTAACCCTAACCCTAGCCCGAACCCTAACCCTAACCCTTCCCAGAAGCCTGACCCTCACCCGTCCCCTAATCCTAACCCGTACGCTAACGCTAACCCGCGCCCTCACACGTACGCTCCCCCTAAAGCGTTGTCGTACCCTCACCTGGACCCTAAACCGTCCCCGTCCCCTAACCCTAACCCTAGCCTAAACCCTAACCCTAACCCTTCCCCGAAGCCTGACCCTCACCCGTCCCCTAATCCTAACCCGTACGCTAACGCTAACCCGCGCCTTCACACGTACGCTCCCCCTAAAGCGCTGTCGTACCCTCACCTGGACCCTAAACCGTCCCCGTCCCCTAACCCTAACCCTAGCCCGAACCCTAACCCTAACCCTTCCCCGAAACCTGACCCTCACCCGTCCCCTAATCCTAACCCGTACGCTAATGCTAACACGCGCCCTCACACGTATGCTCCCCCTAAAGCGTTGTCGTACTCTCACCTGGACCCTAAACTGTCCCCGTCACCTAACCCTAACCCTAGCCCGAACCCTAACCCTAACACTTCCCCAAAGCCTGACCCTCACCCTTCCCCTAATCCTAACCCGTACGCTAACGCTAACCCGCGCCCTCACACGTACGCTCCCCCTAAAGCGTTGTCGTACCCTCACCTGGACCCTAAACCGTCCCCGTCCCCTAACCCTAGCCCGAACCCTAACCCTAACCCTTCCCCGAAGCCTGACCCTCACCCGTCCCCTAATCCTAACCCGTACGCTAACGCTAACCCGCGCCCTCACACGTACGCTCCCCCTAAAGCGTTGTCGTACCCTCACCTGGACCCTAAACCGTCCCCGTCCCCTAACCCTAACCCTAGCCCAATCCCCAACCCTAACCCTTCCCCGAAGCCTGACCCTCACCCGTCCCCTAATCCTAAACCGTACGCTAACGCTAACCCGCGCCCTCACACGTATGCTCCCCCTAAAGCGTTGTCGTACCCACACCTGGACCCTAAACCGTCCCCATCCCCTAACCCTAACCCTAGCCCGAACCCTAACCCTAACCCTTTCCCGAAGCCTGACCCTCACCCGTCCCCTAATCCTAACCCGTACGCTAACACTAACCCGCGCCCTCACACGTACGCTCCCCCTAAAGCGTTGTTGAACCCTCACCTGGACCCTAAACCGTCCCCGTCCCCTAACCCTAACCCTAGCCTGAACCCTAACCCTAACCCTTCCCCGAAACCTGACCCTCACCTGTCCCCTAATCCTAACCCGTTCGGTAACGCTAACCCACGCCCTCACACGTACACTCCCCCTAAAGCGTTGTCGTACCATCACCTGGACCCTAAACCGTCCCCATCCCCTAACCCTAACCCTAGCCCGAACCCTAACCCTAACCCTTCCCCGAAGCCTGACCCTCACCCGTCCCCTAATCCTAAACCGTACGCTAACGCTAACCCGCGTCCTCACACGTACGCTCCAGGTAAAGCATTGTCGTACCCTCACCTGGACCCTAAACCGTCCCCATCCCCTAACCCTAACCCTAGCCCGAACCCTAACCCTAACACTTCCCCGAAGCCTGACCCTCACCCGTCCCCTAATCCTAACCCGTACGCTAACGCTAACCCGCGCCCTCACACGTACGCGCCCCCTAAAGCGTTGTCGTACCCTCACATGGACCCTAAACCATCCCCGTCCCCTAACCCTAACCCTAGCCCGAACCCTAACCCTAACCCTTCCCCGAAGCCTGACCCTCACCTGTCCCCAAATCCTAAACCGTACGCTAACGCTAACCCGCGCCCTCACACGTACGCGCCCCCTAAAGTGTTGTCGTACCCTCACCTGGACCCTAAACCGTCCCCATCCCCTAACCCTAACCCTAGCCCGAACCCTAACCCTAACCCTTCCCCGAAGCCTGACCCTCACCCGTCCCCTAATCCTAACCCGTACGCTAACGCTAACCCGCGCCCTCACACGTACGCTCCCCCTAAAGCGTTGTCGTACCCTCACATGGACCCTAAACCGTCCCCGTCCCCTAACCCTAACCCTAGCCCGAACCCTAACCCTAACCTTTCCCCGAAGCCTGACCCTCACCCTTCCCCTAATCCTAAATGGTACGCTAACGCTAACCCGCGCCCTCACACGTACGCTCCCCCTAAAGCGTTGTCGTACCCTCACCTGGACCCTAAACCGTCCCCGTCCCCTAACCCTAACCCTAGCCCGAACCCTAACCCTAATCCTTCCCCGAAGCCTGACCCTCACCTGTCCCCTAATCCTAACCCGTACGGTAACGCTAACCCGTGCCCACATACGTACTCTTCCCCTAAAGCGTTGTCGTACCCTCACCTGGACCCTAAACCGTCCCTGTCCCCTAACCCTAACCCTAGCCCAAACCCTAACCCTAACCCTTCCCCGAAGCCTGACCCTCACCCTTCCCCTAATCCTAACCGGTACGCTAACGCTAACCCGCGCCCTCACACGTACGCGCCCCCTAAAGCGTTGTAGTACCCTCACCTGGACACTAAACCGTCCCCGTCCCCTAACCCTAACCCTAGCCCAAACCCTAACCCTAACACTTCCCCGAAGCCTGACCCTCACCCGTCCCCTAATCCTAAACCGTACGCTAACGCTAACTCGTGCCCTCACACGTACGCGCCCCCTAAAATGTTGTCGTACCCTCACCTGGACCCTAAACCGTCCCCGTCCCCTAACCCTAACCCTAGCCCGAACCCTAACCCTAACCCTTCCCCGAAGCCTGACCCTCACCCGTCCCCTAATCCTAAACCGTACGCTAACGCTAACCCGCGCCCTCACACGTACGCTCCCCCTAAAGCGTTGTCGTACCCTCACCTGGACCCTAAACCGTCCCCGTCCTCTAACCCTAACCCTAGCCCGAACCCTAACCCTAACCCTTCCCCGAAGCCTGACGCTCACCCGTCCCCTAATCCTAAACCGTACGCTAACGCTAACCCGCGCCCTCACACGTACGCGCCCCCTAAAGTGTTGTCGTACCCTCACCTGGACCCTAAACCGTCCCCGTCCCCTAACCCTAACCCTAGCCAGAACCCTAACCCTAACCCTTCCCCGAAGCCTGACCCTCACCCGTCCCCTAATCCTAACCCGTACGATAACGCTAACCCGCGCCCTCACACGTACGCTCCCCCTAAAGCGTTGTCGTACCCTCACCTGGACCCTAAACCGTCCCCGTCCCCTAACCCTAGCCCGCACCCTAACCCTAACCCTTCCCCGAAGCCTAACCCTCACCCTTCCCCTAATCCTAACCGGTACGCTAACGCTAACCCACGCCCTCACACGTACGCTCCCCCTAAAGCGTTGTCGTATCCTCATCTGGACCCTAAACCGTCCCCGTCCCCTAAACCTAACCCTAGCCCGAACCCTAACCCTAACTCTTCCCCAAAGCCTGACCCTCACCCGTCCCCTAATCCTAACCCGTACGCTAACGCTAACCCGCGCCCACACACGTACGCTACCCCTAAAGCGTTTTCGTACCCTCACCTGGACCCTACACCGTCCCCGTCCCCTAACCCTAACCCTAGCCCGAACCCTAACCCTAACCCTTCCCCGAAGCCTGACCCTCACCCGTCCCCTATTCCTAACTCGTACGCTAACGCTAACCCGCACCCTCACACGTACGCTCCCCCTAAAGCGTTGTCGTACCCTCATCTGAACCCTAAACCGTCCCCGTCCCCTAACCCTAACCCTAGCCCGAACCCTAACCCTAACCCTTCCCCGAAGCCTGACCCTCACACTTTCCCTAATCCTAACCCGTATGCTAACGCTAACCCGCGCCCTCACACGTACGCTCCACTTAAAGCGTTGTCGTACCCTCACCTGGACCCTAAACCGTCCCCGTCCCCTAACCCTAACCCTAGCCCGAACCCTAACCCTAACCCTTCCCCGAAGCCTGACCCTCACCCGTGCCCTAATCCTAACCCGTACGCTAACGCTAACCCGCGCCCTCACACGTACGCTCACCGTAAAGCGATGTCGTACCCTCACCTAGACCCTAAACCGTCCCCGTCCCCTAACCCTAACCCTAGCCTGAACCCTAACCCTAACCCTTCCCCGAAGCCTGACCCTCACCCGTCCCCTAATCCTAACCGATACGCTAACGCTAACCCATGCCCTCACACGTACGCGCCCCCTAAAGTGTTGTCGTACCCTCACCTGGACCCTAAACCGTCCCCGTCCCCTAACCCTAACCCTAGCCCGAACCCTAACCCTAACCCTTCCCCGAAGCCTGACCCTCACCCATCCCCTAATCCTAACCCGTACGCTAACGCTAACCCGCGCCCTCACACGTACGCTCCCCCTAAAGCGTTGTCGTACCTTCACCTGGACCCTTAACCGTCCCCGTCCCCTAACCCTAACCCTAGCCCGAACCCTAACCCTAACCCTTCCCCGAAGCCTGACCCTCACCCTTCCCCTAATCCTAACCGGTACGCTAACGCTAACCCGCGCCCTCACACGTACGCTCCCCCTAAAGCGTTGTCGTATCCTCACCTGGACCCTAAACGGTCCCCGTCCCCTAACCCTAACCCTAGCCTGAACCCTAACCCTAACCCTTCCCCGAAGCCTGACCCTCACCCGTCCCCTAATCCTAACCCGTACGCTAACGCTAACCCGCGCCCTCACACGTACGCTCCAAGTAAAGCGTTGTCGTATCCTCACCTGGACCCTAAACCGTCCCCGTCCCCTAACCCTAACCCTAGCCCGAACCCTAACCCTAACCCTTCCCCGAAGCCTGACCCTCACCCGTCACTTAATCCTAACCCATACGCTAACGCTAACCCGCGCCCTCACACGTACGCGCCCCCTAAAGCGTTGTCGTACCCTCACCTGGACCCTAAACCGTCCCCGTCCCCTAACCCTAACCCTAGCCCGAACCCTAACCCTAACCCTTCCCCGAAGCCTGACCCTCACCCGTCCCCTAATCCTAAACCGTACGCTAACGCTAACCCGCGCCCTCACACGTACGCGCCCCCTAAAGTGTTGTCGTACCCTCACCTGGACCCTAAACCGTCCCCGTCCCCTAACCCTAACCCTAGCCCGAACCCTAACCTTAACCCTTCCCCGAAGCCTGACCCTCACCCGTCCCCTAATCCTAACCCGTACACTAACGCTAACCCGCGCCCTCACACGTACGCTCCCCCTAAAGCGTTGTCGTACCTTCACCTGGACCCTAAACCGTCCCCGTCCCCTAACCCTAACCCTAGCCCGAACCCTAACCCTAACCCTTCCCCGAAGCCTGACCCTCACCCTTCCCCTAATCCTAACCGGTACGCTAACGCTAACCCGCGCCCTCACACGTACGCTCCCCCTAAAGCGTTGTCGTACCCTCATCTGGACCCTAAACAGTCCCCGTCCCCTAACCCTAACCCTAGCCCGAACCCTAACCCTAACCCTTCCCCGAAGCCTGACCCTCACCCGTCCCCTAATCCTAACCCGTACGCTAACGCTAACCCGCGCCCACACACGTACGCTCCCCCTAAAGCGTTGTACCCTCAACCGTCCCCGTCCCCTAACCCTAACCCTAGCCCGAATCCTAACCCTAACCCTTCCCCGAAGCCTGACCCTCACCCGTCCCCTAATCCTAACCCGTACGCTAACGCTAACCCGCGCCCTCACACGTACGCTCCCCCTAAAGCGTTGTCGTACCCTCATCTGAAACCTATACCGTCCCCGTCCCCTAACCCTAACCCTAGCCTGAACCCTAACCCTAACCCTTCCCTGAAGCTTGACCCTCACCCGTCCCCTAATCCTAACCCGAACGCTAACGCTAACCCGCGCCCTCACACGTACGCTCACCGTAAAGCGATGTCGTACCCTCACCTGGACCCTAAACCGTCCCCGTCCCCTAACCCTAACCCTAGCCCGAACCCTAACCCTAACCCTTCCCCAAAGCCTGACCCTCACCCGTCCCCTAATCCTAACCGATACGCTAACGCTAACCCATGCCCTCACACGTACGCGCCCCCTAAAGCGTTGTCGTACCCTCACCTGGACCCTAAACCGTCCCCGTCCCCTAACCCTAACCCTAGCCCGAACCCTAACCCTAACCCTTCCCCGAAGCCTGACCCTCACCCATCCCCTAATCCTAACCCGTACGCTAACGCTAACCCGCGCCCTCACACGTACGCTCCCCCTAAAGCGTTGTCGTACCTTCACCTGGACCCTTAACCGTCCCCGTCCCCTAACCCTAACCCTAGCCCGAACCCTAACCCTAACCCTTCCCCGAAGCCTGACCCTCACCCTTTCCCTAATCCTAACCGGTACGCTAACGCTAACCCGCGCCCTCACACGTACGCTCCCCCTAAAGCGTTGTCATATCCTCACCTGGACCCTAAACCGTCCCCGTCCCCTAACCCTAACCCTAGCCCGAACCCTAACCCTAACCCTTCCCCGAAGCCTGACCCTCACCCGTCCCCTAATCCTAACCCGTACGCTAACGCTAACCCGCGCCCTCACACGTACGCTCCAAGTAAAGCGTTGTCGTATCCTCACCTGGACCCTAAACCGTCCCCGTCCCCTAACCCTAACCCTAGCCCGAACCCTAACCCTAACACTTCCCCGAAGCCTGACCCTCACCCGTCACTTAATCCTAACCCATACGCTAACGCTAACCCGCGCCCTCACACGTACGCGCCCCCTAAAGCGTTGTCGTACCCTCACCTGGACCCTAAACCGTCCCCGTCCCCTAACCCTAACCCTAGCCCGAACCCTAACCCTAACCCTTCCCCGAAGCCTGACCCTCACCCGTCCCCTAATCCTAAACCGTACGCTAACGCTAACCCGCGCCCTCACACATACGCGCCCCCTAAAGTGTTGTCGTACCCTCACCTGGACCCTAAACCGTCCCCGTCCCCTAACCCTAACCCTAGCCCGAACCCTAACCTTAACCCTTCCCCGAAGCCTGACCCTCACCCGTCCCCTAATCCTAACCCGTACACTAACGCTAACCCGCGCCCTCACACGTACGCTCCCCCTAAAGCGTTGTCGTACCTTCACCTGGACCCTAAACCGTCCCCGTCCCCTAACCCTAACCCTAGCCCGAACCCTAACCCTAACCCTTCCCCGAAGCCTGACACTCACCCTTCCCCTAATCCTAACCGGTACGCTAACGCTAACCCGCGCCCTCACACGTACGCTCCCCCTAAAGCGTTGTCGTACCCTCATTTGGACCCTAAACAGTCCCCGTCCCCTAACCCTAACCCTAGCCCGAACCCTAACCCTAACCCTTCCCCGAAGCCTGACCCTCACCCGTCCCCTAATCCTAACCCGTACGCTAACGCTAACCCGCGCACACACATGTACGCTCCCCCTAAAGCGTTGTCGTACCCTCACCTGGACCCTAAACCGTCCCCGTCCCCTAACACTAACCCTAGCCCGAACCCTAACCCTAACACTTCCCCGAAGCCTGACCCTCACCCGTCCCCTACTCCTAACCCGTACGCTAACGCTAACCCGCGCCCTCACACGTACGCTCCCCCTAAAGCGTTGTCGTACCCTCATCTGAACCCTAAACCGTCCCCGTCCCCTAACCCTAACCCTAGCCCGAACCCTAACCCTAACCCTTCCCTGAAGCCTGACCCTCACCCGTCCCCTAATCCTAAACCGAACGCTAACGCTAACCTGCGCCCTCACACGTACGCTCCCCCTAAAGCATTGTCGTACCCTGACCTGGACCCTAAACCGTACCCGTCACCTAACCCTAACCCTAGCCCGAACCCTAACCCTAACACTTCGCCGAAGCCTGACCCTCACCCTTCCCCTAATGCTAACCCGTACGATAACGCGAACCCGCGCCCTCACACATACGCTCCCCCTAAAGCGTTGTCGTACCCTCACCTGGACCCTAAACCGTCCCCGTCCCCTAACCCTAACCCTAGCCCGAACCCTAACCCTAACCCTTCCCCGAAGCCTGACCCTCACCCGTCCCCTAATCCTAACCCGTACGCTAACGCTAACCCGCGCCCTCACACGTATGCTCCCCCTAAAGTGTTGTTGTACCCTCACCTGGACCCTAAACTGTCCCTGTCACCTAACCCTAACCCTAGCCCGAACCCTAACCCTAACACTTCCCCGAAGCCTGACCCTCACCCTTCCCCTAATCCTAACCCGTACGCTAACGCTAACCCGCGCCCTCACACGTACGCTCCCCCTAAAACGTTGTCGTACCCTCACCTGGACCCTAAACCGTCCCCGTCCCCTAACCCTAGCCCGAACCCTAACCCTAACCCTTCCCCGAAGCCTGACCCTCACCCGTCCCCTAATCCTAAACCGTACGCTAACGCTAACCCGCGCCCTCCCACGTACGCTCCCCCTAAAGCGTTGTCGTACCCTCACCTGGACCCTAAACCGTCCCCGTCCCCTAACCCTAACCCTAGCCCGAACCCTAACCCTAACCCTTCCCCGAAGCCTGACCCTCACCCGTCCCCTAATCCTAACCCATACGCTAACGCTAACCCATGCCCTCACACGTACGCGCCCCCTAAAGCGTTGTCGTACCCTCACCTGGACCCTAAACCGTCCCCGTCCCCTAACCCTAACCCTAGCCCGAACCCTAACCCTAACCCTTCCCCAAAGCCTGACCATCACCCGTCCCCTAATCCTAAACCGTACGCTAACGCTAACCCACGCCCTCACACGTACGCTCCCCCTAAAGCGTTGTCGTACCCTCACCTGGACCCTAAACCGTCCCCGTCCCCTAACCCTAACCCTAGCCCGAACCCTAACCCTAACCCTTCCCCGAAGCCTGACCCTCACACTTCCCCTAATCCTAACCAGTACGCTAACGCTAACCCGCGCCCTCACACGTACGCTCCCCCTAAAGCGTTGTCGTACCCTCACCTGGACCCTAAACCGTCCCCGTCCCCTAACCCTAACCCTAGCCAGAACCCTAACCCTAACCCTTCCCCGAAGCCTGACCCTCACCCGTCACCTAATCCTAACCCGTACGGTAACGCTAACCCGCGCCCTTACACGTACGCTACCCCTAAAGCGTTGTCGTACCCTCACCTGGACCCTAAACTGTCCCCGTCCCCTAACCCTAACCCTAGCCCGAACACTAACCCTGACCCTTCACCGAAGCCTGACCCTCACCGGTCCCCTAATCCTAACACGTACGCTAACGCTAACCCGCGCCCTCACACGTACGCTCCCCCTAAAGCGTTGTCGTACCCTCATCTGGACCCTAAACCGTCCCCGTCCCCTAACCCTAACCCGAGCCCGAACCCTAACCCTAACCCTTCCCTGAAGCCTGACCCTCACCCGTCCCCTAATCCTAACCCGTACGCTAACGCTAACCCGCGCCCTCACACGTACGCTCCCCCTAAAGCGTTGTCGTACCTTCACCTGGACCCTAAACCGTCCCCGTCCCCTAACCCTAACCCTAGCCCGAACCCTAATCCTAACTCTTCCCCGAAGCCTGACCCTCACCCGTCCCCTAATCCTAACCCGTACGCTAACGCTAACCCGCGCCCACACACGTACGCTCCCCCTAAAGCGTTGTACCCTCACCTGGACCCTAAACCGTCCCCGTCCCCTAACCCTAACCCTAGCCCGAATCCTAACCCTAACCCTTCCCCGAAGCCTGACCCTCACCCGTCCCCTAATCCTAACCCGTACGCTAACGCTAACCCGCGCCCTCACACGTACGCTCCCCCTAAAGCGTTGTCGTACCCTCATCTGAAACCTATACCGTCCCCGTCCCCTAACCCTAACCCTAGCCTGAACCCTAACCCTAACCCTTCCCTGAAGCCTGACCCTCACCCGTCCCCTAATCCTAACCCGAACGCTAACGCTAACCCGCGCCCTCACACGTACGATCCCCCTAAAGCATTGTCGTACCCTCACTTGGACCCTAAACCGTCCCCGTCCCCTCACCCTAACCCTAGCCCGAACCCTAACCCTAACCCTTCCCCGAAGCCTGACCCTCACCCGTCCCCTAATCCTAACCCGTACGCTAACGCTAACCCGCGCCCTCACACGTACGCTCACCCTAAAGCGATGTCGTACCCTCACCTGGACCCTAAACCGTCCCCGTCCCCTAACCCTAACCCTAGCCCGAACCCTAACCCTAACCCTTCCCCGAAGCCTGACCCTCACCCGTCCCCTAATCCTAACCCATACGCTAACGCTAATCCATGCCCTCACACGTACACGCCCCCTAAAGTGTTGTCGTACCCTCACCTGGACCCTAAACCGTCCCTGTCCCCTAACCCTAACCCTAGCCCGAACCCTAACCCTAACCCTTCCCCGAAGCCTGACCCTCACCCTTCCCCTAATCCTAACCGGTACGCTAACGCTAACCCGCGCCCTCACACGTACGCTCCCCCTAAAGCGTTGTCGTACCCTCACCTGGACCCTAAACCGTCCCCGTCCCCTAACCCTAACCCTAGCCCGAACCCTAACCCTAACCCTTCCCCGAAGCCTGACCCTCACCCGTCACCTAATCCTAACCCGTACGCTAACGCTAACCCGCGCCCTTACACGTACGCTCCCCCTAAAGCGTTGTCGTACCCTCACCTGGACCCTAAACTGTCCCCGTCCCCTAACCCTAACCCTAGCCCGAACCCTAACCCTAACCCTTCCCTGAAGCCTGACACTCACCCGTCCCCTAATCCTAACCCGAACGCTAACGCTAACCTGCGCCCTCACACGTACGCTCCCCCTAAAGCGTTGTCGTACCCTCACCTGGACCCTAAACCGTCCCCGTCACCTAACCCTAACCCTAGCCCGAACCCTAACCCTAACCCTTCCCCGAAGCCTGACCCTCACCCTTCCCCTAATCCTAACCCGTACGCTAACGCTAACCCGCGCCCTCACACGTACGCTCCCCCTAAAGCGTTGTCGTACCCTCACCTGGACCCTAAACCGTCCCCGTCCCCTAAGCCTAACCCTAGCCCGAACCCTAACCCTAACCCTTCCCCGAAGCCTGACCCTCACCCGTCCCCTAATCCTAACCCGTACGCTAACGCTAACCCGCGCCCTCACACGTATGCTCCCCCTAAAGCGTTGTCGTACCCTCACCTGGACCCTAAACCGTCCCCGTCCCCTAACACTAACCCTAGCCCGAACCCTAACCCTAACCCTTCCCCGAAGCCTGACCCTCACCCGTCCCCTAATCCTAACCCGTACGCTAACGCTAACACGCGCCCACACACGTACGCTCCCCCTAAAGCGTTGTCGTACCCTCACCTGGACCCTAAACCGTCCCCGTCCCCTAACCCTAACCCTAGCCCGAACCCTAACCCTAACCCTTCCCCGAAGCCTGACCCTCACCCGTCCCCTAATCCTAACCCGTACGCTAACGCTAACCCGCGCCCTCACAGGTACACTCCCCCTAAAGCGTTGTCGTACCCTCATCTGGACCCTAAACCGTCCCCGTCCCCTAACCCTAACCCTAGCCCGAAACCTAACCCTAACCCTTCCCTGAAGCCTGACCCTCACCCGTCCACTAATCCTAACCCGAACTCTAACGCTAACCCGCGCCCTCACACATACGCTCCCCCTAAAGCGTTGTCGTACCCTCACCTGGACCCTAAACCGTCCCCGTCACCTAACCCTAACCCTAGCCCGAACCCTAACCCTAAAACTTCCCCGAAGCCTGACACTCACCCGTCCCCTAATCCTAACCCATACGCTAAAGCTAACCTGCGCCCTCACACGTACGCGCCCCCTAAAGCGTTGTCGTACCCTCACCTGGACCCTAAACCGTCCCCGTCCCCTAACCCTAACCCTAGCCCGAACCCTAACCCTAACCCTTCCCCGAAGCCTGACCCTCAACCGTCCCCTAATCCTAACCCGTACGCTAACGCTAACCCGTGCCCTCACACGTACGCTCCCCCTAAAGCGCTGTCGTACCCTCACCTGGACCCTAAACCGTCCCCGTCACCTAACCCTAACCCTAGACCGAACCCTAACCCTAACACTTCCCCGAAGCCTGACCCTCACCCGTCCCCTAATCCTAACCCGTACGCTAACGCTAACCCGCGCCCTCACACGTATGCTCCCCCTAAAGCGTTGTCGTACCCTCACCTGGACCCTAAACCGTCCCCGTCCCCTAACCCTAAATCTAGCCCGAACCCTAACCCTAACCCTTCCCCGAAGCCTGACCCTCACCCGTCCCCTAATCCTAACCCGTACGCTAATGCTAACCCACGCCCTCACACGTACGCTCCCCCTAAAGCGTTGTTGTACCCTCACCTGGACCCTAAACCGTCCCCGTCCCCTAACCCTAACCCTAGCCTGAACCCTAACCCTAACCCTTCCCCGAAACCTGACCCTCACCCGTCCCCTAATCCTAACCCGTACGCTAACGCTAACCCACGCCCTCACACGTACGCTCCCCCTAAAGCGTTGTTGTACCCTCACCTGGACCCTAAACTGTCCCCATCCCCTAACCCTAACCCTAGCCCGAACCCTAACCCTAACACTTCCCTGAAGCCTGACCCTCACCCTTCCCCTAATCCTAACCCGTACGCTAATGCTAACCCGCGCCCTCACACGTACGCTCCAAGTAAAGCGTTGTCGTACCCTCACCTGGACCCTAAACCATCCCCGTCCCCTAACCCTAACCCGAACCCTAACCCTAAACCTTCCCCGAAGCCTGACCCTCACCCGTCCCCTAATCCTAACCCATACGCTAATGCTAACACGCACCCTCACACGTACGCTCCCCCTAGAGCGTTGTCGTACCCTCACCTGGACCCTAAACCGTCCCCGTCCCCTAACCCTAACCCTAGCCCAAACCCTAACCCTAACCCTTCCCCGAAGCCTGACCCTCACCCTTCCCCTAATCCTAACCGGTACGCTAACGCTAACCCGCGCCCTCAAACGTACGCTCCCCCTAAAGCGTTGTCGTACCCTCACATGGACCCTAAACCGTCCCGTCCCCTAACCCTAACCCTAGCCCGAACCCTAACCCTAACCCTTCCCCGAAGCCTGACCCACACCCGTCCCCTAATCCTAACCCGTACGCTAACGCTAACCCGCGCCCACACACGTACGCTCCCCCTAAAGCGTTGTCGTACCCTCACCTGGACCCTAAACCGTCCCCGTCCCCTAACCCTAACCCTAGCCCGAACCCTAACCCTAACCCTTCCCCGAAGCCTAACCCTCACCCGTCCCCTAATACTAACCCATACGCTAACGCTAACCCACGCCCTCACACGTACGCTCCCCCTAAAGCGCTGTCGTACCCTCACCTGGACCCTAAACCGTCCCCGTCCCCTAACCCTAACCCTAGCCCGAACCCTAACCCTAACCCTTCCCCGAAACCTGACACTCACCCGTCCCCTAATTCTAAACCGTACGCTAACGCTAACCCGTGCCCTCACACGTATGCTCCCCCTAAAGTGTTGTTGTACCCTCACCTGGACCCTAAACCGTCCCTGTCACCTAACCCTAACCCTAGCCTGAACCCTAACCCTAACCCTTCCCCGAAGCCTGACCCTCACCCGTCCCCTAATCCTAACCCATACGCTAACGCTAACCTGCGCCCTCACACGTACGCGCCCCCTAAAGCGTTGTCGTACCCTCACCTGGACCCTAAACCGTCCCCGTCCCCTAACCCTAACCCTACCCCGAACCCTAACCCTAACCCTTCCCCGAAGCCTGACCCTCACCCTTCCCCTAATCCTAACCGGTACGCTAACGCTAACCCGCGCCCTCAAACGTACGCTCCCCGTAAAGCATTGTCGTACCCTCACCTGGACCCTAAACCGTCCCCGTCCCCTAACCCTAACCCTAGCCCGAACCCTAACCCTAACCCTTCCCCGAAGCCTGACCCTCACCCGTCCCCTAATCCTAACCCGTACGCTAACGCTAACCCGCGCCCTCACACGTACGCTCCCACTAAAGCGTTGTCGTACCCTCATCTGGACCCTAAACCGTCCCCGTCCCCTAACCCTAACCCTAGCCCGAACCCTAACCCTAACCCTTCCCCGAAGCCTGACCCTCACCCTTCCCCTAATCCTAACCGGTACGCTAACGCTAACCCGCGCCCTCAAACGTACGCTCCCCCTAAAGCGTTGTCGTACCCTCACCTAGACCCTAAACCGTCCCCGTCCCCTAACCCTGACCCTAGCCCGAACCCTAACCCTAACCCTTCCCCGAAGCCTGACCCTCACCCGTCCCCTAATCCTAACCCGTACGCTAACGCTAACCCGCGCCCACACACGTACGCTCCCCCTAAAGCGTTATCGTACCCTCACCTGGACCCTAAACCGTCCCCGTCCCCTAACCCTAACCCTAGCCCGAACCCTAACCCTAACACTTCCCCGAAGCCTGACCCTCACCCGTCCCCTAATCCTAACCCGTACGCTAATGCTAACCCGCGCCCTCACACGTACGCTCCCCCTAAAGCGTTGTCGTACCCTCATCTGGACCCTAAACCGTCCCCGTCCCCTAACCCTAACCCTAGCCCGAACCCTAACCCTAACCCTTCCCTGAAGCCTGACCCTCACCCGTCCCCTAATCCTAACCCGAACGCTAATGCTAACCCGCGCCCTCACACGTACGCTCCCCCTAAAGCGTTGTCGTACCCTCACCTGGACCCTAAACCGTCCCCGTCACCTAACCCTAACCCTAGCCCGAACCCTAACCCTAACACTTCCCCGAAGCCTGACCCTCACCCTTCCCCTAATCCTAACCAGTACGCTAACGCTAACCCGCGCCCTCACACGTACGCTCCTCCTAAAGCGTTGTCGTACCCTCACCTGGACCCTAAACCGTCCCCGTCCCCTAACCCTAACCCTAGCCCGAACCCTAACCCTAACCCCTCCCCGAAGCCTAACCCTCAACCGTCCCCTAATCCCAACCCGTACGCTAACGCTAACCCGCGCCCTCACACGTACGCTCCCCCTAAAGCGCTGTCGTACCCTCACCTGGACCCTAAACCGTCCCCGTCCCCTAACCCTAACCCTAGACCGAACCCTAACCCTAAACCTACCCCGAAGCCTGACCCTCACCCGTCCCCTAATCCTAACCCGTACGCTAACGCTAACCCGCGCCCTCACACGTATGCTCCCCCTAAAGCGTTGTCGTACCCTCACCTGGACCCTAAACCCTCCCCGTCCCCTAACCCTAACCTTAGCCCGAACCCTAACCCTAACACTTCCCCGAAAACTGACCCTCACCCGTCCCCTAATCCTAACCCGTACGCTAACGCTTACCCGCGCCCTCACACGTCCGCTCCCCCTAAAGCGTTGTCGTACCCTCATCTGGACCCTAAAACGTCCCCGTCCCCTAACCCTAACCCTAGCCCGAACCCTAACCCTAACCCTTCCCTGAAGCCTGACCCTCACCCGTCCCCTAATCCTAACCCGAACGCTAACGCTAACCCGCGCCGTCACACGTACGCTCCCTCTAAAGCATTGTCGTACCCTCACCTGGACCCTAAACCGTCCCCGTCACCTAACCCTAACCCTAGCCCGAACCCTAACCCTAACACTTCCCCGAAGCCTGACCCTCACCCTTCCCCTAATCCTAACCCGTACGCTAACGCTAACCCGTGCGCTCACACGTAGGCTCCCCCTAAAGCGTTGTCGTACCCTCACCTGGACCCGAAACCGTCCCCGTCCCCTAACCCTAACCCTAGCCCGAACCCTAACCCTAACCCTTCCCCGAAGCCTGACCCTCACCCGTCCCCTAATCCTAACCTGTACGCTAACGCTAACCCACGCCCTCACACGTACGCTCCCCCTAAATCGCTGTCGTACCCTCACCTGGACCCTAAACCGTCCCCGTCCCCTAACCCTAACCCTAGCCCGAACCCTAACCCTAACCCTTCCCCGAAGCCTGACCCTCACCCGTCCCCTAATCCTAAACCGTACGCTAACGCTAACCCGCGCCCTCACACGTATGCTCCCCCTAAAGTGTTGTTGTACCCTCACCTGGACCCTAAACCGTCCCTGTCACCTAACCCTAAACCTAACCCGAACCCTAACCCTAACGCTTCCCCGAAGCCTGACCCTCACCCGTCCCCTAATCCTAACCCATACGCTAACACTAACCCGCGCCCTAACACGTACGCGCCCCCTAAAGCGTTGTCGTACCCTCACCTGGACCCTAAACCGTCCCCGTCCCCTAATCCTAACCCTTGCCCGAACCCTAACCCTAACCCTTCCCTGAAGCCTGACCCTCACCCTTCCCCTAATCCTAACCGGTACGCTAATGCTAACCCGCGCCCTCAAACGTACGCTCCCCCTAAAGCGTTGTCGTACCCTCACCTGGACCCTAAACCGTCCCCGTCCCCTAACCCTAACCCTAGCCCGAACCCTAACCCTAACACTTCCCCGAAGCCTGACACTCACCCGTCCCCTAATCCTAACCCGTACCCTAACGCTAACCCGCGCCCACACACGTACGCTCCCCCTAAAGCGTTGTAGTACCCTCACCTGGACCCTAAACCGTCCCCTTTCCCTAACCCTAACCCTAGCCCGAACCCTAACCCTAACACTTCCCCGAAGCCTGACCCCCACCCGTCCCCTAATCCTAACCCGTACGCTAACACTAACCCGCGCCCTCACACGTACGCTCCAAGTAAAGCGTTGTCGTACCCTCATCTGGACCCTAAACCGTCCCCGTCCCCTAACCCTAACCCTAGCCCGAACCCTAACCCTAACCCTTCCCTGAAGCCTGACCCTCACCCGTTCCCTAATCCTAACCCGAACGCTAACGCTAACCAGCGCCCTCACACGTACGCTCCCCCTAAAGCGTTGTCGTACCCTCACCTGGACCCTAAACCGTCCCCGTCACCTAACCCTAACCCTAGCCCGAACCCTAACCCTAACCCTTCCCCGAAGCCTGACACTCACCCGTCCCCTAATCCTAACCCATACGCTAACGCTAACCCGCGCCCTCACACGTATGCTCCCCCTAAAGCATTGTCGTACCCTCACCTGGACCCTAAACCGTCCCCGTCCCCTAACCCTAACCCTAGCCCAAACCCTAACCCTAACCCTTCCCCGAAGGCTGACCCTCACCCGTCCCCAATCCTAACCCGTACGCTAATGCTAACCCGCGCCCTCACACGTACGCTCCCCCTAAAGCATTGTTGAACCCTCACCTGGACCCTAAACCGTCCCCGTCCCCTAACCCTAACCCTAGCCTGAACACTAGCCCTAACCCTTCCCAGAAACCTGACCCTCACCCGTCCCCTAATCCTAACCCGTACGCTAACACTAACCCACGCCCTCACACGTACGCTCCCCCTAAAGCGTTGTTGTACCCTCACCTGGACCCTAAACCGTCCCCATCCCCTAACCCTAACCCTAGCCCGAACCCTAACCCTAACCCTTTCCCGAAGCCTGACCCTCACCCTTCCCCTAATCCTAACCCGTACGCTAATGCTAACCCGCGCCCTCACACGTACGCTCCCCCTAAAGCGTTGTCGTACCCTCACCTGGACCCTAAACCGTCCCCGTCCCCTAACCCTAACCCGAACCCTAACCCTAAACCTTCCCCGAAGCCTGACCCTCACCCGTACCCTAATCCTAACCCGTACGCTAACACTAACCCGCGCCCTCACACGTACGCTCCACCTAAAGCGTTGTCGTACCCTCACCTGGACCGTAAACCGTCCCAGTCCCCTAACCCTAACCCTAGCCCGAACCCTAACCCTAACCCTTCCCCGAAGCCTGACCCTCACTCGTCCCCTAATCCTAACCCGTACGCTAACGCTAACCCACGCCCTCACACTTACGCTCCCCCTAAAGCGTTGTCGTACCCTCACCTGGACCCTAAACCGTCCCCGTCCCCTAACCCTAACCCTAGCCCGAACCCTAACCCTAACACTTCCTCGAAGCCTGACCCTCACCCGTCCCCTAATCCTAACCCGTACGCTAACGCTAACCCGCGCCCTCACACGTACGCTCCCCCTAAAGCGTTGTCGTACCCTCACCTGGACCCTAAACCGTCCCCGTCCCCTAACGCTAACCCTAGCCCGAACCCTAACCCTAACCCTTCCCCGAAGCCTGACCCTCACCCTTCCCCTAATCCTAACCCGTACGCTAACGCTAACCCGCGCCCTCACATGTACGCTCCACCTAAAGCGTTGTCGTACCCTCACCTGGACCCTAAACCGTCCCCGTCCCCTAACCCTAACCCTAGCCCAAACCCTAACCCTAACCCTTCCCCGAAGCCTGACCCTCACCCGTCCCCTAATCCTAACCCGTACGCTAACGCTAACCCGCACCCTCACACGTACGCTCCCCCTAAAGCGTTGTCGTATCCTCACCTGGACCCTAAACCGTCCCCGTCCCCTAACCCTAACCCTAGCCCGAACCCTAACCCTAACCCTTCCCCGAAGCCTGACCCTCACCCGTCCCCTAATCCTAACCCGTACGCTAACGCTAACCCGCGCCCTCACACGTACGCTCCCCCTAAAGCGTTGTCGTACCCTCACCTGGACCCTAAACCGTCCCCGTCCCCTAAACCTAACCTTAGCCCGAACCCTAACAATTCCCCGAAGCCTGACCCTCACCCTTCCCCTAATCCTAACCCGTACACTAACGCTAACCCGCGCCCTCACACGTATGCTCCAAGTAAAGCATTGTCGTACCCTCACCTGGACCCTAAACCGTCCCCGTCACCTAACCCTAATCCTAGCCCGAACCCTAACCCTAACACTTCCCCGAAGCTTGACCCTCACCCTTCCCCTAATCCTAACCCGTACGCTAACGCTAACCCGCGCCCTCACACGTACGCTCCCCCTAAAGCGTTGTCGTACCCTCATTTGGACCCTAAACCGTCCCCGTCCCCTAACCCTAACTCTAGCCCGAACCCTAACCCTAACCCTTCCCCGAAGCCTGACCCTCACCCGTCCCCTAATCCTAACCCGTACGCTAACGCTAACCCGCGCCCTCACACGTACGCTCCCCCTAGAGCGCTGTCGTACCCTCACCTGGACCCTAAACCGTCCCCGTCCCCTAACCCTAACCCTAGCCCGAACCCTAACCCTAACCCTTCCCCGAAGCCTGACCCTCACCCGTCCCCTAATCCTAACCCGTACGCTAACGCTAACCCGCGTCCTCACACGTACGCTCCAGGTAAAGCATTGTCGTACACTCACCTGGACCCTAAACCGTCCCCGTACCCTAACCCTAACCCTGGCCCGAACCCTAACCCTAACCCTTCCCCGAAGCCTGACCCTCACCCGTCCCCTAATCCTAACACGTACGCTAACGCTAACCCGCGCCCTCACACGTACGCGCCCCCTAAAGCGTTGTCGTACCCTCACCTGGACCCTAAACCATCCCCGTCCCCTAACCCTAACCCTATCCCGAACCCTAACCCTAACCCTTCCCCGAAGCCTGACCCTCACCCTTCCCCTAATCCTAACCCGTACGCTAACGCTAACCCGCGCCCTCACACGTACGCTCCCCCTAAAGCGTTGTCGTACCCTCACCTGGACCCTAAACCGTCCCCGTCCCCTAAGCCTAACCCTAGCCCGAACCCTAACCCTAACCCTTCCCCGAAGCCTGACCCTCACCCGTCCCCTAATCCTAACCCGTACGCTAACGCTAACCCGCGCCCTCACACGTACGCTCCCCCTAAAGCGTTGTCGTACCCTCACCTGGACCCTAAACCGTCCCTGTCCCCTAACCCTAACCCTAGCCCGAACCCTAACCCTAACACTTCCCCGAAGCCTGACCCTCACCCGTCCCCTAATCCTAACCCGTACGCTAACGCTAACCCGCGCCCTCACACGTATGCTCCCCCTAAAGCGTTGTCGTACCCTCACCTGGACCCTAAACCGTCCCCGTCCCCTAACCCTAACCCTAGCCCGAACCCTAACCCTAACCCTTCCCCGAAGCCTGACCCTCACCCGTCCCCTAATCCTAACCCATACGCTAACGCTAACCCGCGCCCTCACACGTACGCTCCCCCTAAAGCGTTGTTGAACCCTCACCTGGACCCTAAACCGTCCCCGTCCCCTAACCCTAACCCTAGCCTGAACCCTAACCCTAACCCTTCCCCGAAACCTGACCCTCACCCGTCCCCTAATCCTAACCCGTACGGTAACGCTAACCCACGCCCTCACACGTACGCTCCCCCTAAAGCGTTGTCGTACCCTCACCTGGACCCTAAACCGTCCCCATCCCCTAACCCTAACCCTAGCCCGAACCCTAACCCTAACCCTTCCCCGAAGCCTGACCCTCACCCGTCCCCTAATCCTAACCCGTACGCTAACGCTAACCCGCGTCCTCACACATACGCTCCAGGTAAAGCATTGTCGTACCCTCACCTAGACCCTAAACCGTCCCCGTCCCCTAACCATAACCCTAGCCCGAACACTAACCCTAACCCTTCC
This sequence comes from Grampus griseus, assembly GCF_964374135.1. Lineage (NCBI taxonomy): Eukaryota > Metazoa > Chordata > Mammalia > Artiodactyla > Delphinidae > Grampus > Grampus griseus. The sequence continues at coordinate 133,309 of NW_028133118.1, read as the reverse complement.
CCGAAGCCTGACCCTCACCCGTCCCCTAATCCTAACCCGTACGCTAACGCTAACCCGCGCCCTCACACGTACGCTCCCCCTAAAGCGTTGTCGTACCCTCACCTGGACACTAAACCGTCCCCGTCCCCTAACCCTAACCCTAGCCCGAACCCTAACCCTAACCCTTCCCCGAAGCCTGACCCTCACACTTCCCCTAATCCTAACCGGTACGCTAACGCTAACCCGCGCCCTCACACGTACGCACACCCTAAAGCGTTGTAGTACCCTCACCTGGACCCTAAACCGTCCCCGTCCCCTAACCCTAACCCTAGCCCGAACCCTAACCCTAACACTTCCCCGAAGCCTGACCCTCACCCGTCCCCTAATCCTAACCCGTACGCTAACGCTAACCCGCGCCCTCACACGTACGCGCCCCCTAAAATGTTGTGGTACCCTCACCTTGACCCTAAACCGTCCCAGTCCCCTAACCCTAACCCTAGCCCGAACCCTAACCCTAACCCTTCCCCGAAGCCTGACCCTCACCCGTCCCCTAATCCTAACCCGTACGCTAACGCTAACCCGCGCCCTCACACGTACGCTCCCCCTAGAGCGCTGTCGTACCCTCACCTGGACCCTGAACCGTCCCCGTCCCCTAACCCTAACCCTAGCCCGAACCCTAACCCTAACACTTCCCCGAAGCCTGACCCTCACCCGTCCCCTAATCCTAACCCGTACGCTAACGCTAACCCGCGCCCTCACACGTATGCTCCCCCTAAAGCATTGTCGTACCCTCACCTGGACCCTAAACCGTCCCCGACACCTAACCCTAACCCTAGCCCGAACCCTAACCCTAACACTTCCCCGAAGCCTGACCCTCACCCTTCCCCTAATCCTAACCCGTACGCTAACGCTAACCCGCGCCCTCACACATACGCTCCCCCTAAAGCGTTGTCGTACCCTCACTTGGACCCTAAACCGTCCCCGTCCCCTAACCCTAACCCTAGCCCGAACCCTAACCCTAACCCTTCCCCGAAGCCTAACCCTCACCCGTCCCCTAATCCTAACGCGTACGCTAACGCTAACCCGCGCCCTCACATGTACGCTCCCCCTAAAGCGTTGTCGTACCCTCACCTGGACCCTAAACCGTCCCCGTCCCCTAACCCTAACCCTAGCCCGAACCCTAACCCTAACCCTTCCCCGAAGCCTGACCCTCACCCGTCCCCTAATCCTAACCCATACGCTAACGCTAACCCGCGCCCTCACACGTACGCTCCCCCTAAAGCGTTGTTGAACCCTCACCTGGACCCTAAACCGTCCCCGTCCCCTAACCGTAAAACTAGCCTGAACCCTAACCCTAACCCTTCCCCGAAACCTGACCCTCACCCGTCCCCTAATCCTAACCCGTACGGTAACGCTAACCCACGCCCTCACACGTACACTCCCCCTAAAGCGTTGTCGTACCCTCACCTGGACCCTAAACCGTCCCCATCCCCTAACCCTTACCCTAGCCCGAACCCTAACCCTAAATCTTCCCCGAAGCCTGACCCTCACCCGTCCCCTAATCCTAACCCGTACGCTAATGCTAACCCGCGTCCTCACACGTACGCTCCAGGTAAAGCATTGTCGTACCCTCACCTGGACCCTAAACCGTCCCCGTCCCCTAACCCTAACCCTAGCCCGAACCCTAACCCTAACCCTTCCCCGAAGCCTGACCCTCACCCGTCCCCTAATCCTAACCCGTACGCTAACGCTAACCCGCGCCCTCACACGTACGCGCCCCCTAAAGCGCTGTCGTACCCTCACCTGGACCCTAAACTGTCCCCGTCCCCTAACCCTAACCCTAGCCCGAACCCTAACCCTAACCCTTCCCCGAAGCCTGACCCTCACCCGTCCTCTAATCCTAAACCGTACGCTAACGCTAACCCGCGCCCTCACAGGTACGCGCACCCTAAAGCGTTGTCGTACCCTCACCTGAACCTAAACCGTCCCCATCCCCTAACGCTAACCCTAGCCCGAACCCTAACCGTAACCCTTCCCCGAAGCCTGACCCTCACCCGTCCCCTAATCCTAACCCGTACGCTAACGCTAACCCGCGCCCTCACACGTACGCTCCCCCTAAAGCGTTGTCGTACCCTCACCTGGACCCTGAACCGTCCCCGTCCCCTAACGCTAACCCTAGCCCGAACCCTAACCCTAACTCTTCCCCGAAGCCTGACCCTTACCCGTCCCCTAATCCTAAACGGTATGCTAACGCTAACCCGCGCCCTCACACGTACGCTCCCCCTAAAGCGTTGTCGTACCCTCACCTGGACCCTAAACCGTCCCCGTCACCTAACCCTAACCCTAGCCCGAACCCTAACCCTAACCCTTCCCCGAAGCCTGACCCTCACCCTTCCCCTAATCCTAACAGGTACGCTAACGCTAACCCGCGCCCTCACACGTACGCGCCCCCGAAAGCGTTGTAGTACCCTCACCTAGACCCTAAACCGTCCCCGTCCCCTAACCCTAACCCTAGCCCGAACCCTAACCCTAACACTTCCCCGAAGCCTGACCCTCACCCGTCCCCTAATCCTAAACCGTACGCTAACGCTAACCCACGCCCTCACACGTACGCGCCCCCTAAAGCGTTGTCGTACCCTCACCTGGACCCTAAACCGTCCCAGTCCCCTAACACTAACCCTAGCCCGAACCCTAACCCTAACCCTTCCCCGAAGCCTGACCCTAACCCGTCCCCTAATCGTAACCCGTACACTAACGCTAACCCGCGCCCTCACACGTACGCTCCCCCTAAAGCGCTGTCGTACACTCACCTGGACCCTAAACCGTCCCCGTCCCCTAACCCTAACCCTAGCCCGAACCCTAACCCTAACCCTTCCCCAAAGCCTGACCCTCACCCGTCCCCTAATCCTAACCCGAACGCTAACGCTAACCCGCGCCCTCACACGTACGCTCCCCCTAAAGCGTTGTTGAACCCTCACCTGGACCCTAAACCGTCCCCGTCCCCTAACCGTAACCCTAGCCTGAACCCTAACCCTAACCCTTCCCCGAAACCTGACCCTCACCCGTCCCCTAATCCTAACCCGTACGGTAACGCTAACCCACGCCCTCACACGTACACTCCCCCTAAAGCGTTGTCGTACCCTCACCTGGACCCTAAACCGTCCCCATCCCCTAACCCTTACCCTAGCCCGAAACCTAACCCTAACCCTTCCCCGAAGCCTGACCCTCACCCGATCCCTAATCCTAACCCGTACGCTAACGCTAACCCGCGCCCTCATACGTACGTGCTCCCTAAAGCGCTGTCGTACCCTCACCTGGACCCTAAACCGTCCCCGTCCCCTAACCCTAAACCTAGCCCGAATCCTAACCCTAACCCTTCCCCGAAGCCTGACCCTCACCCGTCCCCTAATCCTAAACCGTATGCTAACGCTAACCCGCGCCCTCACACGTAGGCGCCCCCTAAAGCGTTGTCGTACCCTCACCTGGACCCTAAACCGTCCCCGTCCCCTAACCCTAACCCTAGCCCGAACCCTAACCCTAACACTTCTCCGAAGCCTGACCCTCACCCGTCCCCTAATCCTAACCCGTACGCTAACGCTAACCCGCGCCCTCACACGTACGCTCCCCCTAAAGCGTTGTCGTACCCTCACCTGGACCCTAAACCGTCCCCGTCCCCTAACCCTAACAATAGCCCGAACCCTAACCCTAACCCTTCCCCGAAGCCTGACCCTCACCCGTCCCCTAATCCTAACCCGTACGCTAACGCTAACCCGCGCCCTCACACGTACGCGCCCCCTAAAGCGCTGTCGTACCCTCACCTGGACCCTAAACCGTCCCCGTCCCCTAACCCTAACCCTAGCCCGAACCCTAACCCTAACCCTTCCCCGAAGCCTGACCCTCACCCGTCCCCTAATCCTAAACTGTACGCTAACGCTAACCCACGCCCTCACACGTACGCGCCCCCTAAAGTGTTGTCGTACCCTCACCTGGACCCTAAACCGTCCCCATCCCCTAACCCTAACCCTAGCCCGAACCCTAACCCTAACCCTTCCCCGAAGCCTGACACTCACCCGTCCCCTAATCCTAACCCGTACGCTAACGCTAACCCGCGCCCTCACACGTACGCTCCCCCTAAAGCGTTGTCGTACCCTCACCTGGACCCTAAACCGTCCCCGTCCCCTAACCCTAACCCTAGCCCGAACCCTAACCCTAACCCTTCCCCGAAGCCTGACCCTCACCCGTCCCCTAATCCTAACCCGTACACTAACGCTAACCCGCGCCCACACACGTACGCTCCCCCTAAAGCGTTGTCGTACCCTCACCTGGACCCTAAACAGTCCCAGTCCCCTAACCCTAACCCTAGCCCGAACCCTAATCCTAACCCTTCCCCGAAGCCTGACCCTCACCCGTCCCCTAATCCTAACCCGTACACTAACGCTAACCCGCGCCCTCACACGTACGCTCCCCCTAAAGCGTTGTCGTACCCTCACCTGGACCCTAAACCGTCCCCGTCCCCTAACCCTAACTCTAGCCCGAACCCTAACCCTAACCATTCCCCGAAGCCTAACCCTCACCCTTCCCCTAATCCTAACCGGTACGCTAACGCTAAACCGCGCCCTCACACGTACGCTCCCCCTAAAGCGTTGTCATACCCTCACCTGGACCCTAAACCGTCCCCATCCCCTAACCCTAACCCTAGCCCGAACCCTAACCCTACCCCTTCCCCAAAGCCTGACCCTCACCCGTCCCCTAATCCTAACCCGTACGCTAACGCTAACCCACGCCCTCACACGTACGCTCCCCCTAAAGTGTTGTCGTACCCTCACCTGGACCCTAAACCGTCCCCGTCCCCTAACCCTAACCGTAGCCCGAACCCTAACCTTACCCCTTCCCCGAAGCCTGACCCTCAACCGTCCCCTAATCCTAACCCATACGCTAACGCTAACCCGCGCCCTCACACGTACGCTCCCCCTAAAGCGTTGTTGAACCCTCACCTGGACCCTAAACCGTCCCCGTCCCCTAACCCTAACCCTAGCTTGAACCCTAACCCTAACCCTTTCCCGAAACCTGACCATCACCCGTCCCCTAATCCTAACCCGTGCGCTAACGCTAACCCACGCCCTCACACGTACGCTCCCCCTAAAGCGTTGTCGTACCCTCACCTGGACCCTAAACCGTCCCCATCCCCTAACCCTAACCCTAGCCCGAACCCTAACCCTAACCCTTCCCCGAAGCCTGACCCTCACCCGTCCCCTAATCCTAACCCGTACGCTAACGCTAACCCGCGCCCTCACACGTACGCTCCAAGTAAAGCGTTGTCGTACCCTCACCTGGACCCTAAACCTTCCCTGTCCCCTAACCCTAACCCTAGCCCGAACCCTAACCCTAACCCTTCCCCGAAGCCTGACCCTCACCCGTCCCCTAATCCTAACCCGTACGCTAACGCTAACCCGCGCCCTCACATGTACGCGCCCCCTAAAGCGTTGTCGTACCCTCACCTGGACACTAAACCGTCCCCGTCCCCTAACCCTAACCCTAGCCCGAACCCTAGCCCTAACCCTAACCCTTCCCTGAAGCCTGACCCTCACCCGTCCCCTAATCCTAACCCGAACGCTAACGCTAACCCGCGCCCTCACACGTACGCTCCCCCTAAAGCGTTGTCGTACCCTCACCTGGACCCTAAACCGTCCCCGTCCCCTAACCCTAACCCTAGCCCGAACCCTAACCCTAACCCTTCCCCGAAGCCTGACCCTCACCCGTCCCCTAATCCTAACCCGTATGCTAACGCTAACCCATGCCCTCACACGTATGCGCCCCCTAAAGCGTTGTCGTACCCTCACCTGGACCCTAAACAGTCCCCGTCCCCTAACCCTAACCCTAGCCCGAACCCTAACCCTAACCCTTCCCCAAAGCCTGACCCTCACCGGTCCCCTAATCCTAACCGGTACGCTAACGCTAACCCGCGCCCTCACACGTACGCTCCCCCTAAAGCGTTGTCGTACCCTCACCTGGACCCTAAACCGTCCCCGTCCCCTAACCCTAACCCTAGCCCGAACCCTAACCCTAACCCTTCCCCGAAGCCTGACCCTCACCCTTCCCCTAATCCTAATCCGTATGCTAACGCTAACCCGCGCCCTCACACGTACGCCCCACCTAAAGCGTTGTCGTACCCTCATCTGGACCCTAAACCGTCCCCGTCCTCTAACCCTAACCCTAGCCCGAACCCTAACCCTAACACTTCCCCGAAGCCTGACCCTCACCCGTCCCCTAATCCTAACCCGTACGCTAACGCTAACCCGCGCCCTCACACGTACGCTCACCCTAAAGCGATGTCGTACCCTCACCTGGACCCTAAAACGTCCCCGTCCCCTAACCCTAACCCTAGCCCGAACCCTAACCCTAACCCTTCCCCAAAGCCTGACCCTCACCCGTCCCCTAATCCTAACCCATACGCTAACGCTAACCCATGCCCTCACACGTACGCGCGCCCTAAAGCGTTGTCGTACCCTCACCTGGACCCTAAACCGTCCCCGTCCCCTAACCCTAACCCTAGCCCGAACCCTAACCCTAACACTTCCCCAAAGCCTGACCCTCACCCGTCCCCTAATCCTAACCCGTACGCTAACGCTAACCCACGCCCTCACACGTACGCTCCCCCTAAAGTGTTGTCGTACCCTCACCTGGACCCTAAACCGTCCCCGTCCCCTAACCCTAACCGTAGCCCGAACCCTAACCCTACCCCTTTCCCGAAGCCTGACCCTCAACCGTCCCCTAATCCTAACCCATACGCTAACGCTAACCCGCGCCCTCACACGTACGCTCCCCCTAAAGCGTTGTTGAACCCTCACCTGGACCCTAAACCGTCCCCGTCCCCTAACCCTAACCCTAGCTTGAACCCTAACCCTAACCCTTTCCCGAAACCTGACCATCACCCGTCCCCTAATCCTAACCCGTGCGCTAACGCTAACCCACGCCCTCACACGTACGCTCCCCCTAAAGCGTGGTCGTACCCTCACCTGGACCCTAAACCGTCCCCATCCCCTAACCCTAACCCTAGCCCGAACCCTAACCCTAACCCTTCCCCGAAGCCTGACCCTCACCCGTCCCCTAATCCTAACCCGTACGCTAACGCTAACCCGCGCCCTCACACGTACGCTCCAAGTAAAGTGTTGTCGTACCCTCACCTGCACCATAAACCGTCCCTGTCCCCTAACCCTAACCCTAGCCCGAACCCTAACCCTAACCCTTCCCCGAAGCCTGACCCTTACCCGTCCCCTAATCCTAACCCGTACGCTAACGCTAACTCGCGCCCTCACACGTACGCGCCCCCTAAAGCGTTGTCGTACCCTCATCTGGACCCTAAACTGTCCCCGTCCCCTAACCCTAACCCTAGCCCGAACCCTAGCCCGAACCCTAACCCTAACCCTTCCCTGAAGCCTGACCCTCACCCGTCCCCTAATCCTAACACGAACGCTAACGCTAACCCACGCCCTCACACGTACGCTCCCCCTAAAGCATTGTCGTACCCTCACCTGGACCCTAAACCGTCCCCGTCACCTAACCCTAACCCTAGCCCGAACCCTAACCCTAACACTTCCCCGAAGCCTGACCCTCACCCTTCCCCTAATCCTAACCCGTACGCTAACGCTAACCCGCGCCCTCACACGTACGCTCCCCCTCAAGCGTTGTCGTACCCTCACCTGGACCCTAAACCGTCCCCGTCCCCTAACCCTAACCCTAGCCCGAACCCTAACCCTAACCCTTCCCCGAAGCCTGACCCTCACCCGACCCCTAATCCTAACCCGTACGCTAACGCTAACCCGCGCCCTCACAGGTACGCTCCCCCTAAAGCGCTGTCGTACCCTCACCTGGACCCTAAACCGTCCCCGTCCCCTAACCCTAACCCTAGCCCGAACCCTAACCCTAACCCTTCCCCGAAGCCTGACCCTCACCCGTCCCCTAATCCTAACCCGTACGCTAACGCTAACCCGCGCCCTCACACGTACGCTCCCCCTAAAGCGTTGTCGTACCCTCACCTGGACCCTAAACCGTCCCCGTCCCCTAACCCTAACCCTAGCCCGAACCCTAGCCCTAACCCTTCCCAGAAGCCTGACCCTCACCCGTCCCCTAATCCTAACCCGTACGCTAACGCTAACCCGCGCCCTCACACGTACGCTCCCCCTAAAGCGTTGTCGTACCCTCACCTGGACCCTAAACCGTCCCCGTCCCCTAACCCTAACCCTAGCCCGAACCCTAACCCTAACCCTTCCCCGAAGCCTGACCCTCACCCTTCCCCTAATCCTAACCCGTATGCTAACGCTAACCCGCGCCCTCACACGTACGCTACACCTAAAGCGTTGTAGTACCCTCACCTGGACCCTAAACCGTCCCCGTCCCCTAACCCTAACCCTAGCCCGAACCCTAACCCTAACCCTTCCCCGAAGCCTGACCCTCACCCGTCCCCTAATCCTAACCCGTACGCTAACGCTAACCCATGCCCTCACACGTACGCGCCCCCTAAAGCGTTGTCGTACCCTCACCTGGACCCTAAACCGTCCCCGTCCCCTAACCCTAACCCTAGCCCGAACCCTAACCCTAACCCTTCCCCAAAGCCTGACCCTCACCCATCCCCTAATCCTAACCCGTACGCTAACGCTAACCCACGCCCTCACACGTACGCTCCCCCTAAAGCGTTGTCGTACCCTCACCTGGACCCTAAACCGTCCCCATCCCCTAACCCTAACCCTAGCCCGAACCCTAACCCTAACCCTTCCCCGAAGCCCGACCCTCACCCTTCTCCTAATCCTAACCGGTACGCTAACGCTAACCCGCGCCCTCACACGTACGCTCCCCCTAAAGCGTTGTCGTACCCTCACCTGGACCCTAAACCGTCCCCGTCCCCTAACCCTAACCCTAGCCCGAACCCTAACCCTAACCCTTCCCCAAAGCCTGACCCTCACCCGTCCCCTAATCCTAACCCGTACGCTAACGCTAACCCGCGCCCTCACACGTACGCTCCCCCTAAAGCGTTGTCGTACCCTCATCTGGACCCTAAACCGTCCCCGTCCCCTAACCCTAACCCTAGCCCGAACCCTAACCCTAAACCTTCCCTGAAGCCTGACACTCACCCGTCCCCTAATCCTAACACGAACGCTAACGCTAACCTGCGCCCTCACACGTACGCTCCCCCTAAAGCGTTGTCGTACCCTCACCTGGACCCTAAACCGTCCCCGTCACCTAACCCTAACCCTAGCCCGAACCCTAACCCTAACCCTTCCCCGAAACCTGACCCTCACCCGTCCCCTAATCCTAACCCGTACGCTAACGCTAACCCGCGCCCTCAAACGTACGCTCCCCCTAAAGCGTTGTCGTACCCTCACCTGGACCCTAAACCGTCCCCATCCCCTAAGCCTAACCCTAGTCCGAACCCTAACCCTAACCCTTCCCCAAAGCCTGACACTCACCCGTCCCCTAATCCTAACCCGTACGCTAACGTTAACCCGCGCCCTCACACATACGCTCCCCCGAAAGCGTTGTCGTACCCTCACCTGGACCCTAAACCGTCCCCGTCCCCTAACCCTAACCCTAGCCCGAACCCTAACCCTAACACTTCCCCGAAGCCTGACCCTCACCCGTCCCCTAATCCTAACCCGTACGCTAACGCTAACCCGCGCCCTCACACGTATGCTCCCCCTAAAGTGTTGTCGTACCCTCACCTGGACCCTAAACCGTCCCCGTCCCCTAACCCTAACCGTAGTCCGAACCCTAACCCTAACCCTTCCCCAAAGCCTGACCCTCAACCGTCCCCTAATCCTAACCCGTACGCTAACGCTAACCCGCGCTCTCACACGTACACTCCCAGTAAAGCGTTGTCGTACCCTCACCTGGACCCTAAACCGTCCCCGTCCCCTAACCCTAACCCTAGCCCGAACCCTAACCCTAACCCTTCCCCGAAGCCTGACCCACACCCGTCCCCTAATCCTAACCCGTACGCTAACGCTAACCGGCGCCCTCACACGTACGCGCCCCCTAAAGCGTTGTCGTACCCTCACCTGGACCCTAAACCGTCCCCGTCCCCTAACCCTAGCCCGAACCCTAACCCTAACCCTTCCCCAAAGCCTGACCCTCACCCGTCCCCTAATCCTAACCCATACGCTAACGCTAACCCATGCCCTCACACGTACGCGCGCCCTAAAGCGTTGTCGTACCCTCACCTGGACCCTAAACCGTCCCCGTCCCCTAAACCTAACCCTAGCCCGAACCCTAACCCTAACCCTTCCCCAAAGCCTGACCCTCACCCGTCCCCTAATCCTAACCCGTACGCTAACGCTAACCCACGCCCTCACATGTACGCTCCCCCTAAAGCGTTGTCGTACCCTCACCTGGACCCTAAACCGTCCCCGTCCCCTAACCCTAAACCTAGCCCGAACCCTAACCCTAACCCTTCCCCGAAGCCTAACCCTCACCCGTCCCATAATCCTAACCCATACGCTAACACTAACCCGCGCCCTCACACGTACGCTCCCCCTAAAGCGCTGTCGTACCCTCACCTGGACCCTAAACCGTCCCCGTCCCCTAACCCTGACCCTAGCCCGAACCCTAACCCTAACCCTTCCCCGAAGCCTGACCCTCACCCGTCCCCTAATCCTAACCCGTACGCTAACGCTAACCCGCGCCCTCACAGGTATGCTCCCCCTAAAGCGTTGTCGTACCCTCACCTGGACCCTAAACTGTCCCCGTCACCTAACACTAACCCTAGCCCGAACCCTAACCCTAACACTTCCCAGAAGCCTGACCCTCACCCTTCCCCTAATCCTAACCCGTACGCTAACGCTAACCCGCGCCCTCACACGTACGCTCCCCCTAAAGCGTTGTCGTACACTCACCTGGACCCTAAACCGTCCCCGTCCCCTAACCCTAACCCTAGCCCGAACCCTAACCCTAACCCTTCCCCGAAGCCTGACCCTCACCCGTCCCCTAATCCTAACCCGTACGCTAACGCTAACCCGCGCCCTCACACGTACGCTCCCCCTAAAGCGTTGTCGTACCCTCACCTGGACCCTAAACCGTCCCCGTCCCCTAACCCTAACCCTAGCCCGAACCCTAACCCTAACCCTTCCTCGAAGCCTGACCCTCACCCGTCCCCTAATCCTAACCCATATGCTAACGCTAACCCGCGCCCTCACACGTACACTCCCCCTAAAGCGTTGTTGAACCCTCACCTGGACCCTAAACCGTCCCCGTCCCCTAACACTAACCCTAGCCTGAACCCTAACCCTAATCCTTCCCCGAAACCTGACCCTCACCCGTCCCCTAATCCTAACCCGTACGGTAACGCTAACACACGCCCTCACACGTACACTCCCCCTAAAGCGTTGTCGTACCCTCACCTGGACCCTAAACCGTCCCCATCCCCTAACCCTAACCCTAGCCCGAACCCTAACCCTAACCCTTCCCCGAAGCCTGACCCTCACCCGTCCCCTAATCCTAACACGTACACTAACGCTAACCCGCGCCCTCACACGTACGCTCCCCCTAAAGCGTTGTCGTACCCTCACCTGGACCCTAAACCGTCCCCGTCCCCTAACCCTAACCCTAGCCCGAACCCTAACCCTAACCCTTCCCCAAAGCCTGACCCTCACCCGTCCCCTAATCCTAACCCATACGCTAACGCTAACCCATGCCCTCACACGTACGCGCGCCCTAAAGCATTGTCGTACCCTCACCTGGACCCTAAACCGTCCCCGTCCCCTAACCCTAACCCTAGCCCGAACCCTAACCCTAACCCTTCCCCAAAGCCTGACCCTCACCCGTCCCCTAATCCTAACCCATACGCTAACGCTAACCCGCGCCCTCACACGTACGCGCGCCCTAAAGCATTGTCGTACCCTCACCTGGAACCTAAACCGTCCCCGTCCCCTAATCCTAACCCTAGCCCGAACCCTAACCCTAACCCTTCCCCAAAGCCTGACCCTCACCCGTCCCCTAATCCTAACCCGTACGCTAACGCTAACCCACACCCTCACACGTACGCTCCCCCTAAAGCGTTGTCGTACCCTCACCTGGACTCTAAATCGTCCCCGTCCCCTAAACCTAACCGTAGTCCGAACCCTAACCCTAACCCTTCCCCGAAGCCTGACCCTCACCCGTCCCCTAATCCTAACCCATACGCTAACGCTAACCCGCGCCCTCACACGTACGCTCCCCCTAAAGCGTTGTTGAACCATCACCTGGACCCTAAACCGTCCCCGTCCCCTAACCCTAACCCTAGCCTGAACCCTAACCCTAACCCTTCCCCGAAACCTGACCCTCACCCGTCCCCTAATCCTAACCCGTGCGCTAACGCTAACCCACGCCCTCACACGTACGCTCCCCCTAAAGCGTTTTCGTACCCTCACCTGGACCCTAAACCGTCCCCATCCCCTAACCCTAACCCTAGCCCGAACCCTAACCCTAACCCTTCCCCGAAGCCTGACCCTCACCCGTCCCCTAATCCTAACCCGTACGCTAACGCTAACCCGCGTCCTCACACGTACACTCCAAGTAAAGCGTTGTCGTACCCTCACCTGGACCCTAAACCGTCCCCGTCCCCTAACCCTAACCCTAGCCCGAACCCTAACCCTTACCCTTCCCCGAAGCCTGACCCACACCCGTCCCCTAATCCTAACCCGTACGCTAACGCTAACCGGCGCCCTCACACGTACGCGCCCCCTAAAGCGTTGTCGTACCCTCACCTGGACCCTAAACCGTCCCCGTCCCCTAACCCTAGCCCGAACCCTAACCCTAACCCTTCCCCGAAGCCTGACCCTCACCCGTCCCCTAATCCTAAACCGTACGCTAACGCTAACCCGCGCCCTCACACGTACGCGCCCCCTAAAGTGTTGTCGAACCCTCACCTGGACCCTAAACCGTCCCTGTCCCCTAACCCTAACCCTAGCCTGAACCCTAACCCTAACCCTTCCCCGAAGCTTGACCCTCACCTGTCCCCTAATCCTAACCCGTACGCTAACGCTAACCCGCGCCCTCACACGTACGCTCCCCCTAAAGCGTTGTCGTACCCTCACCTGGACCCTAAACCGTCCCCATCCCCTAACCCTAACCCTAGCCCGAACCCTAACCCTAACCCTTCCCCGAAGCCTGACCCTCACCCGTCCCCTAATCCTAACCCGTACGCTAACGCTAACCCGCGCCCTCACACGTACGCTCCCCCTAAAGCGTTGTCGTACCCTCACCTGGACCCTAAACCGTCCCCATCCCCTAACCCTAACCCTAGCCCGAACCCTAACCCTAAACCTTCCCCGAAGCCTGACCCTCACCCGTCCCCTAATCCTAACCCGTACGCTAACGCTAACCTGCGCCCTCACACGTACGCTCCCCCTAAAGCGTTGTCGTACCCTCACCTGGACCCTAAACCGTCCCCGTCCCCTAACCCTAACCCTAGCCCGAACCCTAACCCTAACCATTCACCGAAGCCTGACCCTCACCCTTCCCCTATTCCTAACCGGTACGCTAACGCTAACCCGAGCCCTCACACGTACGCTCCCCCTAAAGCGTTGTCGTACCCTCACCTGGACCCTAAACCGTCCCCGTCCCCTAACCCTAACCCTAGCCCGAACCCTAACCCTAACCCTTCCCTGAAGCCTGACCCTCACCCGTCCCCTAATCCTAACCCGTACGCTAACGCTAACCCGCGCCCTCACACGTACGCTCCCCCTAAAGCGTTGTCGTACCCTCACCTGGACCCTAAACCGTCCCCGTCCCCTAACCCTAACCCTAGCCCGAACCCTAACCCTAACCCTTCCCCGAAGCCTGACCCTCACCCTTCCCCTCATCCTAACCCGTATGCTAACGCTAACCCGCGCCCTCACACGTACGCTACACCTAAAGCGTTGTCGTACCCTCACCTGGACCCTAAACCGTCCCCGTCCCCTAACCCTAACCCTAGCCCGAACCCTAACCCTAACCCTTCCCCGAAGCCTGACCCTCACCCTTCCCCTAATCCTAACCCGTATGCTAACGCTAACCCGCGCCCTCACACGTACGCTACACCTAAAGCGTTGTCGTACCCTCACCTGGACCCTAAACCGTCCCCGTCCCCTAACCCTAACCCTAGCCCGAACCCTAACCCTAAATGTTCCCCGAAGCCTGACCCTCACCCGTCCCCTAATCCTAACCCATACGCTAACGCTAACCCATGCCCTCACACGTACGCGCCCCCTAAAGCGTTGTCGTACCCTCACCTGGACCCTAAACCGTCCCCGTCCCCTAACCCTAACCCTAGCCCGAACACTAACCCTAACCCTTCCCCAAAGCCTGACCCTCACCCGTCCCCTAATCCTAACCCGTACGCTAACGCTAACCCAGGCCCTCACACGTACGCTCCCCCTAAAGCGTTGTCGTACCCTCACCTGGACCCTAAACCGTCCCCGTCCCCTAACCCTAACCCTAGCCCGAACCCTAAACCTAACCCTTCCCCGAAGCCTGACCCTCACCCATCCCCTAATCCTAACCGGTACGGTAACGCTAACCCGCGCCCTCACACGTACGCTCCCCCTAAAGCGTTGTCGTACCCTCACCTGGACCCTAAACCGTCCCCGTCCCCTAACCCTAACCCTAGCCCGAACCATAACCCTAACCCTTCCCCGAAGCCTGACACTCACCCGTCCCCTAATCCTAACCCGAACGCTAACGCTAACCCGCGCCCTCACACGTACGCTCCCTAAAGCGTTGTCGTACCCTCACCTGGACCCTAAACCATCCCCGTCCCCTAAGCCTAACCCTAGCCCGAACCCTAACCCTAACCCTTCCCCGAAGCCTGACCCTAACCCGTCCCCTAATCCTAACCCGTACGCTAACGCTAACCCGCGCCCTCACACGTACGCTCCCCCTAAAGCGTTGTCGTACCCTCACCTGGACCCTAAACCGTCCCCGTCCCCTAACCCTAACCCTAGCCCGAATCCTAACCCTAACCCTTCCCCGAAGGCTGACCCTCACCCGTCCCCTAATCCTAACCCGTACGCTAACGCTAACCCGCGCCCTCACACGTATGCTCCCCCTAAAGCGTTGTCGTACCCTCACCTGGACCATAAACCGTCCCCGTCCCCTAACCCTAACCCTAGCCCGAACCCTAACCCTAACACTTCCCCGAAGCCTGACCCTCACCCGTCCCCTAAAACTAACCCATACGCTAATGCTAACCCGCGCCCTCACACGTACGCTCCCCCTAAAGCGTTGTTGAACCCTCACCTGGACCCTAAACCGTCCCCGTCCCCTAACCCTAACCCTAGCCTGAACCCTAACCCTAACCCTTCCCCGAAACCTGACCCTCACCCGTCCCCTAATCCTAACCCGTGCGCTAACGCTAACCCACGCCCTCACACGTACGCTCCCCCTAAAGCGTTGTCGTACCCTCACCTGGACCCTAAACCGTCCCCATCCCCTAACCCTAACCCTAGCCCGAACCCTAACCCTAACCCTTCCCCGAAGCCTGACCCTCACCCGTCCCCTAATCCTAACCCGTACGCTAACGCTAACCGGTGCCCTCACACGTACACTCCAAGTAAAGCGTTGTCGTACCCTCACCTGGACCCTAAACCGTCCCCGTCCCCTAACCCTAACCCTAGCCCGAACCCTAAACCTAACCCTTCCCCGAAGCCTGACCCACACCCGTCCCCTAATCCTAAACGGTACGCTAACGCTAACCCGCGCCCTCACACGTACGCGCCCCCTAAAGCGTTGTCGTACCCTCACCTGGACCCTAAACCGTCCCCGTCCCCTAACCCTAGCCCGAACCCTAACCCTAACCCTTCCCCGAAACCTGACCCTCACCCGTCCCCTAATCCTAAACCGTACGCTAACGCTAACCCGCGCCCTCACACGTACGCGCCCCCTAAAGTGTTGTCGTACCCTCACCTGGACCCTAAACCGTCCCCATCCCCTAACCCTAACCCTAGCCCGAACCCTAACCCTAACCCTTCCCCGAAGCCTGACCCTCACCCGTCCCCTAATCCTAACCCGTACGCTAATGCTAACCCACGCCCTCACACGTACGCTCCAAGTAAAGCGTTGTCGTACCCTCACCTGGACCCTAAACCGTCCCCGTCCCCTAACCCTAACCCTAGCCCGAACCCTAACCCTAACCCTTCCCTGAAGCCTGACCCTCACCCGTCCCCTAATCCTAACCCGTACGCTAACGCTAACCCGCGCCCTCACACGTACGCTCCCCCTAAAGCATTGTTGAACCCTCACCTGGACCCTAAACCGTGCCCGTCCTCTAACACTAACCCTAGCCTGAACCCTAACCCTAACCCTTCCCCGAAACCTGACCCTCACCCGTCCCCTAATCCTGACCCGTACGGTAACGCTAACCCACGCTCTCACACGTACGCTCCCCCTAAAGCATTGTCGTACCCTCACCTGGACCCTAAACCGTCCCCGTCCCCTAACCCTAACCCAAGCCCGAACCCTAACCCTAACCCTTCCCAGAAGCCTGACCCTCACCCGTCCCATAATCCTAACCCGTACGCTAACGCTAACCCGCGCCCTCACACGTACGCTCCCCCTAAAGCGCTGTCGTACCCTCAACTAGACCCTAAACCGTCCCCATCCCCTAACCCTAACCCTAGCCCGAACCCTAACCCTAACACTTCCCCGAAGCCTGACCCTCACCCGTCCCCTAATCCTAACCCGTACGCTAACGCTAACCCGCGCCTTCACACGTACGCTCCCCCTAAAGCGTTGTTGAACCCTCACCTGGACCCTAAACCGTCCCCGTCCCGTAACCCTAACCCTAGCCTGAACCCTAACCCTAACCCTTCCCCGAAACCTGACCCTCACCCGTCCCCTAATCCTAACCCTTACGCTAACGGTAACCCACGCCCTCACACGTACGCTCCCCCTAAAGCGTTGTTGTACCCTCACCTGGACCCTAAACCGTCCCGATCCCCTAACCCTAACCCTAGCCCGAACCCTAACCCTAACACTTCCCCGAAGCCTGACCCTCACCCGTCCCCTAATCCTAACCCGTACGCTAATGCTAACCCGCGCCCTCACACGTACGCTCCAAGTAAAGCGTTGTCGTACCCTCACCTGGACCCTAAACCGTCCCCGTCCCCTAACCCTAACCCTAGCCCGAACCCTAACCCTAACCCTTCCCCGAAGCCTGACCCTCACCCGTCCCCTAATCCTAACCCGTACGCTAACGCTAACCCGAGCCCTCACACGTACGCTCCCCCTAAAGCGTTGTCGTACCCTCACCTGGACCCTAAACCGTCCCCGTCCCCTAACCCTAACCCTAGCCCGAACCCTAACCCTAACCCTTCCCCGAAGCCTGACCCTCACCCGTCCCCTAATCCTAACCCGTACGCTAACGCTAACCCGTGCCCTCACACGTATGCTCCCGCTAAAGCGTTGTCGTACCCTCACCTGGACCCTAAACCGTCCCCGTCCCCTAACCCTAACCCTAGCCCGAACCCTAACCCTAAACCTTCCCCGAAGCCTGACCCTCACACGCCCCTAATCCTAACCCGTACGCTAACGCTAACCCGCGCCCTCACACGTACGCTCCAAGTAAAGCGTTATCGTACCCTCACCTGGACCCTAAACCGTCCCCGTACCCTAACCCTAACCCTAGCCCGAACCCTAACCCTAACCCTTCCCCGAAGCCTGACCCTCACCCGTCCCCTAATCCTAACCCGTACGCTAACGCTAACCCGCGCCCTCACACGTACGCTACCCCTAAAGCGTTGTTGAACCCTCACCTGGACCCTAAACCGTCCGCGTCCCGTAACCCTAACCCTAGCCTGAACCCTAACCCTAACCCTTTCCCGAAACCTGACCCTCACCCGTCCCTTAATCCTAACCCGTACGCTAACGCTAACTCACGCCCTCACACGTACGCTCCCCCTAAAGCGTTGTTGTACCCTCTCCTGGACCCTAAACCGTCCCCATCACCTAACCCTAACCCTAGCCCGAACCCTAACCCTAACCCTTCCCCGAAGCCTGACCCTCACCCGTCCCCTAATCCTAACCCATACGCTAACGCTAACCCGCGCCCTCACACGTACACGCCCCCTAAAGCGTTGTCGTACCCTCACCTGGACCCTAAACCGTCCCAGTCCCCTAACCCTAACCCTAGCCCGAACCCTAACCCTAACCCTTCCCAGAAGCCTGACCCTCACCCGTCCCATAATCCTAACCCGTACGCTAACGCTAACCCGCGCCCTCACACGTACGCTCCCCCTAAAGCGCTGTCGTACCCTCAACTAGACCCTAAACCGTCCCCATCCCATAACCCTAACCCTAGCCCGAACCCTAACCCTAACCCTTCCCCGAAGCCTGACCCTCACCCGTCCCCTAATCCTAACCCGTACGCTAACGCTAACCCGCGCCCTCACACGTATGCTCCCCTTAAAGCGTTGTCGTACCCTCACCTGGACCCTAAACCGTCCCCGTCCCCTAACCCTAACCCTAGCCCGAACCCTATCCCTAACCCTTCCCCGAAGCCTGACCCTCACCCGTCCCCTAATCCTAACCCGTACGCTAACGCTAACCCGCGCCTTCACACGTACGCTCCCCCTAAAGCGTTGTTGAACCCTCACCTGGACCCTAAACCGTCCCCATCCCCTAACCCTAACCCTAGCCCGAAGCCTAACCCTAACCCTTCCCCGAAGCCTGACCCTCACCCGTCCCCTAATCCTAACCCGTACGCTAATGCTAACCCGCGCCCTCACACGTACGCTCCAAGTAAAGCGTTGTCGTACCCTCACCTGGACCCTAAACCGTCCCCGTCCCCTAACCCTAACCCTAGCCCGAACCCTAACCCTAAACCTTCCCCGAAGCCTGACCCTCACCCGTCCCCTAATCCTAACCCGTACGCTAACGCTAACCCGCGCCCTCACACGTACACTCCCCCTAAAGCGTTGTCGTACCCTCACCTGGACCCTAAACCGTCCCCGTCCCCTAACCCTAACCCTAGCCCGAACCCTAACCCTAACCCTTCCCCGAAGCCTGACCCTCACCCGTCCCCTAATCCTAAACCGTACGCTAACGCTAACCCGCGCCCTCACACGTACGCGCTCCCTAAAGTGTTGTCATACCCTCACCTGGACCCTAAACCGTCCCCGTCCCCTAACCCTAACCCTAGCCCGAACCCTAACCCTAACCCTTCCCCGAAGCCTGACCCTCACCCGTCCCCTAATCCTAACCCGTACGCTAACGCTAACCCGCGCCCTCACACGTACGCTCCCCCTAAAGCGTTGTCGTACCCTCACCTGGACCCTAAACCGTCCCCTTCCCCTAACCCTAACCCTAGCCCGAACCCTAACCCTAACACTTCCCCGAAGCCTGACCCTCACCCGTCCCCTAATCCTAACCCGTACGCTAACGCTAACCCGCGCCCTCACACGTACGCTCCCCCTAAAGCGTTGTTGAACCCTCACCTGGACCCTAAACCGTCCCCGTCCCGTAACCCTAACCCTAGACTGAACCCTTACCCTAACCCTTCCCCGAAACCTGACCCTCACCCGTCCCCTAATCCTAACCCGTACGCTAACGCTAACCCACGCCCTCACACGTACGCTCCCCCTAAAGCGTTGTTGTACCCTCACCTGGACCCTAAACCGTCCCCATCCCCTAACCCTAACCCTAGCCCGAACCCTAACCCTAACCCTTCCCCGAAGCCTGACCCTCACCCGTCCCCTAATCCTAACCCGTACGCTAATGCTAACCCGCGCCCTCACACGTACGCTCCAAGTAAAGCGTTGTCGTACCCTCACCTGGACCCTAAACCGTCCCCGTCCCCTAACCCTAACCCTAGCCCGAACCCTAACCCTAAACCTTCCCCGAAGCCTGACCCTCACCCGTCCCCTAATCCTAACCCGTACGCTAACGCTAACCCGCACCCTCACACGTACGCTCCCCCTAAAGCGTTGTCGTACCCTCACCTGGACCCTAAACCGTCCCCGTCCCCTAACCCTAACCCTAGCCCGAACCCTAACCCTAACCGTTCCCCGAAGCCTGACCCTCACCCGTCCCCTAATCCTAACACGTACGCTAACGCTAACCCGCGCCCTCACACGTACGCTCCCCCTAAAGCGTTGTCGTACCCTCACCTGGACCCTTAACCGTCCCCGTCCCCTAAACCTAACCTTAGCCCGAACCCTAACCCTAAAAATTCCCCGAAGCCTGACGCTCACACTTCCCCTAATCCTAACCCGTACGCTAACGCTAACCCGCGCCCTCACACGTACGCTCCCCCTAAAGCGTTGTCGTACCCTCACCTGGACCCTAAACCGTCCCCGTCCCCTAACCCTAAGCCTAGCCCGAACCCTAACCCTAACCCTTCCCCGAAGCCTGACACTCACCCGTCCCCTAATCCTAACCCGTACGCTAACGCTAACCCGCGCCCTCACACGTATGCTCCCCATAAAGCGCTGTCGTACCCTCACCTGGACCCTAAACCGTCCCCGTCCCCTAACCCTAACCCTAGCCCGAACCCTAACCCTAACCCTTCCCCGAAGCCTGACCCTCACCCGTCCCCTAATCCTAACCCGTACGCTAACGCTAACCCGCGCCCTCACACGTATGGTCCCCCTAAAGCGTTGTCGTACCCTCACCTGGACCCTAAACCGTCCCCGTCACCTAACCCTAACCCTAGCCCGAACCCTAACCCTAACACTTCCCCGAAGCCTGACCCTCACCCTTCCCCTACTCCTAACCCGTACGCTAACGCTAACCCGCGCCCTCACACGTACGCTCCAAGTAAAGCGTTGTCGTACCCTCACCTGGGCCCTAAACCGTCCCCGTCCCCTAACCCTAACCCTAGCCCGAACCCTAACCCTAACCCTTCCCCGAAGCCTGACCCTTACCCGTCCCCTAATCCTAACCCGTACGCTAACGCTAACCCGCGCCCTCACACGTACGCGCCCCCTAAAGCGTTGTCATACCCTCACCTGGACCCTAAACCGTCCCCGTCCCCTAACCCTAACCCTAGCCCGAACCCTAACCCTAACCCTTCCCCGAAGCCTGACCCTCACCCTTCCCCAATCCCAACCGTTACGCTAACGCTAACCCACGCCCTCACACGTACGCTCCCCCTAAAGCGTTGTCGTACCCTCACCTGGACCCTAAACCGTCTCCGTCCCCTAACCCTAACCCTAGCCCAAACCCTAACCCTAACACTTCCCCGAAGCCTGACCCTCACCCGTCCCCTAATCCTAACACGTACGCTAACGCTAACCTGCGCCCTCACACGTACGCTCACCCTATAGCGATGTCGTACCCTCACCTGGACCCTAAACCGTCCCCGTCCCCTAACCCTAAGCCTAGCCCGAACCCTAACTCTAACCCTTCCCCGAAGCCTGACCCTCACCCATCCCGTAATCCTAACCCATACGCTAATGCTAACCCATGCCCTCACACGTACGCTCACCATAAAGCGATGTCGTACCCTCACCTGGACCCTAAACCGTCCCCGTCCCCTAACCCTAACCTTAGCCCGAACCCTAACCCTAACACTTCCCCGAAAACTGACCCTCACCCGTCCCCTAATCCTAACCCGTACGCTAACGCTAACCCGCGCCCTCACACGTACGCTCCATCTAAAGCGTTGTCGTACCCTCACCTGGACCCTAAACCGTCCCCGTCCCCTAACCCTAACCCTAGCCCGAACCCTAACCCTAACCCTTCCCCGAAGCCTGACCCTCACCCGTCCCCTAATCCTAACCCGTACGCTAACGCTAACCCGCGCCCTCACACGTACGCTCCCCCTAAAGCGTTGTCGTACCCTCACCTGGACCCTAAACCGTCCACGTCCCCTAACCCTAACCCTAGCCCGAACCCTAACCCTAACCCTTCCCCGAAGCCTGACCCTCACCCGTCCCCGAATCCTAACCCGTACGCTAACGCTAACACGCGCCCTCACACGTACGCTCCCCCTAAAGCGTTGTCGTACCCTCACCTGCACCGTAAACCGTCCCCGTCCCCTAACCCTAACCCTATCCCGAACCCTAACCCTAAACCTTCCCCGAAGCCTGACCCTCACCCGTCCCCTAATCCTAAACAGTATGCTAACGCTATCCCGTGCCCTCACACGTACGCTCCCCCTAAAGGGTTGTCGTACCCTCACCTGGACCCTAAACCGTCCCCGTCCCCTAACCCTAACCCTAAGCCGAACCCTAACCCTTCTCCGAAGCCTGACCCTCACCCTTCCCCTAATCCTAACCTGTACGCTAACGCTAACCCGCGCCCTCACATGTACGCTCCACCTAAAGCGTTGTCGTACCCTCACCTGGACCCTAAACCGTCCCCGTCCCCTAACCCTAACCCTAGCCCGAACCCTAACCCTAAACCTTCCCCGAAGCCTGACCCTCACCTGTCCCCTAATCCTAACCCGTACGCTAACGCTAACCCGCGCCCTCACACGTACGCTCCCCCTAAAGCGTTGTCGTACCCTCACCTGGACCCTAAACCGTCCCCGTCCCCTAACCCTAACCCTAGCCTGAACCCTAACCCTAACCCTTCCCCGAAGCCTGACCCTCACCCGTCCCCTAATCCTAACCCGTACGCTAACGCTAACCCGCGCCCTCACACGTACGCTCCCCCTAAAGCGTTGTCGTACCCTCACCTGGACCCTAAACCGTCCCCGTCCCCTAACCCTAACCCTAGCCCGAACCCTAACCCTAACCCTTCCCCGAAGCCTGACCCTCACCCTTCCCCTAATCCTAACCCGTACGCTAACGCTAACCCGCGCCCTCACACGTACGCTCCACCTAAAGCGTTGTCGTACTCTCACCTGGACCCTAAACCGTCCCCGTCCCCTAACCCAACCCTAGCCCAAACCCTAACCCTAACTCTTCCCCGAAGCCTGACCCTCACCCGTCCCCTAATCCTAACCCGTACGCTAACGCTAACCCGCACCCTCACACGTACGCTCCCCCTAAAGCGTTGTCGTACCCTCACCTGGACCCTAAACTGTCCCCGTCCCCTAACCCTAACCCTAGCCTGAACGCTAACCCTAACCCTTCCCCGAAACCTGACCCTCACCCGTCCCCTAATCCTGACCCGTACGGTAACGCTAACCCACGCCCTCACACGTACGCTCCCCCTAAAGCATTGTCGTACCTTCACCTGGACCCTAAACCGTCCCCGTCCCCTAACCCTAACCCTAGCCCGAACCCTAACCCTAACCCTTCCCAGAAGCCTGACCCTCACCCGTCCCATAATCCTAACCGGTACGCTAACGCTAACCCGCGCCCTCACACGTACGCTCCCCATAAAGCGCTGTCGTACCCTCACTTGGACCCTAAACCGTCCCCGTCCCCTAACCCTAACCCTAGCCCGAACCCTAACCCTAACCCTTCCCCGAAGCCTGACCCTCACCCGTCCCCTAATCCTAACCCGTACGCTAACGCTAACCCGCGCCCTCACATGTACGCTCCCCCTAAAGCGTTGTTGAACCCTCACCTGGACCCTAAACCGTCCCCGTCCCGTAACCCTAACCCTAGCCTGAACCCTAACCCTAACCCTTCCCCGAAACCTGACCCTCACCCGTCCCCTAATCCTAACCCGTACGCTAACGCTAACCCACGCCCTCACACGTACGCTCCCCCTAAAGCGATGTTGTACCCTCACCTGGACCCTAAACCGTCCCCATCCCCTAACCCTAACCCTAGCCCGAAGCCTAACCCTAACCCTTCCCCGAAGCCTGACCCTCACCCGTCCCCTAATCCTAACCCGTACGCTAATGCTAACCCGCGCCCTCACACGTACGCTCCAAGTAAAGCGTTGTCGTACCCTCACCTGGACCCTAAACCGTCCCCGTCCCCTAACCCTAACCCTAGCCCGAACCCTAACCCTAAACCTTCCCCGAAGCCTGACCCTCACCCGTCCCCTAATCCTAACCCGTACGCTAACGCTAACCCGCGCCCTCACACGTACACTCCCCCTAAAGCGTTGTCGTACCCTCACCTGGACCCTAAACCGTCCCCGTCCCCTAACCCTAACCCTAGCCCGAACCCTAACCCTAACCCTTCCCCGAAGCCTGACCCTCACCCGTCCCCTAATCCTAAACCGTACGCTAACGCTAACCCGCGCCCTCACACGTACGCGCTCCCTAAAGTGTTGTCATACCCTCACCTGGACCCTAAACCGTCCCCGTCCCCTAACCCTAACCCTAGCCCGAACCCTAACCCTAACCCTTCCCCGAAGCCTGACCCTCACCCGTCCCCTAATCCTAACCCGTACGCTAACGCTAACCCGCGCCCTCACACGTACGCTCCCCCTAAAGCGTTGTCGTACCCTCACCTGGACCCTAAACCGTCCCCTTCCCCTAACCCTAACCCTAGCCCGAACCCTAACCCTAACACTTCCCCGAAGCCTGACCCTCACCCGTCCCCTAATCCTAACCCGTACGCTAACGCTAACCCGCGCCCTCACACGTACGCTCCCCCTAAAGCGTTGTTGAACCCTCACCTGGACCCTAAACCGTCCCCGTCCCGTAACCCTAACCCTAGACTGAACCCTTACCCTAACCCTTCCCCGAAACCTGACCCTCACCCGTCCCCTAATCCTAACCCGTACGCTAACGCTAACCCACGCCCTCACACGTATGCTCCCCCTAAAGCCTTGTCGTACCCTCACCTGGACCCTAAACCGTCCCCATCCCCTAACCCTAACCCTAGCCCGAACCCTAACCCTAACCCTTCCCCGAAGCCTGACCCTCACCCGTCCCCTAATCCTAACCCGTACGCTAATGCTAACCCGCGCCCTCACACGTACGCTCCAAGTAAAGCGTTGTCGTACCCTCACCTGGACCCTAAACCGTCCCCGTCCCCTAACCCTAACCCTAGCCCGAACCCTAACCCTAACCCTTCCCCGAAGCCTGACCCTCACCCGTCCCCTAATCCTAACCCGTACGCTAACGCTAACCCGCGCCCTCACACGTACGCTCCCCCTAAAGCGTTGTCGTACCCTCACCTGGACCCTAAACCGTCCCCGTCCCCTAACCCTAACCCTAGCCCGAACCCTAACCCTAACCCTTCCCCGAAGCCTGACCCTCACCCTTCCCCTAATCCTAACCCGTACGCTAACGCTAACCCGCGCCCTCACACGTACGCTCCACCTAAAGCGTTGTCGTACTCTCACCTGGACCCTAAACCGTCCCCGTCCCCTAACCCAACCCTAGCCCAAACCCTAACCCTAACTCTTCCCCGAAGCCTGACCCTCACCCGTCCCCTAATCCTAACCCGTACGCTAACGCTAACCCGCACCCTCACACGTACGCTCCCCCTAAAGCGTTGTCGTACCCTCACCTGGACCCTAAACTGTCCCCGTCCCCTAACCCTAACCCTAGCCTGAACCCTAACCCTAACCCTTCCCCGAAGCCTGACCCTCACCCGTCCCCTAATCCTAACCCGTACGCTAACGCTAACCCGCGCCCTCACACGTACGCTCCCGCTAAAGCGTTGTCGTACCCTCACCTGCACACTAAACCGTCCCCGTCCCCTAAACCTAACCTTAGCCCGAACCCTAACACTAAAAATTCCCCGAAGCCTGACGCTCACCCTTCCCCTAATCCTAACCCGTACGCTAACGCTAACCCGCGCCTTCACACTTACGCTCCAAGTAAAGCATTGTCGTACCCTCACCTGGACCCTAAACCGTCCCCATCCCCTAACCCTAACCCTACCCCGAACCCTAACCCTAACCCTTCCCCGAAGCCTGACCCTCACCCGTCCCCTAATCCTAAACCGTACGCTAACGCTAACCCACGCCCTCACACGTACGCTCCCCCTAAAGCGTTGTCGTATCCTCACCTGGACCCTAAACCGTCACCGTCCCCTAACCCTAACCCTAGCCCGAACCCTAACCCTAACCCTTCCCCGAAGCCTGACCCTCACCAATCCCCTAATCCTAACACGTACGCTAACGCTAACCCGCGCCCTCACACGTACGCTCCCCCTAAAGCGTTGTCGTATCCTCACCTGGACCCTAAACCGTCACCGTCCCCTAACCCTAACCCTAGCCCGAACCCTAACCCTAACTCTTCCCCGAAGCCTGACCCTCACCAGTCCCCTAATCCTAACACGTACGCTAACGCTAACCCGCGCCCTCACACGTACGCGCCCCCTAAAGCGTTGTCGTACCATCACCTGGACCCTAAACCGTCCCCGTACCCTAACCCTAACCCTAGCGCGAACCCTAACCCTAACCCTTCCCCGAAGCCTGACCCTCACCCGTCCCCTAATCCTAACCCGTACGCTAACGCTAACCCGCGCCCTCACACGTACGCTCCCCCTAAAGCGTTGTCGAACCCTCACCTGGACCCTAAACCTTCCTCGTCCCCTAACCCTAACCCTAGCCCGAACACTAACCCTAACCCTTCCCCGAAACCTGACCCTCACCCGTCCCCTAATCCTAACCCGTACGCTAACGCTAACCCGCGCCCTCACACGTACGCGCCCCCTAAAGCGTTGTCGTACCCTCACCTGGACCCTAAACCGTCCCCGTCCCCTAAACCTAACCCTAGCCCGAACCGTAACCCTATCCCTTCCCCGAAGCCTGACTCTCACCCGTCCCCTAATCCTAAACCGTACGCTAACGCTAACCCGCGCCCTCACACGTACGCTTCCCCTAAAGCGTTGTCGTATCCTCACCTGGACCCTAAACCGTCCCCGTCCCCTAACCCTAACCCTAGCCCGAACCCTAACCCTAACCCTTCCCCGAAGCCTGGCCCTCACCCTTCCCCTAATCCTAACCCGTACGCTAACGCTAACCCGCGCCCTGAAACATACGCTCCACCTAAAGCGTTGTTGAACCCTCACCTAGACCCTAAACCGTCCCCGTCCCCTAACTCTAACCCTAGCCTGAACCCTAACCCTAACCCTTCCCCGATACCTGACACTCACCCGTCCCCTAATCCTAACCCGTACGCTAACGCTAACCCACGCCCTCACACGTACGCTCCCCTTAAAGCGTTGTTGTACCCTCATCTGGACCCTAAACCGTCCCCATCCCCTAACCCTGACCCTAGCCCGAACCCTAACCCTAACCCTTCCCCGAAGCCTGACCCTCACCCATCCCCTAATCCTAACCCGTACGCTAACGTTAACCCGCACCCTCACACGTACGCTCCAAGTAAAGCGTTATCGTACCCTCACCTGGACCCTAAACCGTCCCCGTCCCCTAACCCTAATTCTAGCCCGAACCCTAACCCTAAACCTTCCCCGAAGCCTGACCCTCACCCGTCCCCTAATCCTAACCCATACGCTAACGCTAACCCGCGCCCTCACATGTACGCGCCCCCTAAAGCGTTGTCGTACACTCACCTGGACCCTAAACCGTCCCCGTCCCCTAACCCTAACCCTAGCCCGAACCCTAACCCTAACCCTTCCCCGAAGCCTGACCCTCACCCGTCCCCTAATCCTAATCCGTACGCTAACGCTAACCCGCGCCCTCACACGTACGAGCTCCCTAAAGTGTTGTCGTACCCTCACCTGTACCCTAAACCGTCCCAGTCCCCTAACCCTAACCCTAGCCCGAACCCTAACCCTAACCCTTCCCCGAAGCCTGACCCTCACCCGTCCCCTAATCCTAACCCGTACGCTAACGCTAACCCACGCCCTCACACGTACGCTCCCCCTAAAGCGTTGTCGTATCCTTACCTGGACCCTAAACCGTCACCGTCCCCTAACCCTAACCCTAGCCCGAACCCTAACCCTAACCCTTCCCCGAAGCCTGACTCTCACCCATCCCCTAATCCTAAACCGTACGCTAACGCTAACCCGCGCCCTCACACGTACGCGCCCCCTAAAGCATTGTCGTATCCTCACCTGGACCCTAAACCGTCCCCGTCCCCTAAACGTAACCCTAGCCCGAACCCTAACCCTAAACCTTCCCCGAAGCCTGACCCTCACCAGTCTCCTAATCCTAACCCGTACGCTAACGCTAACCCGCGCACTCACACGTACGCGCCCCCTAAAGCGTTGTCGTACCCTCACCTGGACCCTATACCGTCCCCGTCGCCTAACCCTATCCCTAGCCCGAACCCTAACCCTAACCATTCCCCGAAGCCTGACCCTCACCCGTCCCCTAATCCTAAACCACACGCTAACGCTAACCCGCGCCCTCACACGTACGCGCTCCCTAAAGTGTTGTCGTACCCTCACCTGGACGCTAAACCGTCCCAGTCCCCTAACCCTAACCCTAGCCCGAACCCTAACCCTAACCCTTCCCCGAAGCCTGACCCTCACCCGTCCCCTAATGCTAACCCGTACGCTAACGCTAACCCGCGCCCTCACACGTACGCTCCCCCTAAAGCGTTGTCGTACGCTCACCTGGACCCTAAACCGTCCCAGTCCCCTAACCCTAACCCTAGCCCGAACCCTAACCCTAACCCGTCCCCGAACCCTGACTCTCACCCGTCCCCTAATCCTAAACCGTACGCTAACGCTAACCCGCGCCCTCACACGTACGCTCCCCCTAAAGCGTTCTCGTATCCTCACCTGGACCCTAAACCGTCCCCGTCCCCTAACCCTAACCCTAGCCCGAACCCTAACCCTAACCCTTCCCCGAAGCCTGACCCTCACCCGTCCCCTAATCCTAACCTGTACGCTAACGCTAACCCGCGCCCTCACACGTACGTGACCCCTAAAGCGTTGTCGTACCCTCACCTGGACCCTAAACCGTCCCCATCCCCTAACCCTAACCCTAGCCCGAACCCTAACCCTAACCCTTCCCCGAAGCCTGACACTCACCCGTCCCCTAATCCTAACCCGTACGCTAACGCTAACCCGCGCCCTCACACGTACGCTCCCCCTAAAGCGTTGTCGTACCCTCACCTGGACCCTAAACCGTCCCCGTCCCCTAACCCTAACCCTAGCCCGAACCCTAACCCTAACCCTTCCCCGAAGCCTGACCCTCACCCGTCCCCTAATCCTAACCCGAACGCTAACGCTAACCCGCGCCCTCACACGAATGCTCCCCCTAAAGCGTTGTTGTACCCTCACCTGGACCCTAAACCGTCCCCGTCCCATAACCCTAACCCTAGCCCGAACCCTAACCCTAACACTTACCCGAAGCCTGACCCTCACCTTTCCCCTAATCTTAACCGGTACGCTAACGCTAGCCCGCGCCCTCACACGTACGCTCCCCCTAAAGCGTTGTCGTACCCTCACCTGGACCCTAAACCGTCCCCGTGCCCTAACCCTAACCCTAGCCTGAACCCTAACCCTAACCCTTCCCCGAAGCCTGACCCTCACACTTCCCCTAATCCTAACCCGTACGCTAACGCTAACCCGCGCCCTCACACGTATGAGCTCCCTAAAGTGTTGTCGTACCCTCACCTGGACCCTAAACCGTCCCAGTCCCCTAACCCTAACCCTAGCCCGAACCCTAACCCTAACCCTTCCCCGAAGCCTGACCCTCACCCGTCCCCTAATCCTAACCCGTACGCTAACGCTAACCCACGCCCTCACACGTACGCTCCCCCTAAAGCGTTGTCGTATCCTCACCTGGACCCTAAACCGTCCCCGTCCCCTAACCCTAACCCTAGCCCGAACCCTAACCCTAACCCTTCCCCGAAGCCTGACCCTCACCCGTCCCCTAATCCTAACCCGAACGCTAACGCTAACCCGCGCCCTCACACGTACGCTCCTCCTAAAGCGTTGTCGTACCCTCACCTGGACCCTAAACCGTCCCGTCCCCTAACCCTAACCCTAGCTCGAATCCTAACACTAACCCTTCCCTGAAGCCCGACCCTCACCCGTCCCCTAATCCTAACCCGTACGCTAACGCTAACCCGCGCCCTCACACGTACGCTCCCCCTAAAGCGTTGTCGTACCCTCACCTGGACCCTAAACCGTCCCCGTGCCCTAACCCTAACCCTAGCCCGAACCCTAAACCTAACCCTTCCCCGAAGCCTGACCCTCACACTTCCCCTAATCCTAACCCGTACGCTAACGTTAACCCGTGCCCTCAAACGTACGCTCCACCTAAAGCGTTGTCGTACCCTCACCTGGACCCTAAACCGTCCCCGTCCCCTAACCCTAACCCTAGCCCGAACCCTAACCCTAACCCTTCTCCGAAGCCTGACGCTCACCCGTCCCCTAATCCTAACCCGTACCCTAACGCTAACCCGCGCCCTCACACGTATGCTCCCCCTAAAGCGTTGTCGTACCCTCACCTGGACCCTAAACCGTCCCCATCCCCTAACCCTAACCCTAGCCCGAACCCTAAACCTAACCCTTCCCCGAAGCCTGACCCTCACCCGTCCCCTAATCCTAAACCGTACGCTAACGCTAACTCGCGTCCTCACACGTACGCTCCCCCTAAAGCGTTGTCGTACCCTCTCCTGGACCCTAAACCGTCCCCGTCCCCTAAGCCTAACCCTATCCTGAACCCTAACCCTAACCCTTCCCCGAAGCCCGACCCTCACCCGTCCCCTAATCCTAACCCGTACGCTAACGCTAACCCGCGCCCTCACACGTACCCTCCCCCTAGAGCGTTGTCGTGCCCTCACCTGGACCCTAAACCGTCCCCGTCCCCTAACCCTAACCCTAGCCCGAACCCTAACCCTAACCCTTCCCCGAAGCCTGACCCTCACCCGTCCCCTAATCCTAACCTGTACGCTAACGCTAACCCGCGCCCTCACACGTACGCTCCCCCTAAAGCGTTGTCGTACCCTCACCTGGACCATAAACCGTCCCCGTCCCCTAACCCTAACCCTAGCCCAAACCCTAACACTAACACTTCTCCGAAGCCCGACCCTCACCCGTCCCCTAATCCTAACCCGTACGCTAACGCTAACCCGCGCCCTCACTCGTACGCTCCCCCTAAAGCGTTGTCGTACCCTCACCTGGACCCTAAACCGTCCCCGTCCCCTAACCCTAACCCTAGCCCGAACCCTAACCCTAACCCTTCCCCGAAGCCTGACCCTCACCCGTCCCCTAATGCTAACCCGTACGCTAACGCTAACCCGCGCCCTCACATGTACGCTCCCCCTAAAGCGTTGTCGTACCCTCACCTGGACCCTAAACCGTCCCCGTCCCCTAACCCTAACCCTAGCCCAAACCCTAACCCTAACCCTTCCCCGAAGCCTGACCCTCACCCTTCCCCTAATCCTAACCCGTACGCTAACGCTAACCCGCGCCTTCACACGTACGCTCCACCTAAAGCGTTGTCGTACCCTCACCTGGACCCTAAACCGTCCCCGTCCCCTAACCCTAACCTTAGCCTGAACCCTAACCCTAACACTTCCCCGAAAACTGACCCTCACCCGTCCCCTAATCCTAACCCGTACGCTAACGCTAACCCGCGCCCTCACACGTACGCTCCACCTAAAGCGTTGTCGTACCCTCACCTGGACCCTAGACCGTCCCCGTCCCCTAACGCTAACCCTAGCCCGAACCCTAACCCTAACCCTTCCCCGAAGCCTGACCCTCACCCGTCCCCTAATCCTAACCCGTACGCTAACGCTAACCCACGCCCTCACACGTACGCTCCCCCTAAAGCGTTGTCGTACCCTCACCTGGACCCTAAACCGTCCCCGTCCCCTAACCCTAACCCTAGCCCGAACCCTAACCCTAACCCTTCCCCGAAGCCTGACCCTCAACCGTCCCCTAATCCTAACCAGTACGCTAACGCTAACCCGCGCCCTCACACGTACGCTCCCCCTAAAGCGTTGTCGTACCCTCACCTGGACGCTAAACCGTCCCCGTCCCCTAACCCTAACCCTAGCCCGAACCC
Source organism: Grampus griseus (assembly GCF_964374135.1). Taxonomy (NCBI): domain Eukaryota; kingdom Metazoa; phylum Chordata; class Mammalia; order Artiodactyla; family Delphinidae; genus Grampus; species Grampus griseus. The sequence continues at coordinate 101,587 of NW_028133118.1, read as the reverse complement.
TAACCCTAACACTTCCCCGAAGCCTGACCCTCACCCGTCCCCTAATCCTAACCCGTACGCTAACGCTAACCCGCGCCCTCACACGTACGCTCCCCCTAAAGCGTTGTCGTACCCTCACCTGGAACCTAAACCGTCCCCGTCCCCTAACCCTAACCCTAGCCCGAACCCTAACCCTAACCCTTCCCCGAAGCCTGACCCTCACCCTTCCCCTAATCCTAACCTGTATGCTAACGCTAACCCGCGCCCTCACACGTAAGCTCCACCTAAAACGTTGTCGTACCCTCACCTGGACCCTAAACCGTCCCCGTCCCCTAACCCTAACCCTAGCCCGAACCCTAACCCTAACCCTTCCCCGAAGCCTGACCCTCACCCGTCCCCTAATCCTAACCCGTACGCTAACGCTAACCCGCGCCCTCACACGTACGCTCACCCTAAAGCGATGTCGTACCCTCACCTGGACCCTAAATCGTCCCCGTCCCCTAACCCTAACCCTAGGCCGAACCCTAACCCTAACCCTTCCCCGAAGCCTGACCCACACCCGTCCCCTAATCCTAACCCGTACGCTAACGCTAACCCGCGCCTTCACACGTACGCGCCCCCTAAAGCGTTGTCGTACCCTCACCTGGACCCTAAACCGTCCCCGTCCCCTAACCCTAGCCCGAACCCTAACCCTAACCCTTCCCCGAAGCCTGACCCTCACCCGTCCCCTAATCCTAAACCGTACGCTAACGCTAACCCGCGCCCTCACACGTACGCTCCCCCTAAAGCGTTGTCGTACCCTCACCTGGAACCTAAACCGTCCCCGTCCCCTAACCCTAACCCTAGCCCGAACCCTAACCCTAACCCTTCCCCGAAGCCTGACCCTCACCCTTCCCCTAATCCTAACCTGTATGCTAACGCTAACCCGCGCCCTCACACGTAAGCTCCACCTAAAACGTTGTCGTACCCTCACCTGGACCCTAAACCGTCCCCGTCCCCTAACCCTAACCCTAGCCCGAACCCTAACCCTAACCCTTCCCCGAAGCCTGACCCTCACCCGTCCCCTAATCCTAAACCGTACGCTAACGCTAACCCGCGCCCTCACACGTACGCTTCCCCTAAAGCGTTGTCGTACCCTCACCTGGACCCTAAACCGTCCCCGTCCCCTAACCCTAACCCTAGCCCGAACCCTAACCCTAACACTTCTCCGAAGCCTGACCCTCACCCTTCCCCTAATCCTAACCGGTACGCTAACGCTAACCGCGCCCTCACACGTACGCTCCCCCTAAAGCGTTGTCGTACACTCACCTGGACCCTAAAACGTCCCCGTCCCCTAACCCTAACCCTAGCCCGAACCCTAACCCTAACCCTTCCCCGAAGCCTAACCCTCACCCGTCACCTAATCCTAAACCGTACGTTAACCCTAACCCGCGCCCTTACACGTACGCTCCCCCTACAGCGTTGTCATACCCTCACCTGGACCCTAAACCGTCCCCATCCCCTAACCCTAACCCTAGCCCGAACCCTAACCCTAACCCTTCCCCGAAGCCTGACCCTCACCCGTCCCCTAATCCTAACCCGTACGCTAACGCTAACCCGCGTCCTCACACGTACGCTCCAAGTAAAGCATTGTCGTACCCTCACCTGGACCCTAAACCGTCCCCGTCCCCTAACCCTAACCCTAGCCCGAACCCTAACCCTAACCCTTCCCTGAAGCCTGACCCTCACCCGTCCCCAATCCTAACCCGTACGCTAACGCTAACCCACGCCCTCACACGTACGCGCCCCCTAAAGCGTTGTCATACCCTCACCTGGACCCTAAACCGTCCCCGTCCCCTAAGCCTAACCCTAGCCCGAACCCTAACCCTAAACCTTCCCCGAAGCCTGAGCCTCACCCTTCCCCTAATCCTAACCGGTACGCTAACGCTAACCCGCGCCCTCACACGTACGCTCCCCCTAAAGCGTTGTCGTACACTCATCTGGACCCTAAACCGTCCCCGTCCCCTAACCCTAACCCTAGCCCGAACCCTAACCCTAACCCTTCCCCGAAGCCTGACCCTCACCCGTCCCCTAATCCTAACCCGTACGCTAACGCTAACCCGCGCCCTCACACGTACGCTCCCCCTAAATCGTTGTCGTACCCTCACCTGGACCCTAAACCGTCCCCGTCCCCTAACCCTAACCCTAGCCCGAACCCTAACCCTAACCCTTCCCCGAAGCCTGACCCTCACCCTTCCCCTAATCCTAACCGGTACGCTAACGCTAACCCGCGCCCTCACACGTACGCTCCCCCTAAAGCGTTGTCGTACCCTCACCTGGACCCTAAACCGTCCCCGTCCCCTAACCCTAACCCTAGCCCGAACCCTAACCCTAACCCTTCCCCGAAGCCTGACCCTCACCCGTCACCTAATCCTAACCCGTACGCTAACGCTAACCCGCGCCCTTACACGTACGCTCCCCCTACAGCGTTGTCGTACCCTCACCTGGACCCTAAACTGTCCCCGTCCCCTAACCCTAACCCTAGCCCGAACCCTAACCCTAACCCTTCCCCGAAGCCTGACCCTCACCCGTCCCCTAATCCTAACCCGTACGCTAACGCTAACCCGCGCCCTCACACGTACGCTCCCCCTAAAGCGTTGTCGTACCCTCATCTGGACCCTAAACCGTCCCCGTCCCCTAACCCTAACCCTAGCCCGAACCCTAACCCTAACCCTTCCCTGAAGCCTGACACTCACCCGTCCCCTAATCCTAACCCGAACGCTAACGCTAACCTGCGCCCTCACACGTACGCTCCCCCTAAAGCGTTGTCGTACCCTCACCTGGACCCTAAACCGTCCCCGTCCCCTAACCCTAACCCTAGCCCGAACACTAACCCTAACCCTTCCCCGAAGCCTGACCCTCACCCGTCCCCTAATCCTAAACCGTACGCTAATGCTAACCCGCGCCCTCACACGTACGCTCCCCCTAAAGCGTTGTCGTACCCTCACCTGGACCCTAAACCGTCCCCGTCCCCTAACTCTAACCCTAGCCCGAACCCTAACCCTAACCCTTCCCGAAGCCTGACCCTCACTCTTCCCCTAATCCTAACCGGTACGCTAACGCTAACCCGCGCCCTCACACGTACGCTCCCCCTAAAGCGTTGTCGTACCCTCATCTGGACCCTAAACCGTCCCCGTCCCCTAACCCTAACCCTAGCCCGAACCCTAACCCTAACCCTTCCCCGAAGCCTGACCCTCACCCGTCCCCTAATCCTAACCCGTACGCTAACGCTAACCTGCGCCCTCACACGTATGCTCCCCCTAAAGCGTTGTCGTACCCTCACCTGGACCCTAAACCGTCCCCGTCACCTAACCCTAACCCTAGCCCGAACCCTAACCCTAACACTTCCCCGAAGCCTGACCCTCACCCTTCCCCTACTCCTAACCCGTACGCTAACGCTAACCCGCGCCCTCACACGTATGCTCCCCCTAAAGCGTTGTCATACCCTCACCTGGACCCTAAACCGTCCCCGTCCCCTAACCCTAACCCTAGCCCGAACCCTAACCCTAACCCTTCCCCGAAGCCTGACCCTCACCCGTCCCCTAATCCTAACCCATACGCTAACGCTAACCCGCGCCCTCACACGTACGCTCCCCCTAAAGCGTTGTTGAACACTCACCTGGACCCTAAACCGTCCCCGTCCCCTAACCCTAACCCTAGCCTAAACCCTAACCCTAACACTTCCCCGAAACCTGACCCTCACCCGTCCCCTAATCCTAACCCGTACGGTAACGCTAACAAACGCCCTCACACGTACACTCCCCCTAAAGCGTTGTCATACCCTCACCTGGACCCTAAACCGTCCCCATCCCCTAACCCTAACCCTAGCCCGAAACCTAACCCTAACCCTTCCCCGAAGCCTGACCCTCACACGTCCCCTAATCCTAACCCGTACGCTAACGCTAACCCGCGTCCTCACACGTACGCTCCAAGTAAAGCATTGTCGTACCCTCACCTGGACCCTAAACCGTCCCCGTCCCCTAACCCTAACCCTAGCCCGAACCCTAACCCTAACCCTTCCCCGAAGCCTGACCCTCACCCGTCCCCTAATCCTAACACGTACACTAACGCTAACCCACGCACTCACACGTACGCTCCCCCTAAAGCGTTGTCGTACCCTCACTTGGACCCTAAACCATCCCCGTCCCCTAACCCTAACCCTAGCCCGAACCCTAACCCTAACCCTTCCCCGAAGCCTGACGCTCACCCGTCCCCTAATCCTAAACCGTACGCTAACGCTAACCCGCGCCCTCACACGTACGCGCCCCCTAAAGTGTTGTCGTACCCTCACCTGGACCCTAAACCGTCCCCATCCCCTAACCCTAACCCTAGCCCGAACCCTAACCCTAACCCTTCCCCGAAGCCTGACCCTCACCCGTCCCCTAATCCTAACCCGTACGCTAACGCTAACCCAGGCCCTCACACGTACGCTCCCCCTAAAGCCTTGTCGTACCCTCACCTGGACCCTAAACCGTCCCCGTCCCCTAACCCTAACCCTAGCCCGAACCCTAACCCTAACCCTTCCCCGAAGCCTGACCCTCACCCTTCCCCTAATCCTAAACGGTACGCTAACGCTAACCCGCGCCCTCACACGTACGCTCCCCCTAAAGCGTTGTCGTACCCTCATCTGGACCCTAAACCGTCCCCGTCCCCTAACCCTAACCCTAGCCCGAACCCTAACCCTAACCCTTCCCCGAAGCCTGACCCTCACCCGTCCCCTAATCCTAACCCGAACGCTAAAGCTAACCCGCGCACACACACGTACGCTCCCCCTAAAACGTTATCGTACCCTCACCTGGACCCTAAACCGTCCCCGTCCCCTAACCCTAACCCTAGCCCGAAAACTAACCCTAACCCTTCCCCGAAGCCTGACCCTCACCTGTCGCCTAATCCTAACCCGTACGCTAACGCTAACCCGCGCCCTCACACGTATGCTCCCCCTAAAGCGTTGTCGTACCCTCACCTGGACCATAAACCGTCCCCGTCCTCTAACCCTAACCCTAGCCCGAACCCTAACCCTAACCCTTCCCCGAAGCCTGACCCTCACCCTTCCCCTAATCCTAACCCGTATGCTAACGCTAACCCGCGCCCTCACACGTACGCTCCACCTAAAGCGTTGTCGTACCCTCACCTGGACCCTAAACTGTCCCCGTCCCCTCACCCTAACCCTAGCCCGAACCCTAACCCTAACCCTTCCCCGAAGCCTGACCCTCACCCGTCCCCTAATCCTAACCCGTACGCTAACGCTAACCCGCGCCCTCACACGTACGCTCCCCCTAAAGCGTTGTCGTACTCTCACCTGGACCCTAAACCGTCCCCGTCCCCTAACCCTAACCCTAGCCCGAACCCTAACCCTAACCCTTCCCCGAAGCCTGACCCTCACCCGTCCCCTAATCCTAACCCGTACGCTAACGCTAACCCGCGCCCTCACACGTACGCTACAAGTAAAGCGTTGTCGTACCCTCACCTGGACCCTAAACCGTCCCCGTCCCCTAACCCTAACCCTAGCCCGAACCCTAACCCTAACCCTTCCCCGAAGCCTGACCCACACCCGTCCCCTCATCCTAACCCGTACGCTAATGCTAACCCGCGCCCTCACACGTACGCGACCCCTAAAGCGTTGTCGTACCCTCAACTGGACCCTAAACCGTACCCGTCCCCTAACCCTAGCCCGAACCCTAACCCTGACCCTTACCCGAAGCCTGACCCTCAACCGTCCCCTAATCCTAAACCGTACGCTAAAGCTAACCCGCGCCCTAACACGTACGCGCCCCCTAAAGCGTTGTCGTACCCTCACCTGAACCCTAAACCCTCCCCGTCCCCTAACCCTAACCCTAGCCCGAAACCTAACCCTAACCCTTCCCCGAAGCCTGACGCTCACCCGTCCCCTAATCCTAAACCGTACGCTAACGCTAACCCGCGCCCTCACACGTACGCGCCCCCTAATGTGTTGTCGTACCCTCACCTGGACCCTAAACCGTCCCCATCCCCTAACCCTAACCCTAGCCCGAACCCTAACCCTAACCCTTCCCCGAAGCCTGACCCTCACCCGTCCCCTAATCCTAACCCGTACGCTAACGCTAACCCAGGCCCTCACACGTACGCTCCCCCTAAAGCCTTGTCGTACCCTCACCTGGACCCTAAACCGTCCCCGTCCCCTAACCCTAACCCTAGCCCGAACCCTAACCCTAACCTTTCCCCGAAGCCTGACCCTCACCCTTCCCCTAATCCTAAATGGTACGCTAACGCTAACCCGCGCCCTCACACGTACGCTCCCCCTAAAGCGTTGTCGTACCCTCATCTGGACCCTAAAACGTCCCCGTCCCCTAACCCTAACCCTAGCCCGAACCCTAACCCTAACCCTTCCCCGAAGCCTGACCCTCACCCGTCCCCTAATCCTAACCCGTACGCTAACGCTAACCCGCGTCCTCACACGTACGCTCCAAGTAAAGCATTGTCGTACCCTCACCTGGACCCTAAACCGTCCCCGTCCCCTAACCCTAACCCTAGCCCGAACCCTAACCCTAAACCTTCCCTGAAGCCTGACCCTCACCCGTCCCCAATCCTAACCCGTACGCTAACGCTAACCCACGCCCTCACACGTACGCGCCCCCTAAAGCGTTGTCATACCCTCACCTGGACCCTAAACCGTCCCCGTCCCCTAAGCCTAACCCTAGCCCGAACCCTAACCCTAAACCTTCCCCGAAGCCTGACCCTCACCCTTCCCCTAATCCTAACCGGTACGCTAACGCTAACCCGCGCCCTCACACGTACGCTCCCCCTAAAGCGTTGTCGTACACTCATCTGGACCCTAAACCGTCCCCGTCCCCTAACCCTAACCCTAGCCCGAACCCTAACCCTAACCCTTCCCCGAAGCCTGACCCTCACCCGTCCCCTAATCCTAACCCGTACGCTAACGCTAACCCGCGCCCTCACACGTACGCTCCCCCTAAATCGTTGTCGTACCCTCACCTGGACCCTAAACCGTCCCCGTCCCCTAACCCTAACCCTAGCCCGAACCCTAACCCTAACCCTTCCCCGAAGCCTGACCCTCACCCTTCCCCTAATCCTAACCGGTACGCTAACGCTAACCCGCGCCCTCACACGTACGCTCCCCCTAAAGCGTTGTCGTACCCTCACCTGGACCCTAAACCGTCCCCGTCCCCTAACCCTAACACTAGCCCGAACCCTAACCCTAACCCTTCCCCGAAGCCTGACCCTCACCCGTCACCTAATCCTAACCCGTACGCTAACGCTAACCCGCGCCCTTACACGTACGCTCCCCCTACAGCGTTGTCGTACCCTCACCTGGACCCTAAACTGTCCCCGTCCCCTAACCCTAACCCTAGCCCGAACCCTAACCCTAACCCTTCCCCGAAGCCTGACCCTCACCCGTCCCCTAATCCTAACCCGTACGCTAACGCTAACCCGCGCCCTCACACGTACGCTCCCCCTAAAGCGTTGTCGTACCCTCATCTGGACCCTAAACCGTCCCCGTCCCCTAACCCTAACCCTAGCCCGAACCCTAACCCTAACCCTTCCCTGAAGCCTGACACTCACCCGTCCCCTAATCCTAACCCGAACGCTAACGCTAACCTGCGCCCTCACACGTACGCTCCCCCTAAAGCGTTGTCGTACCCTCACCTGGACCCTAAACCGTCCCCGTCCCCTAACCCTAACCCTAGCCCGAACACTAACCCTAACCCTTCCCCGAAGCCTGACCCTCACCCGTCCCCTAATCCTAAACCGTACGCTAATGCTAACCCGCGCCCTCACACGTACGCTCCCCCTAAAGCGTTGTCGTACCCTCACCTGGACCCTAAACCGTCCCCGTCCCCTAACTCTAACCCTAGCCCGAACCCTAACCCTAACCCTTCCCCGAAGCCTGACCCTCACTCTTCCCCTAATCCTAACCGGTACGCTAACGCTAACCCGCGCCCTCACACGTACGCTCCCCCTAAAGCGTTGTCGTACCCTCATCTGGACCCTAAACCGTCCCCGTCCCCTAACCCTAACCCTAGCCCGAACCCTAACCCTAACCCTTCCCCGAAGCCTGACCCTCACCCGTCCCCTAATCCTAACCCGTACGCTAACGCTAACCTGCGCCCTCACACGTATGCTCCCCCTAAAGCGTTGTCGTACCCTCACCTGGACCCTAAACCGTCCCCGTCACCTAACCCTAACCCTAGCCCGAACCCTAACCCTAACACTTCCCCGAAGCCTGACCCTCACCCTTCCCCTACTCCTAACCCGTACGCTAACGCTAACCCGCGCCCTCACACGTATGCTCCCCCTAAAGCGTTGTCATACCCTCACCTGGACCCTAAACCGTCCCCGTCCCCTAACCCTAACCCTAGCCCGAACCCTAACCCTAACCCTTCCCCGAAGCCTGACCCTCACCCGTCCCCTAATCCTAACCCATACGCTAACGCTAACCCGCGCCCTCACACGTACGCTCCCCCTAAAGCGTTGTTGAACACTCACCTGGACCCTAAACCGTCCCCGTCCCCTAACCCTAACCCTAGCCTAAACCCTAACCCTAACACTTCCCCGAAACCTGACCCTCACCCGTCCCCTAATCCTAACCCGTACGGTAACGCTAACAAACGCCCTCACACGTACACTCCCCCTAAAGCGTTGTCATACCCTCACCTGGACCCTAAACCGTCCCCATCCCCTAACCCTAACCCTAGCCCGAACCCTAACCCTAACCCTTCCCCGAAGCCTGACCCTCACACGTCCCCTAATCCTAACCCGTACGCTAACGCTAACCCGCGTCCTCACACGTACGCTCCAAGTAAAGCATTGTCGTACCCTCACCTGGACCCTAAACCGTCCCCGTCCCCTAACCGTAACCCTAGCCCGAACCCTAACCCTAACCCTTCCCCGAAGCCTGACCCTCACCCGTCCCCTAATCCTAACACGTACACTAACGCTAACCCACGCACTCACACGTACGCTCCCCCTAAAGCGTTGTCGTACCCTCACTTGGACCCTAAACCATCCCCGTCCCCTAACCCTAACCCTAGCCCGAACCCTAACCCTAACCCTTCCCCGAAGCCTGACGCTCACCCGTCCCCTAATCCTAAACCGTACGCTAACGCTAACCCGCGCCCTCACACGTACGCGCCCCCTAAAGTGTTGTCGTACCCTCACCTGGACCCTAAACCGTCCCCATCCCCTAACCCTAACCCTAGCCCGAACCCTAACCCTAACCCTTCCCCGAAGCCTGACCCTCACCCGTCCCCTAATCCTAACCCGTACGCTAACGCTAACCCAGGCCCTCACACGTACGCTCCCCCTAAAGCCTTGTCGTACCCTCACCTGGACCCTAAACCGTCCCCGTCCCCTAACCCTAACCCTAGCCCGAACCCTAACCCTAACCCTTCCCCGAAGCCTGACCCTCACCCTTCCCCTAATCCTAAACGGTACGCTAACGCTAACCCGCGCCCTCACACGTACGCTCCCCCTAAAGCGTTGTCGTACCCTCATCTGGACCCTAAACCGTCCCCGTCCCCTAACCCTAACCCTAGCCCGAACCCTAACCCTAACCCTTCCCCGAAGCCTGACCCTCACCCGTCCCCTAATCCTAACCCGAACGCTAAAGCTAACCCGCGCACACACACGTACGCTCCCCCTAAAACGTTATCGTACCCTCACCTGGACCCTAAACCGTCCCCGTCCCCTAACCCTAACCCTAGCCCGAAAACTAACCCTAACCCTTCCCCGAAGCCTGACCCTCACCTGTCGCCTAATCCTAACCCGTACGCTAACGCTAACCCGCGCCCTCACACGTATGCTCCCCCTAAAGCGTTGTCGTACCCTCACCTGGACCATAAACCGTCCCCGTCCTCTAACCCTAACCCTAGCCCGAACCCTAACCCTAACCCTTCCCCGAAGCCTGACCCTCACCCTTCCCCTAATCCTAACCCGTATGCTAACGCTAACCCGCGCCCTCACACGTACGCTCCACCTAAAGCGTTGTCGTACCCTCACCTGGACCCTAAACTGTCCCCGTCCCCTCACCCTAACCCTAGCCCGAACCCTAACCCTAACCCTTCCCCGAAGCCTGACCCTCACCCGTCCCCTAATCCTAACCCGTACGCTAACGCTAACCCGCGCCCTCACACGTACGCTCCCCCTAAAGCGTTGTCGTACTCTCACCTGGACCCTAAACCGTCCCCGTCCCCTAACCCTAACCCTAGCCCGAACCCTAACCCTAACCCTTCCCCGAAGCCTGACCCTCACCCGTCCCCTAATCCTAACCCGTACGCTAACGCTAACCCGCGCCCTCACACGTACGCTACAAGTAAAGCGTTGTCGTACCCTCACCTGGACCCTAAACCGTCCCCGTCCCCTAACCCTAACCCTAGCCCGAACCCTAACCCTAACCCTTCCCCGAAGCCTGACCCACACCCGTCCCCTCATCCTAACCCGTACGCTAATGCTAACCCGCGCCCTCACACGTACGCGACCCCTAAAGCGTTGTCGTACCCTCACCTGGACCCTAAACCGTACCCGTCCCCTAACCCTAGCCCGAACCCTAACCCTGACCCTTACCCGAAGCCTGACCCTCAACCGTCCCCTAATCCTAAACCGTACGCTAAAGCTAACCCGCGCCCTAACACGTACGCGCCCCCTAAAGCGTTGTCGTACCCTCACCTGAACCCTAAACCCTCCCCGTCCCCTAACCCTAACCCTAGCCCGAAACCTAACCCTAACCCTTCCCCGAAGCCTGACGCTCACCCGTCCCCTAATCCTAAACCGTACGCTAACGCTAACCCGCGCCCTCACACGTACGCGCCCCCTAATGTGTTGTCGTACCCTCACCTGGACCCTAAACCGTCCCCATCCCCTAACCCTAACCCTAGCCCGAACCCTAACCCTAACCCTTCCCCGAAGCCTGACCCTCACCCGTCCCCTAATCCTAACCCGTACGCTAACGCTAACCCAGGCCCTCACACGTACGCTCCCCCTAAAGCCTTGTCGTACCCTCACCTGGACCCTAAACCGTCCCCGTCCCCTAACCCTAACCCTAGCCCGAACCCTAACCCTAACCTTTCCCCGAAGCCTGACCCTCACCCTTCCCCTAATCCTAAATGGTACGCTAACGCTAACCCGCGCCCTCACACGTACGCTCCCCCTAAAGCGTTGTCGTACCCTCATCTGGACCCTAAACCGTCCCCGTCCCCTAACCCTAACCCTAGCCCGAACCCTAACCCTAACCCTTCCCCGAAGCCTGACCCTCACCCGTCCCCTAATCCTAACCCGTACGCTAACGCTAACCCGCGCACACACACGTACGCTCCCCCTAAAGCGTTGTCGTACCCTCACCTGGACCCTAAACCGTCCCCGTCCCCTAACCCTAACCCTAGCCCGAACCCTAACCCTAAACCTTCCCCGAAGCCTGACCCTCACCCGTCCCCTAATCCTAACCCGTACGCTAACGCTAACCCGCGCCCTCACACGTACGCTCCCCCTAAAGCGTTGTCGTACCCTCATCTGAACCCTAAACTGTCCCCGTCCCCTAACCCTAACCCTAGCCCGAACCCTAACCCTAACCCTTCCCTGAAGCCAGACCCTCACCCGTCCCCTAATCCTAACCCGAACGCTAACGCTAACCCGCGCCCTCACACGTACGCTCCCCCTAAAGCATTGTCGTACCCTCACCTGGACCCTAAACCGTCCCCGTCCCCTAACCCTAACCCTAGCCCGAAACCTAACCCTAACCCTTCCCCGAAGCCTGACCCTCACCCGTCGCCTAATCCTAACCCGTACGCTAACGCTAACCCGCGCCCTCACACGTATGCTCCCCCTAAAGCGTTGTCGTACCCTCACCTGGACCATAAACCGTCCCCGTCCTCTAACCCTAACCCTAGCCCGAACCCTAACCCTAACCCTTCCCCGAAGCCTGACCCTCACCCGTCCCCTAATCCTAAACCGTACGCTAACGCTAACCCGCGCCCTCACACGTACGCGCCCCCTAAAGTGTTGTCGTACCCTCACCTGGACCCTAAACCGTCCCCGTCCCCTAACCCTAACCCTAGCCCGCACCCTAACCCTAACCCTTCCCCGAAGCCTGACCCTCACCCGTCCCCTAATCCTAAACCGTACGCTAACGCTAACCCGCGCCCTGACACGTACGCTCCCCCTAAAGCGTTGTCGTACTCTCACCTGGACCCTAAACCGTCACCGTCCCCTAACCCTAACCCTAGCCCGAACCCTAACCCTAAACCTTCCCCGAAGCCTGACCCTCACCCTTCCCCTAATCCTAACCAGTACGCTAACGCTAACCCGCGCCCTCACACGTACGCTCCCCCTAAAGCGTTGTCGTACACTCATCTGGACCCTAAACCGTCCCCGTCCCCTAACCCTAACCCTAGCCCGAACCCTAACCCTAACCCTTCCCCGAAGCCTGACCCTCACCCGTCCCCTAATCCTAACCCGTACGCTAACGCTAACACGCGCCCTCACACGTACGCTCCCCCTAAAGCGTTGTCGTACCCTCACCTGGACCCTAAACCGTCCCCGTCCCCTAACCCTAACCCTACCCCGAACCCTAACCCTAAACCTTCCCCGAAGCCTGACCCTCACCCGTCCCCTAATCCTAACCAGTATGCTAACGCTATCCCGCGCCCTCACACGTACGCTCCCCCTAAAGCGTTGTCGTACCCTCACCTGGACCATAAACCGTCCCCGTCCTCTAACCCTAACCCTAGCCCGAACCCTAACCCTAACCCTTCCCCGAAGCCTGACCCTCACCCTTCCCCTAATCCTAACCCGTATGCTAACGCTAACCCGCGCCCTCACACGTACGCTCCACCTAAAGCGTTGTCGTACCCTCACCTGGAACCTAAACTGTCCCCGTCCCCTCACCCTAACCCTAGCCCGAACCCTAACCCTAACCCTTCCCCGAAGCCTGACCCTCACCCGTCCCCTAATCCTAAACCGTACGCTAACGCTAACCCGCGCCCTCACACGTACGCTCCCCCTAAAGCGTTGTCGTACTCTCACCTGGACCCTAAACCGTCCCCGTCCCCTAACCCTAACCCTAGCCCGAACCCTAACCCTAACCCTTCCCCGAAGCCTGACCCTCACCCGTCCCCTAATCCTAACCCGTACGCTAACGCTAACCCGCGCCCTCACACGTTCGCTCCAAGTAAAGCGTTGTCGTACCCTCACCTGGACCCTAAACCGTCCCCGTCCCCTAACCCTAACCCTAGCCCGAACCCTAACCCTAACCCTTCCCCGAAGCCTGACCCACACCCGTCCCCTCATCCTAACCCGTACGCTAATGCTAACCCGCGCCCTCACACGTACGCGACCCCTAAAGCGTTGTCGTACCCTCACCTGGACCCTAAACCGTCCCCGTCCCCTAACCCTAGCCCGAACCCTAACCCTAACCCTTACCCGAAGCCTGACCCTCAACCGTCCCCTAATCCTAAACCGTACGCTAACGCTAACCCGCGCCATAACACGTACGCGCCCCCTAAAGCGTTGTCGTACCCTCACCTGGACCCTAAACCCTCCCCGTCCCCTAACCCTAACCCTAGCCCGAAACCTAACCCTAACCCTTCCCCGAAGCCTGACGCTCACCCGTCCCCTAATCCTAAACCGTACGCTAACGCTAACCCGCGCCCTCACACGTACGCGGCCCCTAAAGTGTTGTCGTACCCTCACCTGGACCCTAAACCGTCCCCATCACCTAACCCTAACCCTAGCCCGAACCCTAACCCTAACCCTTCCCCGAAGCCTGACCCTCACCCGTCCCCTAATCCTAACCCGTACGCTAACGCTAACCCAGGCCCTCACACGTACGCTCCCCCTAAAGCCTTGTCGTACCCTCACCTGGACCCTAAACCGTCCCCGTCCCCTAACCCTAACCCTAGCCCGAACCCTAACCCTAACCTTTCCCCGAAGCCTGACCCTCACCCTTCCCCTAATCCTAAACGGTACGCTAACGCTAACCCGCGCCCTCACACGTACGCTCCCCCTAAAGCGTTGTCGTACCCTCATCTGGACCCTAAACCGTCCCCGTCCCCTAACCCTAACCCTAGCCCGAACCCTAACCCTAACCCTTCCCCGAAGCCTGACCCTCACCCGTCCCCTAATCCTAACCCGTACGCTAACGCTAACCCGCGCACACACACGTACGCTCCCCCTAAAGCGTTGTCGTACCCTCACCTGGACCCTAAACCGTCCCCGTCCCCTAACCCTAACCCTAGCCCGAACCCTAACCCTAACCCTTCCCCGAAGCCTGACCCTCACCCGTCCCCTAATCCTAACCCGTACGCTAACGCTAACCCGCGCCCTCACACGTACGCTCCCCCTAAAGCGTTGTCGTACCCTCATCTGAACCCTAAACTGTCCCCGTCCCCTAACCCTAACCCTAGCCCGAACCCTAACCGTAACCCTTCCCTGAAGCCAGACCCTCACCCGTCCCCTAATCCTAACCCGAACGCTAACGCTAACCCGCGCCCTCACACGTACGCTCCCCCTAAAGCATTGTCGTACCCTCACCTGGACCCTAAACCGTCCCCGTCCCCTAACCCTAACCCTAGCCCGAAACCTAACCCTAACCCTTCCCCGAAGCCTGACCCTCACCCGTCGCCTAATCCTAACCCGTACGCTAACGCTAACCCGCGCCCTCACACGTATGCTCCCCCTAAAGCGTTGTCGTACCCTCACCTGGACCCTAAACTGTCCCCGTCCCCTAACCCTAACCCTAGCCCGAACCCTAACCCTAACCCTTCCCCGAAGCCTGACCTTCACCCGTCCCCTAATCCTAATCCGTACGCTAACGCTAACCCGCGCCCTCACACGTACGCTCCAAGTAAAGCGTTGTCGTACCCTCACCTGGACCCTAAACCGTCCCCGTCCCCTAACCCTAACCCTAGCCCGAACCCTAACCCTAACCCTTCCTCGAAGCCTGACCCACACCCGTCCCCTAATCCTAACCCGTACGCTAATGCTAACCCGCGCCCTCACACGTACGCGACCCCTAAAGCGTTGTCGTACCCTCACTTGGACCCTAAACCGTCCCCGTCCCCTAACCCTAGCCCGAACCCTAACCCTAACCCTTACCCGAAGCCTGACCCTCAACCGTCCCCTAATCCTAAACCGTACACTAACGCTAACCCGCGCCCTCACACGTACGCGCCCCCTAAAGCGTTGTCGTACCCTCACCTGGACCCTAAACCGTCCCCATCCCCTAACCCTAACCCTAGCCCGAAACCTAACCCTAACCCTTCCCCGAAGCCTGACGCTCACCCGTCCCCTAATCCTAAACCGTACGCTAACGCTAACCCGCGCCCTCACACGTACGCGCCCCCTAAAGTGTTGTCGTACCCTCACCTGGACCCTAAACCGTCCCCGTCCCCTAACCCTAACCCTAGCCCGAACCCTAACCCTAACCCTTCCCCGAAGCCTGACCCTCACCCGTCCCCTAATCCTAAACCGTACGCTAACGCTAACCCGCGCCCTCACACGTACGCTCCCCCTAAAGCGTTGTCGTACTCTCACCTGGACCCTAAACCGTCCCCGTCCCCTAACCCTAACCCTAGCCCGAACCCTAACCCTAAACCTTCCCCGAAGCCTGACCCTCACCCTTCCCCTAATACTAACCGGTACGCTAACGCTAACCCGCGCCCTCACACGTACGCTCCCCCTAAAGCGTTGTCGTACACTCATCTGGACCCTAAACCGTCCCCGTCCCCTAACCCTAACCCTAGCCCGAACCCTAACCCTAACCCTTCCCCGAAGCCTGACCCTCACCCGTCCCCTAATCCTAACCCGTACGCTAACGCTAACACGCGCCCTCACACGTACGCTCCCCCTAAAGCGTTGTCGTACCCTCACCTGGACCCTAAACCGTCCCCGTCCCCTAACCCTAACCCTACCCCGAACCCTAACCCTAAACCTTCCCCGAAGCCTGACCCTCACCCGTCCCCTAATCCTAACCAGTGTGCTAACGCTATCCCGCGCCCTCACACGTACGCTCCCCCTAAAGCGTTGTCGTACCCTCACCTGGACCCTAAACCGTCCCCGTCCCCTAACCCTAACCCTAGGCCGAACCCTAAGCCTTCCCCGAAGCCTGACCCTCACCCTTCCCCTAATCCTAACCTGTACGCTAATGCTAACCCGCGCCCTCACACGTACGCTCCCCCTAAAGCGTTGTCGTACTCTCACCTGGACCCTAAACCGTCCCCGTCCCCTAACCCTCACCCTAGCCCGAACCCTAACCCTAACCCTTCCCCGAAGCCTGACCCTCACCCGTCCCCTAATCCTAACCCGTACGCTAACGCTAACCCGCGCCCTCACACGTACGCTCCAAGTAAAGCGTTGTCGTACCCTCACCTGGACCCTAAACCGTCCCCGTCCCCTAACCCTAACCCTAGCCCGAACCCTAACCCTAACCCTTCCCCGAAGCCTGACCCACACCCGTCCCCTAATTCTAACCCGTACGCTAATGCTAACCCGCGCCCTCACACGTACGCGACCCCTAAAGCGTTGTCGTACCCTCACCTGGACCCTAAACCGTCCCCGTCCCCTAACCCTAGCCCGAACCCTAACCCTAAACCTTACCCGAAGCCTGACCCTCAACCGTCCCCTAATCCTAAACCGTACACTAACGCTAACCCGCGCCCTCACACGTACGCGCCCCCTAAAGCGTTGTCGTACCCTCACCTGGACCCTAAACCGTCCCCGTCCCCTAACCCTAACCCTAGCCCGAAACCTAACCCTAACCCTTCCCCGAAGCCTGACGCTCACCCGTCCCCTAATCCTAAACCGTACGCTAACGCTAACCCGCGCCCTCACACGTACGCGCCCCCTAAAGTGTTGTCGTACCCTCAACTGGACCCTAAACCGTCCCCGTCCCCTAACCCTAACCCTAGCCCGCACCCTAACCCTAACCCTTCCCCGAAGCCTGACCCTCACCCGTCCCCTAAACCTAAACCGTACGCTAACGCTAACCCGCGCCCTCACACGTACGCTCCCCCTAAAGCGTTGTCGTACTCTCACCTGCACCCTAAACCGTCCCCGTCCCCTAACCCTAACCCTAGCCCGAACCCTAACCCTAAACCTTCCCCGAAGCCTGACCCTCACCCTTCCCCTAATCCTAACCGGTACGCTAACGCTAACCCGCGCCCTCACACGTACGCTCCCCCTAAAGCGTTGTCGTACACTCATCTGGACCCTAAACCGTCCCCGTCCCCTAAACCTAACCCTAGCCCGAACCCTAACCCTAACCCTTCCCCGAAGCCTGACCCTCACCCGTCCCCTAATCCTAACCCGTACGCTAACGCTAACACGCGCCCTCACACGTACGCTCCCCCTAAAGCGTTGTCGTACCCTCACCTGGACCCTAAACCGTCCCCGTCCCCTAACCCTAACCCTACCCCGAACCCTAACCCTAAACCTTCCCCGAAGCCTGACCCTCACCCGTCCCCTAATCCTAACCAGTATGCTAACGCTATCCCGCGCCCTCACACGTACGCTCCCCCTAAAGCGTTGTCGTACCCTCACCTGGACCATAAACCGTCCCCGTCCTCTAACCCTAACCCTAGCCCGAACCCTAACCCTAACCCTTCCCCGAAGCCTGACCCTCACCCTTCCCCTAATCCTAACCCGTATGCTAACGCTAACCCGCGCCCTCACACGTACGCTCCACCTAAAGCGTTGTCGTACCCTCACCTGGACCCTAAACTGTCCCCGTCCCCTCACCCTAACCCTAGCCCGAACCCTAACCCTAACCCTTCCCCGAAGCCTGACCCTCACCCGTCCCCTAATCCTAACCCGTACGCTAACGCTAACCCGCGCCCTCACACGTACGCTCCCCCTAAAGCGTTGTCGTACTCTCACCTGGACCCTAAACCGTCCCCGTCCCCTAACCCTAACCCTAGCCCGAACCCTAACCCTAACCCTTCCCCGAAGCCTGACCCTCACCCGTCCCCTAATCCTAACCCGTACGCTAACGCTAACCCGCGTCCTCACACGTACGCTCCAAGTAAAGCGTTGTCGTACCCTCACCTGGACCCTAAACCGTCCCCGTCCCCTAACCCTAACCCTAGCCCGAACCCTAACCCTAACCCTTCCCCGAAGCCTGACCCACACCCGTCCCCTCATCCTAACCCGTACGCTAATGCTAACCCGCGCCCTCACACGTACGCGACCCCTAAAGCGTTGTCGTACCCTCACCTGGACCCTAAACCGTCCCCGTCCCCTAACCCTAACCCTAGCCCGAACCCTAACCCTAACCTTTCCCCGAAGCCTGACCCTCACCCTTCCCCTAATCCTAAACGGTACGCTAACGCTAACCCGCGCCCTCACACGTACGCTCCCCCTAAAGCGTTGTCGTACCCTCATCTGGACCCTAAACCGTCCCCGTCCCCTAACCCTAACCCTAGCCCGAACCCTAACCCTAACCCTTCCCCGAAGCCTGACCCTCACCCGTCCCCTAATCCTAACCCGTACGCTAACGCTAACCCGCGCACACACACGTACGCTCCCCCTAAAGCGTTGTCGTACCCTCACCTGGACCCTAAACCGTCCCCGTCCCCTAACCCTAACCCTAGCCCGAACCCTAACCCTAACCCTTCCCCGAAGCCTGACCCTCACCCGTCCCCTAATCCTAACCCGTACGCTAACGCTAACCCGCGCCCTCACACGTACGCTCCCCCTAAAGCGTTGTCGTACCCTCATCTGAACCCTAAACTGTCCCCGTCCCCTAACCCTAACCCTAGCCCGAACCCTAACCGTAACCCTTCCCTGAAGCCAGACCCTCACCCGTCCCCTAATCCTAACCCGAACGCTAACGCTAACCCGCGCCCTCACACGTACGCTCCCCCTAAAGCATTGTCGTACCCTCACCTGGACCCTAAACCGTCCCCGTCCCCTAACCCTAACCCTAGCCCGAAACCTAACCCTAACCCTTCCCCGAAGCCTGACCCTCACCCGTCGCCTAATCCTAACCCGTACGCTAACGCTAACCCGCGCCCTCACACGTATGCTCCCCCTAAAGCGTTGTCGTACCCTCACCTGGACCATAACGCGTCCCCGTCCTCTAACCCTAACCCTAGCCCGAACCCTAACCCTAACCATTCCCCGAAGCCTGACCCTCACCCTTCCCCTAATCCTAACCCGTATGCTAACGCTAACCCGCGCCCTCACACGTACGCTCCACCTAAAGCCTTGTCGTACCCTCACCTGGACCCTAAACTGTCCCCGTCCCCTAACCCTAACCCTAGCCCAAACCCTAACCCTAACCCTTCCCCGAAGCCTGACCCTCACCCGTCCCCTAATCCTAATCCGTACGCTAACGCTAACCCGCGCCCTCACACGTACGCTCCAAGTAAAGCGTTGTCGTACCCTCACCTGGACCCTAAACCGTCCCCGTCCCCTAACCCTAACCCTAGCCCGAACCCTAACCCTAACCCTTCCCCGAAGCCTGACCCACACCCGTCCCCTAATCCTAACCCGTACGCTAATGCTAACCCGCGCCCTCACACGTACGCGACCCCTAAAGCGTTGTCGTACCCTCACCTGGACCCTAAACCGTCCCCGTCCCCTAACCCTAGCCCGAACCCTAACCCTAACCCTTACCCGAAGCCTGACCCTCAACCGTCCCCTAATCCTAAACCGTACACTAACGCTAACCCGCGCCCTCACACGTACGCGCCCCCTAAAGCATTGTCGTACCCTCACCTGGACCCTAAACCGTCCCCGTCCCCTAACCCTAACCCTAGCCCGAAACCTAACCCTAACCCTTCCCCGAAGCCTGACGCTCACCCGTCCCCTAATCCTAAACCGTACGCTAACGCTAACCCGCGCCCTCACACGTACCCGCCCCCTAAAGTGTTGTCGTACCCTCACCTGGACCCTAAACCGTCCCCGTCCCCTAACCCTAACCCTAGCCCGAACCCTAACCCTAACCCTTCCCCGAAGCCTGACCCTCACCCGTCCCCTAATCCTAAACCGTACGCTAACGCTAACCCGCGCCCTCACACGTACGCTCCCCCTAAAGCGTTGTCGTACTCTCACCTGGACCCTAAACCGTCCCCGTCCCCTAACCCTAACCCTAGCCCGAACCCTAACCCTAAACCTTCCCCGAAGCCTGACCCTCACCCTTCCCCTAATCCTAACCGGTACGCTAACGCTAACCCGCGCCCTCACACGTACGCTCCCCCTAAAGCGTTGTCGTACACTCATCTGGACCCTAAACCGTCCCCGTCCCCTAACCCTAACCCTAGCCCGAACCCTAACCCTAACCCTTCCCCGAAGCCTGACCCTCACCCGTCCCCTAATCCTAACCCGTACGCTAACGCTAACACGCGCCCTCACACGTACGCTCCCCCTAAAGCGTTGTCGTACCCTCACCTGGACCCTAAACCGTCCCCGTCCCCTAACCCTAACCCTACCCCGAACCCTAACCCTAAACCTTCCCCGAAGCCTGACCCTCACCCGTACCCTAATCCTAACCAGTATGCTAACGCTATCCCGCGCCCTCACACGTACGCTCCCCCTAAAGCGTTGTCGTACCCTCACCTGGACCCTAAACCGTCCCCGTCCCCTAACCCTAACCCTAGGCCGAACCCTAACCCTTCCCCGAAGCCTGACCCTCACCCTTCCCCTAATCCTAACCTGTACGCTAATGCTAACCCGCGCCCTCACATGTACGCTCCACCTAAAGCGTTGTCGTACCCTCACCTGGACCCTAAACCGTCCCCGTCCCCTAACCCTAACCCTAGGCCGAACCCTAACCCTTCCCCGAAGCCTGACCCTCACCCTTCCCCTAATCCTAACCTGTACGCTAATGCTAACCCGCGCCCTCACATGTACGCTCCACCTAAAGCGTTGTCGTACCCTCACCTGGACCCTAAACCGTCCCCATCCCCTAACCCTAACCCTAGCCCGAACCCTAACCCTAACCCTTCCCCGAAGCCTGACCCTCACCCGTCCCCTAATCCTAACCCGTACGCTAACGCTAACCCGCGCCCTCACACGTACGCTCCCCCTAAAGCGTTGTCGTACCCTCACCTGGACCCTAAACCGTCCCCGTCCCCTAACCCTAACCCTAGCCCGAACCCTAACCCTAACACTTCCCCGAAGCCTGACCCTCACCCGTCCCCTAATCCTAACCCGTACGCTAACACTAACCCGCGCCCTCACACGTACGCTCCCCCTAAAGCGTTGTCGTACCCTCACCTGGACCCTAAACCGTCCCCGT
Organism: Grampus griseus; assembly: GCF_964374135.1. Classification (NCBI taxonomy): domain Eukaryota; kingdom Metazoa; phylum Chordata; class Mammalia; order Artiodactyla; family Delphinidae; genus Grampus; species Grampus griseus. Next base: position 80,343 of record NW_028133118.1, on the reverse strand, counting down.
CCCCTAACCCTAACCCTAGCCCGAACCCTAACCCTAAGCCTTCCCCGAAGCCTGACCCTCACCCGTCCCCTAATCCTAACCCGTACGCTAACGCTAACCCGCGCCCTCACACGTACGCTCCAAGTAAAGCGTTGTCGTACCCTCACCTGGACCCTAAACCGTCCCCGTCCCCTAACCCTAACCCTAGCCCGAACCCTAACCCTAACCCTTCCCCGAAGCCTGACCCACACCCGTCCCCTAATCCTAACCCGTACGCTAATGCTAACCCGCGCCCTCACACGTACGCGCCCCCTAAAGCGTTGTCGTACCCTCACCTGGACCCTAAACCGTCCCCGTCCCCTAACCCTAACCCTAGCCCGAAACCTAACCCTAACCCTTCCCCGAAGCCTGACGCTCACCCGTCCCCTAATCCTAAACCGTACGCTAACGCTAACCCGCGCCCTCACACGTACGCGCCCCCTAAAGTGTTGTCGTACCCTCACCTGGACCCTAAACCGTCCCCGTCCCCTAACCCTAACCCTAGCCCGAACCCTAACCCTAACCCTTCCCCGAAGCCTGACCCTCACCCGTCCCCTAATCCTAAACCGTACGCTAACGCTAACCCGCGCCCTCACACGTACGCTCCCCCTAAAGCGTTTTCGTACTCTCACCTGGACCGTAAACCGTCCCCGTCCCCTAACCCTAACCCTAGCCCGAACCCTAACCCTAAACCTTCCCCGAAGCCTGACCCTCACCCTTCCCCTAATCCTAACCGGTACGCTAACGCTAACCCGCGCCCTCACACGTACGCTCCCCCTAAAGCGTTGTCGTACACTCATCTGGACCCTAAACCGTCCCCGTCCCCTAACCCTAACCCTAGCCCGAACCCTAACCCTAACCCTTCCCCGAAGCCTGACCCTCACCCGTCCCCTAATCCTAACCCGTACGCTAACGCTAACACGCGCCCTCACACGTACGCTCCCCCTAAAGCGTTGTCGTACCCTCACCTGGACCCTAAACCGTCCCCGTCCCCTAACCCTAACCCTACCCCGAACCCTAACCCTAAACCTTCCCCGAAGCCTGACCCTCACCCGTCCCCTAATCCTAACCAGTATGCTAACGCTATCCCGCGCCCTCACACGTACACTCCCCCTAAAGCGTTGTCGTACCCTCACCTGGACCCTAAACCGTCCCCGTCCCCTAACCCTAACCCTAGGCCGAACCCTAACCCTTCCCCGAAGCCTGACCCTCACCCTTCCCCTAATCCTAACCTGTACGCTAATGCTAACCCGCGCCCTCACATGTACGCTCCACCTAAAGCGTTGTCGTACCCTCACCTGGACCCTAAACCGTCCCCGTCCCCTAACCCTAACCCTAGCCGGAACCCTAACCCTAACCCTTCCCCGAAGCCTGACCCTCACCCGTCCCCTAATCCTAACCCGTACGCTAACGCTAACCCGCGCCCTCACACGTACGCGCCCCCTAAAGCGTTGTCGTACCCTCACCTGGACCCTAAACCGTCCCCGTCCCCTAACCCTAGCCCGAACCCTAACCCTAAACCTTCCCCGAAGCCTGACCCTCATCCGTCCCCTAATCCTAAACCGTACGCTAACGCTAACCCGCGCCCTCACACGTACGCTCCACCTAAAGCGTTGTCGTACCCTCACCTGGACCCTAAACCGTCCCCGTCCCCTAACCCTAACCCTAGCCCGAACCCTAACACTAACCCTTCCCCGAAGCCTGACCCTCACCCGTCCCCTAATCCTAACCCGTACGCTAACGCTAACCCGCGCCCTCACACGTAAGCTCCCCCTAAAGCGTTGTCGTACACTCATCTGGACCCTAAACCGTCCCCGTCCCCTAAGCCTAACCCTAGCCCGAACCCTAACCCTAACCCTTCCCCGAAGCCTGACCCTCACCCGTCCCCTAATCCTAACCCGTACGCTAACGCTAACACGCGCCCTCACACGTACGCTCCCCCTAAAGCGTTGTCGTACCCTCACCTGGACCCTAAACCGTCCCCGTCCCCTAACCCTAACCCTACCCCGAACCCTAACCCTAAACCTTCCCCGAAGCCTGACCCTCACCCGTCCCCTAATCCTAATCAGTATGCTAACGCTATCCCGCGCCCTCACACGTACGCTCCCCCTAAGGCGTTGTCGTACCCTCACCTGGACCATAAACCGTCCCCGTCCTCTAACCCTAACCCTAGCCCGAACCCTAACCCTAACCCTTCCCCGAAGCCTGACCCTCACCCTTCCCCTAATCCTAACCCGTATGCTAACGCTAACCCGCGCCCTCACACGTACGCTCCACCTAAAGCGTTGTCGTACCCTCACCTGGACCCTAAACTGTCCCCGTCCCCTCACCCTAACCCTAGCCCGAACCCTAACCCTAACCCTTCCCCGAAGCCTGACCCTCACCCGTCCCCTAATCCTAACCCGTACGCTAACGCTAACCCGCGCCCTCACACGTACGCTCCCCCTAAAGCGTTGTCGTACTCTCACCTGGACCCTAAACCGTCCCCGTCCCCTAACCCTAACCCTAGCCCGAACCCTAACCCTAACCCTTCCCCGAAGCCTGACCCTCACCCGTCCCCTAATCCTAACCCGTACGCTAACGCTAACCCGCGTCCTCACACGTACGCTCCAAGTAAAGCGTTGTCGTACCCTCACCTGGACCCTAAACCGTCCCCGTCCCCGTCCCCTAACCCTAGCCCGAACCCTAACCCTAACCCTTACCCGAAGCCTGACCCTCAACCGTCCCCTAATCCTAAACCGTACACTAACGCTAACCCGCGCCCTCACACGTACGTGTCCCCTAAAGCGTTGTCGTACCCTCACCTGGACCCTAAACCGTCCCCGTCCCCTAACCCTAACCCTAGCCCGAAACCTAACCCTAACCCTTCCCCGAAGCCTGACGCTCACCCGTCCCCTAATCCTAAACCGTACGCTAACGCTAACCCGCGCCCTCACACGTACGCGCCCCCTAAAGTGTTGTCGTACCCTCACCTGAACCCTAAACCGTCCCCGTCCCCTAACCCTAACCCTAGCCCGAACCCTAACCCTAACCCTTCCCCGAAGCCTGACCCTCACCCGTCCCCTAATCCTAAACCGTACGCTAACGCTAACCCGCGCCCTCACACGTACGCTCCCCCTAAAGCGTTGTCGTACTCTCACCTGGACCCTAAACCGTCCCCGTCCCCTAACCCTAACCCTAGCCCGAACCCTAACCCTAAACCTTCCCCGAAGCCTGACCCTCACCCTTCCCCTAATCCTAACCGGTACGCTAACGCTAACCCGCGCCCTCACACGTACGCTCCCCCTAAAGCGTTGTCGTACACTCATCTGGACCCTAAACCGTCCCCGTCCCCTAACCCTAACCCTAGCCCGAACCCTAACCCTAACCCTTCCCCGAAGCCTGACCCTCACCCGTCCCCTAATCCTAACCCGTACGCTAACGCTAACACGCGCCCTCACACGTACGCTCCCCCTAAAGCGTTGTCGTACCCTCACCTGGACCCTAAACCGTCCCCGTCCCCTAACCCTAACCCTAGCCCGAACCCTAACCCTAACCCTTCCCCGAAGCCTGACCCACACCCGTCCCCTAATCCTAACCCGTACGCTAATGCTAACCCGCGCCCTCACACGTACGCGACCCCTAAAGCGTTGTCGTACCCTCACCTGGACCCTAAACCGTCCCCGTCCCCTAACCCTAGCCCGAACCCTAACCCTAACACTTACCCGAAGCCTGACCCTCAACCGTCCCCTAATCCTAAACCGTACAATAACGCTAACCCGCGCCCTCACACGTATGCGCCCCCTAAAGCGTTGTCGTACCCTCACCTGGACCCTAAACCATCCCCGTCCCCTAACCCTAACCCTAGCCCGAACCCTAACCCTAACCCTTCCCCGAAGCCTGACCCTCACCCGTCCCCTAATCCTAAACCGTACGCTAACGCTAACCCGCGCCCTCACACGTACGCTCCCCCTAAAGCGTTGTCGTACTCTCACCTGGACCCTAAACCGTCCCCGTCCCCTAACCCTAACCCTAGCCCGAACCCTAACCCTAAACCTTCCCCGAAGCCTGACCCTCACCCTTCCCCTAATCCTAACCGGTACGCTAACGCTAACCCGCGCCCTCACACGTACGCTCCCCCTAAAGCGTTGTCGTACACTCATCTGGACCCTAAACCGTCCCCGTCCCCTAACCCTAACCCTAGCCGGAACCCTAACCCTAACCCTTCCCCGAAGCCTGACCCTCACCCGTCCCCTAATCCTAACCCGTACGCTAACGCTAACCCGCGCCCTCACACGTACGCGCCCCCTAAAGCGTTGTCGTACCCTCACCTGGACCCTAAACCGTCCCCGTCCCCTAACCCTAGCCAGAACCCTAACCCTAACCCTTCCCCGAAGCCTGACCCTCATCCGTCCCCTAATCCTAAACCGTACGCTAACGCTAACCCGCGCCCTCACACGTACGCTCCACCGAAAGCGTTGTCGTACCCTCACCTGGACCCTAAACTGTCCCCGTCCCCTAACCCTAACCTTAGCCCGAACCCTAACCCTAACACATCCCCGAAAACTGACCCTCACCCGTCCCCTAATCCTAACCCGTACGCTAACGCTAACCCGCGCCCTCACACGTACGCTCCACCTAAAGCGTTGTCGTACCCTCACCTGGACCCTAAACCGTCCCCGTCCCCTAACCCTAACCCTAGCCCGAACCCTAACCCTAACCCTTCCCCGAAGCCTGACCCTCACCCGTCCCCTAATCCTAACCCGTACGCTAACGCTAACACGCGCCCTCACACGTACGCTCCCCCTAAAGCGTTGTCGTACCCTCACCTGCACCGTAAACCGTCCCCGTCCCCTAACCCTAACCCTAGCCCGAACCCTAACCCTAAACCTTCCCCGAAGCCTGACCCTCACCCGTCCCCTAATCCTAACCAGTATGCTAACGCTATCCCACGCCCTCACACGTACGCTCCCCCTAAAGCGTTGTCGTACCCTCACCTGGACCCTAAACCGTCCCCGTCCCCTAACCCTAACCCTAGGCCGAACCCTAACCCTTCCCCGAAGCCTGACCCTCACCCTTCCCCTAATCCTAACCTGTACGCTAATGCTAACCCGCGCCCTCACATGTACGCTCCACCTAAAGCGTTGTCGTACCCTCACCTGGACCCTAAACCGTCCCCATCCCCTAACCCTAACCCTAGCCCGAACCCTAACCCTAACCCTTCCCCGAAGCCTGACCCTCACCCGTCCCCTAATCCTAACCCGTACGCTAACGCTAACCCGCGCCCTCACACGTACGCTCCCCCTAAAGCGTTGTCGTACCCTCACCTGGACCCTAAACCGTCCCCGTCCCCTAACCCTAACCCTAGCCCGAACCCTAACCCTAACACTTCCCCGAAGCCTGACCCTCACCCGTCCCCTAATCCTAACCCGTACGCTAACGCTAACCCGCGCCCTCACACGTACGCTCCCCCTAAAGCGTTGTCGTACCCTCACCTGGACCCTAAACCGTCCCCGTCCCCTAACCCTAACCCTAGCCCGAACCCTAACCCTAACCCTTCCCCGAAGCCTGACCCTCACCCTTCCCCTAATCCTAACCCGTACGCTAACGCTAACCCGCGCCCTCACACGTACGCTCCACCTAAAGCGTTGTCGTACTCTCACCTGGACCCTAAACCGTCCCCGTCCCCTAACCCTAACCCTAGCCCAAACCCTAACCCTAACCATTCCCCGAAGCCTGACCCTCACCCGTCCCCTAATCCTAACCCGTACGCTAACGCTAACCCGCACCCTCACACGTACGCTCCCCCTAAAGCGTTGTCGTACCCTCACCTGGACCCTAAACAGTCCCCGTCCCCTAAACCTAACCTTAGCCCGAACCCTAACACTAAAAATTCCCCGAAGCCTGACGCTCACCCTTCCCCTAATCCTAACCCGTACGCTAACGCTAACCCGCGCCCTCACACGTACGCTCCAAGTAAAGCATTGTCGTACCCTAACCTGGACCCTAAACCGTACCCCTCCCCTAACCCTAACCCTAGCCCGAACCCTAACCCTAACCCTTCCCCGAAGCCTGACCCACACCCGTCCCCTAATCCTAACCCGTACGCTAATGCTAACCCGCGCCCTCACACGTACGCGACCCCTAAAGCGTTGTCGTACCCTCACCTGGACCCTAAACCGTCCCCGTCCCCTAACCCTAACCCTAGCCCGAACCCTAACCCTAACACTTCCCCGAAGCCTGACCCTCACCCGTCCCCTAATCCTAACCCGTACGCTAACGCTAACCCGCGCCCTCACACGTACGCTCCCCCTAAAGCGTTGTCGTACCCTCACCTGGACCCTAAACCGTCCACGTCCCCTAACCCTAAGCCTAGACCGAACCCTAACCCTAACCCTTCCCCGAAGCCTGACCCTCACCCGTCCCCTAATCCTAACCCGTACGCTAACGCTAACCCGCGCCCTCACACGTACGCTCCCCCTAAAGCACTGTCGTACCCTCACCTGGACCCTAAACCGTCCCCGTCCCCTAACCCTAACCCTAGCCAGAACCCTAACCCTAACCCTTCCCCGAAGCCTGACCCTCACCCGTCCCCTAATCCTAACCCGTACGCTAACGCTAACCCGCGCCCTCACACATATGCTCCCCCTAAAGCGTTGTCGTACCCTCACCTGGACCCTAAACCGTCCCCGTCACCTAACCCTAACTCTAGCCCGAACCCTAACCCTAACACTTCCCCGAAGCCTGACCCTCACCCTTCCCCTACTCCTAACCCGTACGCTAACGCTAACCCGCGCCCTCACACGTATGCTCCCCCTAAAGCGTTGTCATACCCTCACCTGGACCCTAAACCGTCCCCGTCCCCTAACCCTAACCCTAGCCCGACCCTAACCCTAACCCTTCCCCGAAGCCTGACCCTCACCCTTCCCCTAATCCTAACACATACGCTAACGCTAACCCGCGCCCTCACACGTACGCTCCCCCTAAAGCGTTGTTGAACCCTCACCTGGACCCTAAACCGTCCCTGTCCCCTAACTCTAACCCTAGCCTAAACACTAACCCTAACACTTCCCCGAAACCTGACCCTCACCCGTCCCCTAATCCTAACCCGTACGGTAACGCTAACCCACGCCCTCACACGTACACTCCCCCTAAAGCGTTGTCATACCCTCACCTGGACCCTAAACCGTCCCCATCCCCTAACGCTAACCCTAGCCCGAACCCTAACCCTATCCCTTCCCCGAAGCCTGACCCTCACACGTCCCCTAATCCTAACCCGTACGCTAACGCTAACCCGCGTCCTCACACGTACGCTCCAAGTAAAGCATTGTCGTACCCTCACCTGGACCCTAAACCATCCCCGTCCCCTAACCCTAACCCTAGCCCGAACCCTAACCCTAACCCTTCCCCGAAGCCTGACTCTCACCCGTCCCCTAATCCTAACCCGTACGCTAACGCTAACCCACGCCCTCACACGTACGCTCCCCCTAAAGCGTTGTCATACCCTCACTTGGACCCTAAACCATCCCCGTCCCCTAACCCTAACCCTAGCCCGAACCCTAACCCTAACCCTTCTCCGAAGCCTGACCCTCACCCGTCCCCTAATCCTAAACCGTACGCTAACGCTAACCCGCGCCCTCACACGTACGCGCCCCCTAAAGTGTTGTCGTACCCTCACCTGGACCCTAAACCGTCCCCATCCCCTAACCCTAACCCTAGCCCGAACCCTAACCCTAACCCTTCCCCGAAGCCTGACCCTCACCCGTCCCCTAATCCTAACCCGTACGCTAACGCTAACCCAGGCCCTCACACGTACGCTCCCCCTAAAGCGTTGTCGTACCCTCACCTGGACCCTAAACCGTCCCCATCCCCTAACCCTAACCCTAGCCCGAACCCTAACCCTAACCCTTCCCCGAAGCCTGACCCTCACCCGTCCCCTAATCCTAAACGGTACGCTAACGCTAACCCGCGCCCTCACACGTACGCTCCAAGTAAAGCATTGTCGTACCCTCACCTGGACCCTAAACCGTCCCCGTCCCCTAACCCTAACCCTAGCCCGAACCCTAACCCTAACCCTTCCCCGAAGCCTGACCCTCACCCGTCCCCTAATCCTAACCCGTACGCTAACGCCAACCCGCGCCCTCACACGTACGCTCCCCCTAAAGCGTTGTCGTACCCTCACCAGGACCCTAAACCGTCCCCGTCCCCTAACCCTAACCCTAGCCCGAACCCTAACCCTAACCCTTCCCCGAAGCCTGACCCTCACCCTTCCCCTAATCCTAACGGGTACGCTAACGCTAACCCGCGCCCTCACACGTACGCTCCCCCTAAAGCGTTGTCGTACCCTCACCTGGACCCTAAACCGTCCCCGTCCCCTAACCCTAACCCTAGCCCGAACCCTAACCCTAACCCTTCCCCGAAGCCTAACCCTCACCCGTCACCTAATCCTAACCCGTACGCTAACGCTAACCCGCGCCCTTACACGTACGCTCCCCCTACAGCGTTGTCGTACCCTCACCTGGACCCTAAACTGTCCCCGTCCCCTAACCCTAACCCTAGCCCGAACCCTAACCCTAACCCTTCCCCGAAGCCTGACCCTCACCCGTCCCCTAATCCTAACCCGTACGCTAACGCTAACCCGCGCCCTCACACGTACGCTCCCCCTAAAGCGTTGTCATATCCTCATCTGGACCCTAAACCGTCCCCGTCCCCTAACCCTAACCCTAGCCCGAACCCTAACCCTAACCCTTCCCTGAAGCCTGACACTCACCCGTCCCCTAATCCTAACCCGAACGCTAACGCTAACTTGCGCCCTCACACGTACGCTCCCCCTAAAGCGTTGTCGTACCCTCACCTGGACCCTAAATCGTCCCCATCACCTAACCCTAACCCTAGCCCGAACCCTAACCCTAACACTTCCCCGAAGCCTGACTCTCACCCTTCCCCTAATCCTAACCCGTACGCTAACGCTAACCCGCGCCCTCACACGTACGCTCCCCCTAAAGCGTTGTCGTACCCTCACCTGGACCCTAAACCGTCCCCGTCCCCTAAGCCTAACCCTTCCCCGAAGCCTGACCCTCACCCGTCCCCTAATCCTAACCCGTACGCTAACGCTAACCCGCGCCCTCACACGTACGCTCCCCCTAAAGCGTTGTCGTACTCTCACCTGGACCCTAAACCGTCCCCGTCCCCTAACCCTAACCCTAGCCCGAACCCTAACCCTAACCCTTCCCCGAAGCCTGACCCTCACCCGTCCCCTAATCCTAACCCGTACGCTAACGCTAACCCGCGCCCTCACACGTATGCTCCCCCTAAAGCGTTGTCGTACCCTCACCTGGACTATAAACCGTCCCCGTCCTCTAACCCTAACCCTAGCCCGAACCCTAACCCTAACCCTTCCCCGAAGCCTGACCCTCACCCTTCCCCTAATCCTAACCCGTATGCTAACGCTAACCCGCGCCCTCACACGTACGCTCCACCTAAAGCGTTGTCGTACCCTCACCTGGACCCTAAAGTGTCCCCGTCCCCTAACCCTAACCCTAGCCCGAACCCTAACCCTAACCCTTCCCCGAAGCCTGACCCTCACCCGTCCCCTAATCCTAACCCGTACGCTAACGCTAACACGCGCCCTCACACGTACGCTCACCCTAAAGCGATGTCGTACCCTCACCTGGACCCTAAACCGTCCCCGTCGCCTAACCCTAACCCTAGCCCGAACCCTAACCCTAACCCTTCCCCGAAGCCTGACCCTCACCCGTCCCCTAATCCTAACCCATACGCTAATGCTAACCCATGCCCTCACACGTACGCGCCCCCTAAAGCGTTGTCGTACCCTCACCTGGACCCTAAACCGTCCCTGTCCCCTAACCCTAACCCTAGCCCGAACCCTAACCCTAACCCTTCCCCAAAGCCTGACCCTCACCCGTCCCCTAATCCTAACCCGTACGCTAACGCTAACCCGCGCCCTCACACGTACGCTCCCCCTAAAGCGTTGTCGTACCCTCACCTGGACCCTAAACTGTCCCCGTCCCCTAACCCTAACCCTAGCCCGAACCCTAACCCTAACCCTTCCCCGAAGCCTGACCCTCACCCGTCCCCTAATCCTAATCCGTACGCTAACGCTAACCCGCGCCCTCACACGTACGCTCCAAGTAAAGCGTTGTCGTACCCTCACCTGGACCCTAAACCGTCCCCGTCCCCTAACCCTAACCCTAGCCCGAACCCTAACCCTAACCCTTCCCCGAAGCCTGACCCACACCCGTCCCCTAATCCTAACCCGTACGCTAATGCTAACCCGCGCCCTCACACGTACGCGACCCCTAAAGCGTTGTCGTACCCTCACCTGGACCCTAAACCGTCCCCGTCCCCTAACCCTAGCCCGAACCCTAACCCTAACCCTTACCCGAAGCCTGACCCTCAACCGTCCCCTAATCCTAAACCGTACACTAACGCTAACCCGCGCCCTCACACGTACGCGCCCCCTAAAGCGTTGTCGTACCCTCACCTGGACCCTAAACCGTCCCCGTCCCCTAACCCTAACCCTAGCCCGAAACCTAACCCTAACCCTTCCCCGAAGCCTGACGCTCACCCGTCCCCTAATCCTAAACCGTACGCTAACGCTAACCCGCGCCCTCACACGTACGCGCCCCCTAAAGTGTTGTCGTACCCTCACCTGGACCCTAAACCGTCCCCGTCCCCTAACCCTAACCCTAGCCCGAACCCTAACCCTAACCCTTCCCCGAAGCCTGACCCTCACCCGTGCCCTAATCCTAAACCGTACGCTAACGCTAACCCGCGCCCTCACACGTACGCTCCCCCTAAAGCGTTGTCGTACTCTCACCTGGACTCTAAACCGTCCCCGTCCCCTAACCCTAACCCTAGCCCGAACCCTAACCCTAAACCTTCCCCGAAGCCTGACCCTCACCCTTCCCCTAATCCTAACCGGCACGCTAACGCTAACCCGCGCCCTCACACGTACGCTCCCCCTAAAGCGTTGTCGTACACTCATCTGGACCCTAAACCGTCCCCGTCCCCTAACCCTAACCCTAGCCCGAACCCTAACCCTAACCCTTCCCCGAAGCCTGACCCTCACCCGTCCCCTAATCCTAAACCGTACGCTAACGCTAACACGCGCCCTCACACGTACGCTCCCCCTAAAGCGTTGTCGTACCCTCACCTGGACCCTAAACCGTCCCCGTCCCCTAACCCTAACCCTACCCCGAACCCTAACCCTAAACCTTCCCCGAAGCCTGACCCTCACCCGTCCCCTAATCCTAACCAGTATGATAACGCTATCCCGCGCCCTCACACGTACGCTCCCCCTAAAGCGTTGTCGTACCCTCACCTGGACCCTAAACCGTCCCCGTCCCCTAACCCTAACCCTAGGCCGAACCCTAACCCTTCCCCGAAGCCTGACCCTCACCCTTCCCCTAATCCTAACCTGTACGCTAATGCTAACCCGCGCCCTCACACGTACGCTCCACCTAAAGCGTTGTCGTACCCTCACCTGGACCCTAAACTGTCCCCGTCCCCTAACCCTAACCCTAGCCCGAACCCTAACCCTAACCCTTCCCCGAAGCCTGACCCTCACCCGTCCCCTAATCCTAACCCGTACGCTAACGCTAACCCGCGCCCTCACACGTACGCTCCCCCTAAAGCGTTGTCGTACTCTCACCTGGACCCTAAACCGTCCCCGTCCCCTAACCCTCACCCTAGCCCGAACCCTAACCCTAACCCTTCCCCGAAGCCTGACCCTCACCCGTCCCCTAATCCTAACCCGTACGCTAACGCTAACCCGCGCCCTCACACGTACGCTCCAAGTAAAGCGTTGTCGTACCCTCACCTGGACCCTAAACCGTCCCCGTCCCCTAACCCTAACCCTAGCCCGAACCCTAACCCTAACCCTTCCCCGAAGCCTGACCCACACCCGTCCCCTAATTCTAACCCGTACGCTAATGCTAACCCGCGCCCTCACACGTACGCGACCCCTAAAGCGTTGTCGTACCCTCACCTGGACTCTAAACCGTCCCCGTCCCCTAACCCTAGCCCGAACCCTAACCCTAAACCTTACCCGAAGCCTGACCCTCAACCGTCCCCTAATCCTAAACCGTACACTAACGCTAACCCGCGCCCTCACACGTACGCGCCCCCTAAAGCGTTGTCGTACCCTCACCTGGACCCTAAACCGTCCCCGTCCCCTAACCCTAACCCTAGCCCGAAACCTAACCCTAACCCTTCCCCGAAGCCTGACGCTCACCCGTCCCCTAATCCTAAACCGTACGCTAACGCTAACCCGCGCCCTCACACGTACGCGCCCCCTAAAGTGTTGTCGTACCCTCAACTGGACCCTAAACCGTCCCCGTCCCCTAACCCTAACCCTAGCCCGCACCCTAACCCTAACCCTTCCCCGAAGCCTGACCCTCACCCGTCCCCTAATCCTAAACCGTACGCTAACGCTAACCCGCGCCCTCACACGTACGCTCCCCCTAAAGCGTTGTCGTACTCTCACCTGGACCCTAAACCGTCCCCGTCCCCTAACCCTAACCCTAGCCCGAACCCTAACCCTAAACCTTCCCCGAAGCCTGACCCTCACCCTTCCCCTAATCCTAACCGGTACGCTAACGCTAACCCGCGCCCTCACACGTACGCTCCCCCTAAAGCGTTGTCGTACACTCATCTGGACCCTAAACCGTCCCCGTCCCCTAACCCTAACCCTAGCCCGAACCCTAACCCTAACCCTTCCCCGAAGCCTGACCCTCACCCGTCCCCTAATCCTAACCCGTACGCTAACGCTAACACGCGCCCTCACACGTACGCTCCCCCTAAAGCGTTGTCGTACCCTCACCTGGACCCTAAACCGTCCCCGTCCCCTAACCCTAACCCTACCCCGAACCCTAACCCTAAACCTTCCCCGAAGCCTGACCCTCACCCGTCCCCTAATCCTAACCAGTATGCTAACGCTATCCCGCGCCCTCACACGTACGCTCCCCCTAAAGCGTTGTCGTACCCTCACCTGGACCATAAACCGTCCCCGTCCTCTAACCCTAACCCTAGCCCGAACCCTAACCCTAACCCTTCCCCGAAGCCTGACCCACACCCTTCCCCTAATCCTAACCCGTATGCTAACGCTAACCCGCGCCCTCACACGTACGCTCCACCTAAAGCGTTGTCGTACCCTCACCTGGACCCTAAACTGTCCCCGTCCCCTCACCCTAACCCTAGCCCGAACCCTAACCCTAACCCTTCCCCGAAGCCTGACCCTCACCCGTCCCCTAATCCTAACCCGTACGCTAACGCTAACCCGCGCCCTCACACGTACGCTCCCCCTAAAGCGTTGTCGTACTCTCACCTGGACCCTAAACCGTCCCCGTCCCCTAACCCTAACCCTAGCCCGAACCCTAACCCTAACCCTTCCCCGAAGCCTGACCCTCACCCGTCCCCTAATCCTAACCCGTACGCTAACGCTAACCCGCGTCCTCACACGTACGCTCCAAGTAAAGCGTTGTCGTACCCTCACCTGGACCCTAAACCGTCCCCGTCCCCTAACCCTAACCCTAGCCCGAACCCTAACCCTAACCCTTCCCCGAAGCCTGACCCACACCCGTCCCCTCATCCTAACCCGTACGCTAATGCTAACCCGCGCCCTCACACGTACGCGACCCCTAAAGCGTTGTCGTACCCTCACCTGGACCCTAAACCGTCCCCGTCCCCTAACCCTAGCCCGAACCCTAACCCTAACCCTTACCCGAAGCCTCACCCTCAACCGTCCCCTAATCCTAAACCGTACGCTAACGCTAACCCGCGCCCTAACACGTACGCGCCCCCTAAAGCGTTGTCGTACCCTCACCTGGACCCTAAACCCTCCCCGTCCCCTAACCCTAACCCTAGCCCGAAACCTAACCCTAACCCTTCCCCGAAGCCTGACGCTCACCCGTCCCCTAATCCTAAACCGTACGCTAACGCTAACCCGCGACCTCACACGTACGCGCCCCCTAAAGTGTTGTCGTACCCTCACCTGGACCCTAAACCGTCCCCATCACCTAACCCTAACCCTAGCCCGAACCCTAACCCTAACCCTTCCCCGAAGCCTGACCCTCACCCGTCCCCTAATCCTAACCCGTACGCTAACGCTAACCCAGGCCCTCACACGTACGCTCCCCCTAAAGCCTTGTCGTACCCTCACCTGGACCCTAAACCGTCCCCGTCCCCTAACCCTAACCCTAGCCCGAACCCTAACCCTAACCTTTCCCCGAAGCCTGACCCTCACCCTTCCCCTAATCCTAAACGGTACGCTAACGCTAACCCGCGCCCTCACACGTACGCTCCCCCTAAAGCGTTGTCGTACCCTCATCTGGACCCTAAACCGTCCCCGTCCCCTAACCCTAACCCTAGCCCGAACCCTAACCCTAACCCTTCCCCGAAGCCTGACGCTCACCCGTCCCCTAATCCTAAACCGTACGCTAACGCTAACCCGCGCACACACACGTACGCTCCCCCTAAAGCGTTGTCGTACCCTCACCTGGACCCTAAACCGTCCCCGTCCCCTAACCCTAACCCTAGCCCGAACCCTAACCCTAACCCTTCCCCGAAGCCTGACCCTCACCCGTCCCCTAATCCTAACCCGTACGCTAACGCTAACCCGCGCCCTCACACGTACGCTCCCCCTAAAGCGTTGTCGTACCCTCATCTGAACCCTAAACTGTCCCCGTCCCCTAACCCTAACCCTAGCCCGAACCCTAACCGTAACCCTTCCCTGAAGCCAGACCCTCACCCGTCCCCTAATCCTAACCCGAACGCTAACGCTAACCCGCGCCCTCACACGTACGCTCCCCCTAAAGCATTGTCGTACCCTCACCTGGACCCTAAACCGTCCCCGTCCCCTAACCCTAACCCTAGCCCGAAACCTAACCCTAACCCTTCCCTGAAGCCTGACCCTCACCCGTCGCCTAATCCTAACCCGTACGCTAACGCTAACCCGCGCCCTCACACGTATGCTCCCCCTAAAGCGTTGTCGTACCCTCACCTGGACCATAAACCGTCCCTGTCCTCTAACCCTAACCCTAGCCCGAACCCTAACCCTAACCCTTCCCCGAAGCCTGACCCTCACCCTTCCCCTAATCCTAACCCGTATGCTAACGCTAACCCGCGCCCTCACACGTACGCTCCACCTAAAGCGTTGTCGTACCCTCACCTGGACCCTAAACTGTCCCCGTCCCCTAACCCTAACCCTAGCCCAAACCCTAACCCTAACCCTTCCCCGAAGCCTGACCCTCACCCGTCCCCTAATCCTAATCCGTACGCTAACGCTAACCCGCGCCCTCACACGTACGCTCCAAGTAAAGCGTTGTCGTACCCTCACCTGGACCCTAAACCGTCCCCGTCCCCTAACCCTAACCCTAGCCCGAACCCTAACCCTAACACTTCCCCGAAGCCTGACCCACACCCGTCCCCTAATCCTAACCCGTACGCTAATGCTAACCCGCGCCCTCACACGTACGCGACCCCTAAAGCGTTGTCGTACCCTCACCTGGACCCTAAACCGTCCCCGTCCCCTAACCCTAGCCCGAACCCTAACCCTAACCCTTACCCGAAGCCTGACCCTCAACCGTCCCCTAATCCTAAACCGTACACTAACGCTAACCCGCGCCCTCACACGTACGCGCCCCCTAAAGCGTTGTCGTACCCTCACCTGGACCCTAAACCGTCCCCGTCCCCTAACCCTAACCCTAGCCCGAAACCTAACCCTAACCCTTCCCCGAAGCCTGACGCTCACCCGTCCCCTAATCCTAAACCGTACGCTAACGCTAACCCGCGCCCTCACACGTACCCGCCCCCTAAAGTGTTGTCGTACCCTCACCTGGACCCTAAACCGTCCCCGTCCCCTAACCCTAACCCTAGCCCGAACCCTAACCCTAACCCTTCCCCAAAGCCTGACCCTCACCCGTCCCCTAATCCTAAACCGTACGCTAACGCTAACCCGCGCCCTCACACGTACGCTTCCCCTAAAGCGTTGTCGTACTCTCACCTGGACCCTAAACCGTCCCCGTCCCCTAACCCTAACCCTAGCCCGAACCCTAACCCTAAACCTTCCCCGAAGCCTGACCCTCACCCTTCCCCTAATCCTAACCGGTACGCTAACGCTAACCCGCGCCCTCACACGTACGCTCCCCCTAAAGCGTTGTCGTACACTCATCTGGACCCTAAACCGTCCCCGTCCCCTAACCCTAACCCTAGCCCGAACCCTAACCCTAACCCTTCCCCGAAGCCTGACCCTCACCCGTCCCCTAATCCTAACCCGTACGCTAACGCTAACACGCGCCCTCACACGTACGCTCCCCCTAAAGCGTTGTCGTACCCTCACCTGGACCCTAAACCGTCCCCGTCCCCTAACCCTAACCCTACCCCGAACCCTAACCCTAAACCTTCCCCGAAGCCTGACCCTCACCCGTACCCTAATCCTAACCAGTATGCTAACGCTATCCCGCGCCCTCACACGTACGCTCCCCCTAAAGCGTTGTTGTACCCTCACCTGGACCCTAAACCGTCCCCGTCCCCTAACCCTAACCCTAGGCCGAACCCTAACCCTTCCCCGAAGCCTGACCCTCACCCTTCCCCTAATCCTAACCTGTACGCTAATGCTAACCCGCGCCCTCACATGTACGCTCCACCTAAAGCGTTGTCGTACCCTCACCTGGACCCTAAACCGTCCCCGTCCCCTAACCCTAACCCTAGGCCGAACCCTAACCCTTCCCCGAAGCCTGACCCTCACCCTTCCCCTAATCCTAACCTGTACGCTAATGCTAACCCGCGCCATCACATGTATGCTCCACCTAAAGCGTTGTCGTACCCTCACCTGGACCCTAAACCGTCCCCATCCCCTAACCCTAACCCTAGCCCGAACCCTAACCCTAACCCTTCCCCGAAGCCTGACCCTCACCCGTCCCCTAATCCTAACCCGTACGCTAACGCTAACCCGCGCCCTCACACGTACGCGACCCCTAAAGCGTTGTCGTTCCCTCACCTGGACCCTAAACCGTCCCCGTCCCCTAACCCTAACCCTAGCCCGAACCCTAACCCTAACACTTCCCCGAAGCCTGACCCTCACCCGTCCCCTAATCCTAACCCGTACGCTAACACTAACCCGCGCCCTCACACGTACGCTCCCCCTAAAGCGTTGTCGTACCCTCACCTGGACCCTAAACCGTCCCCGTCCCCTAACCCTAACCCTAACCCTAACCCTTCCCCGAAGCCTGACCCTCACCCGTCCCCTAATCCTAACCCGTACGCTAACGCTAACCAGCGCCCTCACACGTACGCTCCAAGTAAAGCGTTGTCGTACCCTCACCTGGACCCTAAACCGTCCCCGTCCCCTAACCCTAACCCTAGCCCGAACCCTAACCCTAACCCTTCCCCGAAGCCTGACCCACACCCGTCCCCTAATCCTAACCCGTACGCTAATGCTAACCCGCGCCCTCACACGTACGCGACCCCTAAAGCGTTGTCGTACCCTCACCTGGACCCTAAACCGTCCCCGTCCCCTAACCCTAGCCCGAACCCTAACCCTAACACTTACCCGAAGCCTGACCCTCAACCGTCCCCTAATCCTAAACCGTACACTAACGCTAACCCACGCCCTCACACGTACGCGCCCCCTAAAGCGTTGTCGTACCCTCACCTGGACCCTAAACCGTCCCCGTCCCCTAACCCTAACCCTAGCCCGAAACCTAACCCTAACCCTTCCCCGAAGCCTGACGCTCACCCGTCCCCTAATCCTAAACCGTACGCTAACGCTAACCCGCGCCCTCACACGTACGCGCCCCCTAAAGTGTTGTCGTACCCTCACCTGGACCCTAAACCGTCCCCGTCCCCTAACCCTAACCCTAGCCCGAACCCTAACCCTAACCCTTCCCCGAAGCCTGACCCTCACCCGTCCCCTAATCCTAAACCGTACGCTAACGCTAACCCGCGCCCTCACACGTACGCTCCCCCTAAAGCGTTGTCGTACTCTCACCTGGACCCTAAACCGTCCCCGTCCCCTAACCCTAACCCTAGCCCGAACCCTAACCCTAAACCTTCCCCGAAGCCTGACCCTCACCCTTCCCCTAATCCTAACCGGTACGCTAACGCTAACCCGCGCCCTCACACGTACGCTCCCCCTAAAGCGTTGTCGTACACTCATCTGGACCCTAAACCGTCCCCGTCCCCTAACCCTAACCCTAGCCCGAACCCTAACCCTAACCCTTCCCCGAAGCCTGACCCTCACCCGTCCCCTAATCCTAACCCGTACGCTAACGCTAACACGCGCCCTCACACGTACGCTCCCCCTAAAGCGTTGTCGTACCCTCACCTGGACCCTAAACCGTCCCCGTCCCCTAACCCTAACCCTACCCCGAACCCTAACCCTAAACCTTCCCCGAAGCCTGACCCTCACCCGTCCCCTAATCCTAACCAGTATGCTAACGCTATCCCGCGCCCTCACACGTACACTCCCCCTAAAGCGTTGTCGTACCCTCACCTGGACCCTAAACCGTCCCCGTCCCCTAACCCTAACCCTAGGCCGAACCCTAACCCTTCCCCGAAGCCTGACCCTCACCCTTCCCCTAATCCTAACCTGTACGCTAATGCTAACCCGCGCCCTCACATGTACGCTCCACCTAAAGCGTTGTCGTACCCTCACCTGGACCCTAAACCGTCCCCGTCCCCTAACCCTAACCCTAGCCGGAACCCTAACCCTAACCCTTCCCCGAAGCCTGACCCTCACCCGTCCCCTAATCCTAACCCGTACGCTAACGCTAACCCGCGCCCTCACACGTACGCGCCCCCTAAAGCGTTGTCGTACCCTCACCTGGACCCTAAACCGTCCCCGTCCCCTAACCCTAGCCCGAACCCTAACCCTAACCCTTCCCCGAAGCCTGACCCTCATCCGTCCCCTAATCCTAAACCGTACGCTAACGCTAACCCGCGCCCTCACACGTACGCTCCACCTAAAGCGTTGTCGTACCCTCACCTGGACCCTAAACTGTCCCCGTCCCCTAACCCTAACCTTAGCCCGAACCCTAACCCTAACACATCCCCGAAAACTGACCCTCACCCGTCCCCTAATCCTAACCCGTACGCTAACGCTAACCCACGCCCTCACACGTACGCTCCACCTAAAGCGTTGTCGTACCCTCACCTGGACCCTAAACCGTCCCCGTCCCCTAACCCTAACCCTAGCCCGAACCCTAACCCTAACCCTTCCCCGAAGCCTGACCCTCACCCGTCCCCTAATCCTAACCCGTACGCTAACGCTAACCCGCGCCCTCACACGTACGCTCCCCCTAAAGCGTTGTCGTACACTCATCTGGACCCTAAACCGTCCCCGTCCCCTAACCCTAACCCTAGCCCGAACCCTAACCCTAACCCTTCCCCGAAGCCTGACCCTCACCCGTCCCCTAATCCTAACCCGTACGCTAACGCTAACACGCGCCCTCACACGTACGCTCCCCCTAAAGCGTTGTCGTACCCTCACCTGGACCCTAAACCGTCCCCGTCCCCTAACCCTAACCCTACCCCGAACCCTAACCCTAAACCTTCCCCGAAGCCTGACCCTCACCCGTCCCCTAATCCTAACCAGTATGCTAACGCTATCCCGCGCCCTCACACGTACGCTCCCCCTAAAGCGTTGTCGTACCCTCACCTGGACCATAAACCGTCCCCGTCCTCTAACCCTAACCCTAACCCGAACCCTAACCCTAACCCTTCCCCGAAGCCTGACCCTCACCCTTCCCCTAATCCTAACCCGTATGCTAACGCTAACCCGCGCCCTCACACGTACGCTCCACCTAAAGCGTTGTCGTACCCTCACCTGGACCCTAAACTGTCCCCGTCCCCTCACCGTAACCCTAGCCCGAACCCTAACCCTAACCCTTCCCCGAAGCCTGACCCTCACCCGTCCCCTAATCCTAACCCGTACGCTAACGCTAACCCGCGCCCTCACACGTACGCTCCCCCTAAAGCGTTGTCGTACTCTCACCTGGACCCTAAACCGTCCCCGTCCCCTAACCCTAACCCTAGCCCGAACCCTAACCCTAACCTTCCCCGAAGCCTGACCCTCACCCGTCCCCTAATCCTAACCCGTACGCTAACGCTAACCCGCGTCCTCACACGTACGCTCCAAGTAAAGCGTTGTCGTACCCTCACCTGGACCCTAAACCGTCCCCGTCCCCTAACCCTAACCCTAGCCCGAACCCTAACCCTAACCCTTCCCCGAAGCCTGACCCACACCCGTCCCCTCATCCTAACCCATACGCTAATGCTAACCCGCGCCCTCACACGTACGCGACCCCTAAAGCGTTGTCGTACCCTCACCTGGACCCTAAACCGTCCCCGTCCCCTAACCCTAGCCCGAACCCTAACCCTAACCCTTACCCGAAGCCTGACCCTCAACCGTCCCCTAATCCTAAACCGTACACTAACGCTAACCCGCGCCCTCACACGTACGCGCCCCCTAAAGCGTTGTCGTACCCTCACCTGGACCCTAAACCGTCCCCGTCCCCTAACCCTAACCCTAGCCCGAAACCTAACCCTAACCCTTCCCCGAAGCCTGACGCTCACCCGTCCCCTAATCCTAAACCGTACGCTAACGCTAACCCGCGCCCTCACACGTACCCGCCCCCTAAAGTGTTGTCGTACCCTCACCTGGACCCTAAACCGTCCCCGTCCCCTAACCCTAACCCTAGCCCGAACCCTAACCCTAACCCTTCCCCGAAGCCTGACCCTCACCCGTCCCCTAATCCTAAACCGTACGCTAACGCTAACCCGCGCCCTCACACGTACGCTTCCCCTAAAGCGTTGTCGTACTCTCACCTGGACCCTAAACCGTCCCCGTCCCCTAACCCTAACCCTAGCCCGAACCCTAACCCTAAACCTTCCCCGAAGCCTGACCCTCACCCTTCCCCTAATCCTAACCGGTACGCTAACGCTAACCCGCGCCCTCACACGTACGCTCCCCCTAAAGCGTTGTCGTACACTCATCTGGACCCTAAACCGTCCCCGTCCCCTAACCCTAACCCTAGCCCGAACCCTAACCCTAACCCTTCCCCGAAGCCTGACCCTCACCCGTCCCCTAATCCTAACCCGTACGCTAACGCTAACACGCGCCCTCACACGTACGCTCCCCCTAAAGCGTTGTCGTACCCTCACCTGGACCCTAAACCGTCCCCGTCCCCTAACCCTAACCCTACCCCGAACCCTAACCCTAAACCTTCCCCGAAGCCTGACCCTCACCCGTACCCTAATCCTAACCAGTATGCTAACGCTATCCCGCGCCCTCACACGTACGCTCCCCCTAAAGCGTTGTCGTACCCTCACCTGGACCCTAAACCGTCCCCGTCCCCTAACCCTAACCCTAGGCCGAACCCTAACCCTTCCCCGAAGCCTGACCCTCACCCTTCCCCTAATCCTAACCTGTACGCTAATGCTAACCCGTGCCCTCACATGTACGCTCCACCTAAAGCGTTGTCGTACCCTCACCTGGACCCTAAACCGTCCCCGTCCCCTAACCCTAACCCTAGGCCGAACCCTAACCCTTCCCCGAAGCCTGACCCTCACCCTTCCCCTAATCCTAACCTGTACGCTAATGCTAACCCGCGCCATCACATGTATGCTCCACCTAAAGCGTTGTCGTACCCTCACCTGGACCCTAAACCGTCCCCATCCCCTAACCCTAACCCTAGCCCGAACCCTAACCCTAACCCTTCCCCGAAGCCTGACCCTCACCCGTCCCCTAATCCTAACCCGTACGCTAACGCTAACCCGCGCCCTCACACGTACGCTCCCCCTAAAGCGTTGTCGTTCCCTCACCTGGACCCTAAACCGTCCCCGTCCCCTAACCCTAACCCTAGCCCGAACCCTAACCCTAACACTTCCCCGAAGCCTGACCCTCACCCGTCCCCTAATCCTAACCCGTACGCTAACACTAACCCGCGCCCTCACACGTACGCTCCCCCTAAAGCGTTGTCGTACCCTCACCTGGACCCTAAACCGTCCCCGTCCCCTAACCCTAACCCTAACCCTAACCCTTCCCCGAAGCCTGACCCTCACCCGTCCCCTAATCCTAACCCGTACGCTAACGCTAACCAGCGCCCTCACACGTACGCTCCAAGTAAAGCGTTGTCGTACCCTCACCTGGACCCTAAACCGTCCCCGTCCCCTAACCCTAACCCTAGCCCGAACCCTAACCCTAACCCTTCCCCGAAGCCTGACCCACACCCGTCCCCTAATCCTAACCCGTACGCTAATGCTAACCCGCGCCCTCACACGTACGCGACCCCTAAAGCGTTGTCGTACCCTCACCTGGACCCTAAACCGTCCCCGTCCCCTAACCCTAGCCCGAACCCTAACCCTAACACTTACCCGAAGCCTGACCCTCAACCGTCCCCTAATCCTAAACCGTACACTAACGCTAACCCACGCCCTCACACGTACGCGCCCCCTAAAGCGTTGTCGTACCCTCACCTGGACCCTAAACCGTCCCCGTCCCCTAACCCTAACCCTAGCCCGAAACCTAACCCTAACCCTTCCCCGAAGCCTGACGCTCACCCGTCCCCTAATCCTAAACCGTACGCTAACGCTAACCCGCGCCCTCACACGTACGCGCCCCCTAAAGTGTTGTCGTACCCTCACCTGGACCCTAAACCGTCCCCGTCCCCTAACCCTAACCCTAGCCCGAACCCTAACCCTAACCCTTCCCCGAAGCCTGACCCTCACCCGTCCCCTAATCCTAAACCGTACGCTAACGCTAACCCGCGCCCTCACACGTACGCTCCCCCTAAAGCGTTGTCGTACTCTCACCTGGACCCTAAACCGTCCCCGTCCCCTAACCCTAACCCTAGCCCGAACCCTAACCCTAAACCTTCCCCGAAGCCTGACCCTCACCCTTCCCCTAATCCTAACCGGTACGCTAACGCTAACCCGCGCCCTCACACGTACGCTCCCCCTAAAGCGTTGTCGTACACTCATCTGGACCCTAAACCGTCCCCGTCCCCTAACCCTAACCCTAGCCCGAACCCTAACCCTAACCCTTCCCCGAAGCCTGACCCTCACCCGTCCCCTAATCCTAACCCGTACGCTAACGCTAACACGCGCCCTCACACGTACGCTCCCCCTAAAGCGTTGTCGTACCCTCACCTGGACCCTAAACCGTCCCCGTCCCCTAACCCTAACCCTACCCCGAACCCTAACCCTAAACCTTCCCCGAAGCCTGACCCTCACCCGTCCCCTAATCCTAACCAGTATGCTAACGCTATCCCGCGCCCTCACACGTACACTCCCCCTAAAGCGTTGTCGTACCCTCACCTGGACCCTAAACCGTCCCCGTCCCCTAACCCTAACCCTAGGCCGAACCCTAACCCTTCCCCGAAGCCTGACCCTCACCCTTCCCCTAATCCTAACCTGTACGCTAATGCTAACCCGCGCCCTCACATGTACGCTCCACCTAAAGCGTTGTCGTACCCTCACCTGGACCCTAAACCGTCCCCGTCCCCTAACCCTAACCCTAGCCGGAACCCTAACCCTAACCCTTCCCCGAAGCCTGACCCTCACCCGTCCCCTAATCCTAACCCGTACGCTAACGCTAACCCGCGCCCTCACACGTACGCGCCCCCTAAAGCGTTGTCGTACCCTCACCTGGACCCTAAACCGTCCCCGTCCCCTAACCCTAGCCCGAACCCTAACCCTAACCCTTCCCCGAAGCCTGACCCTCATCCGTCCCCTAATCCTAAACCGTACGCTAACGCTAACCCGCGCCCTCACACGTACGCTCCACCTAAAGCGTTGTCGTACCCTCACCTGGACCCTAAACTGTCCCCGTCCCCTAACCCTAACCTTAGCCCGAACCCTAACCCTAACACATCCCCGAAAACTGACCCTCACCCGTCCCCTAATCCTAACCCGTACGCTAACGCTAACCCGCGCCCTCACACGTACGCTCCACCTAAAGCGTTGTCGTACCCTCACCTGGACCCTAAACCGTCCCCGTCCCCTAACCCTAACCCTAGCCCGAACCCTAACCCTAACCCTTCCCCGAAGCCTGACCCTCACCCGTCCCCTAATCCTAACCCGTACGCTAACGCTAACCCGCGCCCTCACACGTACGCTCCCCCTAAAGCGTTGTCGTACACTCATCTGGACCCTAAACCGTCCCCGTCCCCTAACCCTAACCCTAGCCCGAACCCTAACCCTAACCCTTCCCCGAAGCCTGACCCTCACCCGTCCCCTAATCCTAACCCGTACGCTAACGCTAACACGCGCCCTCACACGTACGCTCCCCCTAAAGCGTTGTCGTACCCTCACCTGGACCCTAAACCGTCCCCGTCCCCTAACCCTAACCCTACCCCGAACCCTAACCCTAAACCTTCCCCGAAGCCTGACCCTCACCCGTCCCCTAATCCTAACCAGTATGCTAACGCTATCCCGCGCCCTCACACGTACGCTCCCCCTAAAGCGTTGTCGTACCCTCACCTGGACCATAAACCGTCCCCGTCCTCTAACCCTAACCCTAGCCCGAACCCTAACCCTAACCCTTCCCCGAAGCCTGACCCTCACCCTTCCCCTAATCCTAACCCGTATGCTAACGCTAACCCGCGCCCTCACACGTACGCTCCACCTAAAGCGTTGTCGTACCCTCACCTGGACCCTAAACTGTCCCCGTCCCCTCACCGTAACCCTAGCCCGAACCCTAACCCTAACCCTTCCCCGAAGCCTGACCCTCACCCGTCCCCTAATCCTAACCCGTACGCTAACGCTAACCCGCGCCCTCACACGTACGCTCCCCCTAAAGCGTTGTCGTACTCTCACCTGGACCCTAAACCGTCCCCGTCCCCTAACCCTAACCCTAGCCCGAACCCTAACCCTAACCTTCCCCGAAGCCTGACCCTCACCCGTCCCCTAATCCTAACCCGTACGCTAACGCTAACTCGCGTCCTCACACGTACGCTCCAAGTAAAGCGTTGTCGTACCCTCACCTGGACCCTAAACCGTCCCCGTCCCCTAACCCTAACCCTAGCCCGAACCCTAACCCTAACCCTTCCCCGAAGCCTGACCCACACCCGTCCCCTCATCCTAACCCATACGCTAATGCTAACCCGCGCCCTCACACGTACGCGACCCCTAAAGCGTTGTCGTACCCTCACCTGGACCCTAAACCGTCCCCGTCCCCTAACCCTAGCCCGAACCCTAACCCTAACCCTTACCCGAAGCCTGACCCTCAACCGTCCCCTAATCCTAAACCGTACGCTAACGCTAACCCGCGCCCTAACACGTACGCGCCCCCTAAAGCGTTGTCGTACCCTCATCTGGACCCTAAACCGTCCCCGTCCCCTAACCCTAACCCTAGCCCGAACCCTAACCCTAACCCTTCCCCGAAGCCTGACCCTCACCCGTCCCCTAATCCTAACCCGTACGCTAACGCTAACCCGCGCACACACACGTACGCTCCCCCTAAAGCGTTTTCGTACCCTCACCTGGACCCTAAACCGTCCCCGTCCCCTAACCCTAACCCTAGCCCGAACCCTAACCCTAACCCTTCCCCGAAGCCTGACCCTCACCCGTCCCCTAATCCTAACCCGTACGCTAACGCTAACCCGCGCCCTCACACGTACGCTCCCCCTAAAGCGTTGTCGTACCCTCATCTGAACCCTAAACTGTCCCCGTCCCCTAACCCTAACCCTAGCCCGAACCCTAACCGTAACCCTTCCCTGAAGCCAGACCCTCACCCGTCCCCTAATCCTAACCCGAACGCTAACGCTAACCTGCGCCCTCACACGTACGCTCCCCCTAAAGCATTGTCGTACCCTCACCTGGACCCTAAACCGTCCCCGTCCCCTAACCCTAACCCTAGCCCGAAACCTAACCCTAACCCTTCCCCGAAGCCTGACCCTCACCCGTCGCCTAATCCTAACCCGTACGCTAACGCTAACCCGCGCCCTCACACGTATGCTCCCCCTAAAGCGTTGTCGTACCCTCACCTGGACCATAAACCGTCCCCGTCCTCTAACCCTAACCCTAGCCCGAACCCTAACCCTAACCCTTCCCCGAAGCCTGACCCTCACCCTTCCCCTAATCCTAACCCGTATGCTAACGCTAACCCGCGCCCTCACACGTACGCTCCACCTAAAGCGTTGTCGTACCCTCACCTGGACCCTAAACTGTCCCCGTCCCCTAACCCTAACCCTAGCCCGAACCCTAACCCTAACCCTTCCCCGAAGCCTGACCCTCACCCGTCCCCTAATCCTAATCCGTACGCTAACGCTAACCCGCGCCCTCACACGTACGCTCCAAGTAAAGCGTTGTCGTACCCTCACCTGGACCCTAAACCGTCCCCGTCCCCTAACCCTAGCCCGAACCCTAACCCTAACCCTTACCCGAAGCCTGACCCTCAACCGTCCCCTAATCCTAAACCGTACACTAACGCTAACCCGCGCCCTCACACGTACGTGTCCCCTAAAGCGTTGTCGTACCCTCACCTGGACCCTAAACCGTCCCCGTCCCCTAACCCTAACCCTAGCCCGAAACCTAACCCTAACCCTTCCCCGAAGCCTGACGCTCACCCGTCCCCTAATCCTAAACCGTACGCTAACGCTAACCCGCGCCCTCACACGTACGCGCCCCCTAAAGTGTTGTCGTACCCTCACCTGAACCCTAAACCGTCCCCGTCCCCTAACCCTAACCCTAGCCCGAACCCTAACCCTAACCCTTCCCCGAAGCCTGACCCTCACCCGTCCCCTAATCCTAAACCGTACGCTAACGCTAACCCGCGCCCTCACACGTACGCTCCCCCTAAAGCGTTGTCGTACTCTCACCTGGACCCTAAACCGTCCCCGTCCCCTAACCCTAACCCTAGCCCGAACCCTAACCCTAAACCTTCCCCGAAGCCTGACCCTCACCCTTCCCCTAATCCTAACACGTACGCTAACGCTAACCCGCGCCCTCACACGTACGCTCCCCCTAAAGCGTTGTCGTACACTCATCTGGACCCTAAACCGTCCCCGTCCCCTAACCCTAACCCTAGCCCGAACCCTAACCCTAACCCTTCCCCGAAGCCTGACCCTCACCCGTCCCCTAATCCTAACCCGTACGCTAACGCTAACACGCGCCCTCACACGTACGCTCCCCCTAAAGCGTTGTCGTACCCTCACCTGGACCCTAAACCGTCCCCGTCCCCTAATCCTAACCCTACCCCGAACCCTAACCCTAAACCTTCCCCGAAGCCTGACCCTCACCCGTACCCTAATCCTAACCAGTATGCTAACGCTATCCCGCGCCCTCACACGTACGCTCCCCCTAAAGCGTTGTCGTACCTTCACCTGGACCCTAAACCGTCCCCGTCCCCTAACCCTAACCCTAGGCCGAACCCTAACCCTTCCCCGAAGCCTGACCCTCACCCTTCCCCTAATCCTAACCTGTACGCTAATGCTAACCCGCGCCCTCACATGTACGCTCCACCTAAAGCGTTGTCGTACCCTCACCTGGACCCTAAACCGTCCCCGTCCCCTAACCCTAACCCTAGCCGGAACCCTAACCCTAACCCTTCCCCGAAGCCTGACCCTCACCCGTCCCCTAATCCTAACCCGTACGCTAACGCTAACCCGCGCCCTCACACGTACGCGCCCCCTAAAGCGTTGTCGTACCCTCACCTGGACCCTAAACCGTCCCCGTCCCCTAACCCTAGCCCGAACCCTAACCCTAACCCTTCCCCGAAGCCTGACCCTCATCCGTCCCCTAATCCTAAACCGTACGCTAACGCTAACCCGCGCCCTCACACGTACGCTCCACCTAAAGCGTTGTCGTACCCTCACCTGGACCCTAAACTGTCCCCGTCCCCTAACCCTAACCTTAGCCCGAACCCTAACCCTAACACATCCCCGAAAACTGACCCTCACCCGTCCCCTAATCCTAACCCGTACGCTAACGCTAACCCGCGCCCTCACACGTACGCTCCCCCTAAAGCGTTGTCGTACTCTCACCTGGACCCTAAACCGTCCCCGTCCCCTAACCCTAACCCTAGCCCGAACCCTAACCCTAACCCTTCCCCGAAGCCTGACCCTCACCCGTCCCCTAATCCTAACCCGTACGCTAACGCTAACCCGCGCCCTCACACGTACGCTCCAAGTAAAGCGTTGTCGTACCCTCACCTGGACCCTAAACCGTCCCCGTCCCCTAACCCTAACCCTAGCCCGAACCCTAACCCTAACCCTTCCCCGAAGCCTGACCCACACCCGTCCCCTAATCCTAACCCGTACGCTAATGCTAACCCGCGCCCTCACACGTACGCGACCCCTAAAGCGTTGTCGTACCCTCACCTGGACCCTAAACCGTCCCCGTCCCCTAACCCTAGCCCGAACCCTAACCCTAACACTTACCCGAAGCCTGACCCTCAACCGTCCCCTAATCCTAAACCGTACACTAACGCTAACCCGCGCCCTCACACGTACGCGCCCCCTAAAGCGTTGTCGTACCCTCACCTGGACCCTAAACCGTCCCCGTCCCCTAACCCTAACCCTAGCCCGAAACCTAAACCTAACCCTTCCCCGAAGCCTGACGCTCACCCGTCCCCTAATCCTAAACCGTACGCTAACGCTAACCCGCGCCCTCACACGTACGCGCCCCCTAAAGTGTTGTCGTACCCTCACCTGGACCCTAAACCGTCCCCGTCCCCTAACCCTAACCCTAGCCCGAACCCTAACCCTAACCCTTCCCCGAAGCCTGACCCTCACCCGTCCCCTAATCCTAACCCGTACGCTAACGCTAACACGCGCCCTCACACGTACGCTCCCCCTAAAGCGTTGTCGTACCCTCACCTGGACCCTAAACCGTCCCCGTCCCCTAACCCTAACCCTACCCCGAACCCTAACCCTAAACCTTCCCCGAAGCCTGACCCTCACCCGTCCCCTAATCCTAACCAGTATGCTAACGCTATCCCGCGCCCTCACACGTACGCTCCCCCTAAAGCGTTGTCGTACCCTCACCTGGACCCTAAACCGTCCCCGTCCCCTAACCCTAACCCTAGGCCGAACCCTAACCCTTCCCCGAAGCCTGACCCTCACCCTTCCCCTAATCCTAACCTGTACGCTAATGCTAACCCGCGCCCTCACATGTACGCTCCACCTAAAGCGTTGTCGTACCCTCACCTGGACCCTAAACCGTCCCCGTCCCCTAACCCTAACCCTAGCCGGAACCCTAACCCTAACCCTTCCCCGAAGCCTGACCCTCACCCGTCCCCTAATCCTAACCCGTACGCTAACGCTAACCCGCGCCCTCACACGTACGCGCCCCCTAAAGCGTTGTCGTACCCTCACCTGGACCCTAAACCGTCCCCGTCCCCTAACCCTAGCCCGAACCCTAACCCTAACCCTTCCCCGAAGCCTGACCCTCATCCGTCCCCTAATCCTAAACCGTACGCTAACGCTAACCCGCGCCCTCACACGTACGCTCCACCGAAAGCGTTGTCGTACCGTCACCTGGACCCTAAAGTGTCCCCGTCCCCTAACCCTAACCTTAGCCCGAACCCTAACCCTAACACATCCCCGAAAACTGACCCTCACCCGTCCCCTAATCCTAACCCGTACGCTAACGCTAACCCGCACCCTCACACGTACGCTCCACCTAAAGCGTTGTCGTACCCTCACCTGGACCCTAAACCGTCCCCGTCCCCTAACCCTAACCCTAGCCCGAACCCTAACCCTAACCCTTCCCCGAAGCCTGACCCTCACCCGTCCCCTAATCCTAACCCGTACGCTAACGCTAACACGCGCCCTCACACGTACGCTCCCCCTAAAGCGTTGTCGTACCCTCACCTGCACCGTAAACCGTCCCCGTCCCCTAACCCTAACCCTAGCCCGAACCCTAACCCTAAACCTTCCCCGAAGCCTGACCCTCACCCGTCCCCTAATCCTAACCAGTATGCTAACGCTATCCCACGCCCTCACACGTACGCTCCCCCTATAGCGTTGTCGTACCCTCACCTGGACCCTAAACCGTCCCCGTCCCCTAACCCTAACCCTAGGCCGAACCCTAACCCTTCCCCGAAGCCTGACCCTCACCCTTCCCCTAATCCTAACCTGTACGCTAATGCTAACCCGCGCCCTCACATGTACGCTCCACCTAAAGCGTTGTCGTACCCTCACCTGGACCCTAAACCGTCCCCATCCCCTAACCCTAACCCTAGCCCGAACCCTAACCCTAACCCTTCCCCGAAGCCTGACCCTCACCCGTCCCCTAATCCTAACCCGTACGCTAACGCTAACCCGCGCCCTCACACGTACGCTCCCCCTAAAGCGTTGTCGTACCCTCACCTGGACCCTAAACCGTCCCCGTCCCCTAACCCTAACCCTAGCCCGAACCCTAACCCTAACACTTCCCCGAAGCCTGACCCTCACCCGTCCCCTAATCCTAACCCGTACGCTAACGCTAACCCGCGCCCTCACACGTACGCTCCCCCTAAAGCGTTGTCGTACCCTCACCTGGACCCTAAACCGTCCCCGTCCCCTAACCCTAACCCTAGCCCGAACCCTAACCCTAACCCTTCCCCGAAGCCTGACCCTCACCCTTCCCCTAATCCTAACCCGTACGCTAACGCTAACCCGCGCCCTCACACGTACGCTCCACCTAAAGCGTTGTCGTACTCTCACCTGGACCCTAAACCGTCCCCGTCCCCTAACCCTAACCCTAGCCCAAACCCTAACCCTAACCCTTCCCCGAAGCCTGACCCTCACCCGTCCCCTAATCCTAACCCGTACGCTAACGCTAACCCGCACCCTCACACGTACGCTCCCCCTAAAGCGTTGTCGTACCCTCACCTGGACCCTAAACAGTCCCCGTCCCCTAAACCTAACCTTAGCCCGAACCCTAACACTAAAAATTCCCCGAAGCCTGACGCTCACCCTTCCCCTAATCCTAACCCGTACGCTAACGCTAACCCGCGCCCTCACACGTACGCTCCAAGTAAAGCATTGTCGTACCCTAACCTGGACCCTAAACCGTACCCGTCCCCTAACCCTAACCCTAGCCCGAACCCTATCCCTAACACTTCCCCGAAGCCTGACCCTCACCCTTCCCCTAATCCTAACCCGTACGCTAACGCTAACCCGCACCCTCACACGTACGCTCCCCCTAAAGCGTTGTCGTACCCTCACCTGGACCCTAAACCGTCCACGTCCCCTAACCCTAAGCCTAGACCGAACCCTAACCCTAACCCTTCCCCGAAGCCTGACCCTCACCCGTCCCCTAATCCTAACCCGTACGCTAACGCTAACCCGCGCCCTCACACGTACGCTCCCCCTAAAGCGCTGTCGTACCCTCACCTGGACCCTAAACCGTCCCCGTCCCCTAACCCTAACCCTAGCCAGAACCCTAACCCTAACCCTTCCCCGAAGCCTGACCCTCACCCGTCCCCTAATCCTAACCCGTACGCTAACGCTAACCCGCGCCCTCACACATATGCTCCCCCTAAAGCGTTGTCGTACCCTCACCTGGACCCTAAACCGTCCCCGTCACCTAACCCTAACTCTAGCCCGAACCCTAACCCTAACACTTCCCCGAAGCCTGACCCTCACCCTTCCCCTACTCCTAACCCGTACGCTAACGCTAACCCGCGCCCTCACACGTATGCTCCCCCTAAAGCGTTGTCATACCCTCACCTGGACCCTAAACCGTCCCCGTCCCCTAACCCTAACCCTAGCCCGAACCCTAACCCTAACCCTTCCCCGAAGCCTGACCCTCACCCTTCCCCTAATCCTAACACATACGCTAACGCTAACCCGCGCCCTCACACGTACGCTCCCCCTAAAGCGTTGTTGAACCCTCACCTGGACCCTAAACCGTCCCTGTCCCCTAACTCTAACCCTAGCCTAAACACTAACCCTAACACTTCCCCGAAACCTGACCCTCACCCGTCCCCTAATCCTAACCCGTACGGTAACGCTAACCCACGCCCTCACACGTACACTCCCCCTAAAGCGTTGTCATACCCTCACCTGGACCCTAAACCGTCCCCATCCCCTAACGCTAACCCTAGCCCGAACCCTAACCCTATCCCTTCCCCGAAGCCTGACCCTCACACGTCCCCTAATCCTAACCCGTACGCTAACGCTAACCCGCGTCCTCACACGTACGCTCCAAGTAAAGCATTGTCGTACCCTCACCTGGACCCTAAACCGTCCCCGTCCCCTAACCCTAACCCTAGCCCGAACCCTAACCCTAACCCTTCCCCGAAGCCTGACTCTCACCCGTCGCCTAATCCTAACCCGTACGCTAACGCTAACCCACGCCCTCACACGTACGCTCCCCCTAAAGCGTTGTCGTACCCTCACTTGGACCCTAAACCATCCCCGTCCCCTAACCCTAACCCTAGCCCGAACCCTAACCCTAACCCTTCTCCGAAGCCTGACCCTCACCCGTCCCCTAATCCTAAACCGTACGCTAACGCTAACCCGCGCCCTCACACGTACGCGCCCCCTAAAGTGTTGTCGTACCCTCACCTGGACCCTAAACCGTCCCCATCCCCTAACCCTAACCCTAGCCCGAACCCTAACCCTAACCCTTCCCCGAAGCCTGACCCTCACCCGTCCCCTAATCCTAACCCGTACGCTAACGCTAACCCAGGCCCTCACACGTACGCTCCCCCTAAAGCGTTGTCGTACCCTCACCTGGACCCTAAACCGTCCCCATCCCCTAACACTAACCCTAGCCCGAACCCTAACCCTAACCCTTCCCCGAAGCCTGACCCTCACCCTTCCCCTAATCCTAAACGGTACGCTAACGCTAACCCGCGCCCTCACACGTACGCTCCAAGTAAAGCATTGTCGTACCCTCACCTGGACCCTAAACCGTCCCCGTCCCCTAACCCTAACCCTAGCCCGAACCCTAACCCTAACCCTTCCCCGAAGCCTGACCCTCACCCGTCCCCTAATCCTAACCCGTACGCTAACGCCAACCCGCGCCCTCACACGTACGCTCCCCCTAAAGCGTTGTCGTACCCTCACCTAGACCCTAAACCGTCCCCGTCCCCTAACCCTAACCCTAGCCCGAACCCTAACCCTAACCCTTCCCCGAAGCCTGACCCTCACCCTTCCCCTAATCCTAACGGGTACGCTAACGCTAACCCGCGCCCTCACACGTACGCTCCCCCTAAAGCGTTGTCGTACCCTCACCTGGACCCTAAACCGTCCCCGTCCCCTAACCCTAACCCTAGCCCGAACCCTAACCCTAACCCTTCCCCGAAGCCTAACCCTCACCCGTCACCTAATCCTAACCCGTACGCTAACGCTAACCCGCGCCCTTACACGTACGCTCCCCCTACAGCGTTGTCGTACCCTCACCTGGACCCTAAACTGTCCCCGTCCCCTAACCCTAACCCTAGCCCGAACCCTAACCCTAACCCTTCCCCGAAGCCTGACCCTCACCCGTCCCCTAATCCTAACCCGTACGCTAACGCTAACCCGCGCCCTCACACGTACGCTCCCCCTAAAGCGTTGTCATACCCTCATCTGGACCCTAAACCGTCCCCGTCCCCTAACCCTAACCCTAGCCCGAACCCTAACCCTAACCCTTCCCTGAAGCCTGACACTCACCCGTCCCCTAATCCTAACCCGAACGCTAACGCTAACTTGCGCCCTCACACGTACGCTCCCCCTAAAGCGTTGTCGTACCCTCACCTGGACCCTAAATCGTCCCCATCACCTAACCCTAACCCTAGCCCGAACCCTAACCCTAACACTTCCCCGAAGCCTGACCCTCACCCTTCCCCTAATCCTAACCCGTACGCTAACGCTAACCCGCGCCCTCACACGTACGCTCCCCCTAAAGCGTTGTCGTACCCTCACCTGGACCCTAAACCGTCCCCGTCCCCTAAGCCTAACCCTTCCCCGAAGCCTGACCCTCACCCATCCCCTAATCCTAACCCGTACGCTAACGCTAACCCGCGCCCTCACACGTACGCTCCCCCTAAAGCGTTGTCGTACTCTCACCTGGACCCTAAACCGTCCCCGTCCCCTAACCCTAACCCTAGCCCGAACCCTAACCCTAACCCTTCCCCGAAGCCTGACCCTCACCCGTCCCCTAATCCTAACCCGTACGCTAACGCTAACCCGCGCCCTCACACGTATGCTCCCCCTAAAGCGTTGTCGTACCCTCACCTGGACCATAAACCGTCCCCGTCCTCTAACCCTAACCCTAGCCTGAACCCTAACCCTAACCCTTCCCCGAAGCCTGACCCTCACCCTTCCCCTAATCCTAACCCGTATGCTAACGCTAACCCGCGCCCTCACACGTACGCTCCACCTAAAGCGTTGTCGTACCCTCACCTGGACCCTAAAGTGTCCCCGTCCCCTAACCCTAACCCTAGCCCGAACCCTAACCCTAACCCTTCCCCGAAGCCTGACCCTCACCCGTCCCCTAATCCTAACCCGTACGCTAACGCTAACACGCGCCCTCACACGTACGCTCACCCTAAAGCGATGTCGTACCCTCACCTGGACCCTAAACCGTCCCCGTCGCCTAACCCTAACCCTAGCCCGAACCCTAACCCTAACCCTTCCCCGAAGCCTGACCCTCACCCGTCCCCTAATCCTAACCCATACGCTAATGCTAACCCATGCCCTCACACGTACGCGCCCCCTAAAGCGTTGTCGTACCCTCACCTGGACCCTAAACCGTCCCTGTCCCCTAACCCTAACCCTAGCCCGAACCCTAACCCTAACCCTTCCCCAAAGCCTGACCCTCACCCGTCCCCTAATCCTAACCCGTACGCTAACGCTAACCCACGCCCTCACACGTACGCTCCCCCTAAAGCCTTGTCGTACCCTCACCTGGACCCTAAACCGTCCCCGTCCCCTAAACCTAACCCTAGCCCGAACCCTAACCCTAACCCTTCCCCGAAGCCTGACCCTCACCCTTCCCCTAATCCTAACCGGTACGCTAACGCTAACTCGCGCCCTCACACGTACGCTCCCCCTAAAGCGTTGTCGTACCCTCACCTGGACCCTAAACCGTCCCCGTCCCCTAACCCTAACCCTAGCCCGAACCCTAACCCTAACCCTTCCCCGAAGCCTGACCCTCACCCGTCCCCTAATCCTAACCCGTACGCTAACGCTAACCCGCGCCCTCACACGTACGCTCCCCCTAAAGCGTTGTCATACCCTCATCTGGACCCTAAACCGTCCCCGTCCCCTAACCCTAACCCTAGCCCGAACCCTAACCCTAACCCTTCCCTGAAGCCTGACACTCACCCGTCCCCTAATCCTAACCCGAACGCTAACGCTAACTTGCGCCCTCACACGTACGCTCCCCCTAAAGCGTTGTCGTACCCTCACCTGGACCCTAAATCGTCCCCATCACCTAACCCTAACCCTAGCCCGAACCCTAACCCTAACACTTCCCCGAAGCCTGACCCTCACCCTTCCCCTAATCCTAACCCGTACGCTAACGCTAACCCGCGCCCTCACACGTACGCTCCCCCTAAAGCGTTGTCGTACCCTCACCTGGACCCTAAACCGTCCCCGTCCCCTAAGCCTAACCCTTCCCCGAAGCCTGACCCTCACCCGTACCCTAATCCTAACCCGTACGCTAACGCTAACCCGCGCCCTCACACGTACGCTCCCCCTAAAGCGTTGTCGTACTCTCACCTGGACCCTAAACCGTCCC
This sequence comes from Grampus griseus, assembly GCF_964374135.1. Lineage (NCBI taxonomy): Eukaryota > Metazoa > Chordata > Mammalia > Artiodactyla > Delphinidae > Grampus > Grampus griseus. The sequence continues at coordinate 44,667 of NW_028133118.1, read as the reverse complement.
CGTCCCCTAACCCTAACCCTAGCCCGAACCCTAACCCTAACCCTTCCCCGAAGCCTGACCCTCACCCGTCCCCTAATCCTAACCCGTACGCTAACGCTAACCCGCGCCCTCACACGTATGCTCCCCCTAAAGCGTTGTCGTACCCTCACCTGGACCATAAACCGTCCCCGTCCTCTAACCCTAACCCTAGCCCGAACCCTAACCCTAACCCTTCCCCGAAGCCTGACCCTCACCCTTCCCCTAATCCTAACCCGTATGCTAACGCTAACCCGCGCCCTCACACGTACGCTCCACCTAAAGCGTTGTCGTACCCTCACCTGGACCCTAAAGTGTCCCCGTCCCCTAACCCTAACCCTAGCCCGAACCCTAACCCTAACCCTTCCCCGAAGCCTGACCCTCACCCGTCCCCTAATCCTAACCCGTACGCTAACGCTAACACGCGCCCTCACACGTACGCTCACCCTAAAGCGATGTCGTACCCTCACCTGGACCCTAAACCGTCCCCGTCGCCTAACCCTAACCCTAGCCCGAACCCTAACCCTAACCCTTCCCCGAAGCCTGACCCTCACCCGTCCCCTAATCCTAACCCATACGCTAATGCTAACCCATGCCCTCACACGTACGCGCCCCCTAAAGCGTTGTCGTACCCTCACCTGGACCCTAAACCGTCCCTGTCCCCTAACCCTAACCCTAGCCCGAACCCTAACCCTAACCCTTCCCCAAAGCCTGACCCTCACCCGTCCCCTAATCCTAACCCGTACGCTAACGCTAACTCACGCCCTCACACGTACGCTCCCCCTAAAGCCTTGTCGTACCCTCACCTGGACCCTAAACCGTCCCCGTCCCCTAAACCTAACCCTAGCCCGAACCCTAACCCTAACCCTTCCCCGAAGCCTGACCCTCACCCTTCCCCTAATCCTAACCGGTACGCTAACGCTAACCCGCGCCCTCACACGTACGCTCCCCCTAAAGCGTTGTCGTACCCTCACCTGGACCCTAAACCGTCCCCGTCCCCTAACCCTAACCCTAGCCCGAACCCTAACCCTAACCCTTCCCCGAAGCCTAACCCTCACCCGTCCCCTAATCCTAACCCGTACGCTAACGCTAACCCGCGCCCTCACACGTACGCTCCCCCTAAAGCGTTGTCGTACCCTCATCTGGACCCTAAACCGTCCCCGTCCCCTAACCCTAACCCTAGCCCGAACCCTAACCCTAACCCTTCCCTGAAGCCTGACACTCACCCGTCCCCTAATCCTAACCCGAACGCTAACGCTAACCTGCGCCCTCACACGTACGCTCCCCCTAAAGCGTTGTCGTACCCTCACCTGGACCCTAAACCGTCCCCATCCCCTAACCCTAACCCTAGCCCGAACCCTAACCCTAACCCTTCCCCGAAGCCTGACCCTCACCCGTCCCCTAATCCTAACCCGTACGCTAACGCTAACCCGCGACCTCACACGTACGCTCCCCCTAAAGCCTTGTCGTACCCTCACCTGGACCCTAAACCATCCCCGTCCCCTAACCCTAACCCTAGCCCGAACCCTAACCCTAACCCTTCCCCGAAGCCTAACCCTCAACCGTCACCTAATCCTAACCCGTACGCTAACGCTAACCCGCGCCCTTACACGTACGCTCCCCCTACAGCGTTGTCGTACCCTCACCTGGACCCTAAACTGTCCCCGTCCCCTAACCCTAACCCTAGCCCGAACCCTAAACCTAACCCTTCCCCGAAGCCTGACCCTCACCCGTCCCCTAATCCTAACCCGTACGCTAACGCTAACCCGCGCCCTCACACGAACGCTCCCCCTAAAGCGTTGTCATACCCTCATCTGGACCCTAAACCGTCCCCTTCCCCTAACCCTAACCCTAGCCCGAACCCTAACCCTAACCCTTCCCTGAAGCCTGACACTCACCCGTCCCCTAATCCTAACCCGAACGCTAACGCTAACTTGCGCCCTCACACGTACGCTCCCCCTAAAGCGTTGTCGTACCCTCACCTGGACCCTAAACCGTCCCCATCACCTAACCCTAACCCTAACCCTAACACTTCCCCGAAGCCTGACCCTCACCCTTCCCCTAATCCTAACCCGTACGCTAACGCTAACCCGCGCCCTCACACGTACGCTCCCCCTAAAGCGTTGTCGTACCCTCACCTGGACCCTAAACCGTCCCCGTCCCCTAAGCCTAACCCTTCCCCGAAGCCTGACCCTCACCCGTCCCCTAATCCTAACCCGTACGCTAACGCTAACACGCGCCCTCACACGTACGCTCACCCTAAAGCGATGTCGTACCCTCACCTGGACCCTAAACCGTCCCCGTCGCCTAACCCTAACCCTAGCCCGAACCCTAACCCTAACCCTTCCCCGAAGCCTGACCCTCACCCGTCCCCTAATCCTAACCCATACGCTAATGCTAACCCATGCCCTCACACGTACGCGCCCCCTAAAGCGTTGTCGTACCCTCACCTGAACCCTAAACTGTCCCTGTCCCCTAACCCTAACCCTAGCCCGAACCCTAACCCTAACCCTTCCCCAAAGCCTGACCCTCACCCGTCCCCTAATCCTAACCCGTACGCTAACGCTAACCCACGCCCTCACACGTACGCTCCCCCTAAAGCCTTGTCGTACCCTCACCTGGACCCTAAACCGTCCCCGTCCCCTAAACCTAACCCTAGCCCGAACCCTAACCCTAACCCTTCCCCGAAGCCTGACCCTCACCCTTCCCCTAATCCTAACCGGTACGCTAACGCTAACCCGCGCCCTCACACGTACGCTCCCCCTAAAGCGTTGTCGTACCCTCACCTGGACCCTAAACCGTCCCCGTCCCCTAACCCTAACCCTAGCCCGAACCCTAACCCTAACCCTTCCCTGAAGCCTGACACTCACCCGTCCCCTAATCCTAACCCGAACGCTAACGCTAACCTGCGCCCTCACACGTACGCTCCCCCTAAAGCGTTGTCGTACCCTCACCTGGACCCTAAACCGTCCCCATCACCTAACCCTAACCCTAGCCCGAACCCTAACCCTAACACTTCCCCGAAGCCTGACCCTCACCCTTCCCCTAATCCTAACCCGTACGCTAACGCTAAACCGCGCCCTCACACGTACGCTCCCCCTAAAGCGTTGTCGTACCCTCACCTGGACCCTAAACCGTCCCCGTCCCCTAAGCCTAACCCTAGCCCGAACCCTAACCCTAACCCTTCCCCGAAGCCTGACCCTCACCCGTCGCCTAATCCTAACTCGTACGCTAACGCTAACCCGCGCCCTCACACGTACGCTCCCCGTAAAGCGTTGTCGTACTCTCACCTGGACCCTAAACCGTCCCCGTCCCCTAACCCTAACCCTAGCCCGAACCCTAACCCTAACCCTTCCCCGAAGCCTGACCCTCACCCGTCCCCTAATCCTAACCCGTACGCTAACGCTAACCCGCGCCCTCACACGTACGCTCCAAGTAAAGCGTTGTCGTACCCTCACCTGGACCCTAAACCGTCCCCGTCCCCTAACCCTAAACCTAGCCCGGACCCTAACCCTAACCCTTCCCCGAAGCCTGACCCACACCCGTCCCCTAATCCTAACCCGTACGCTAATGCTAACCCGCGCCCTCACACGTACGCGACCCCTAAAGCGTTGTCGTACCCTCACCTGGACCCTAAACCGTCCCCGTCCCCTAACCCTAGCCCGAACCCTAACCCTAACCCTTCCCCGAAGCCTGACCCTCACCCGTCCCCTAATCCTAAACCGTACGCTAACGCTAACCCGCGCCCTCACACGTACGCGCCCCCTAAAGCATTGTCGTACCATCACCTGGATCCTAAACCGTCCCCGTCCCCTAACCCTAACCCTAGCCCGAAACCTAACCCTAACCCTTCCCCGAAGCCTGACGCTCACCCGTCCCCTAATCCTAAACCGTACGCTAACGCTAACCCGCGCCCTCACACGTACGCGCCCCCTAAAGTGTTGTCGTACCCTCACCTGGACCCTAAACCGTCCCCGTCCCCTAACCCTAACCCTAGCCCGAACACTAACCCTAACCCTTCCCCGAAGCCTGACCCTCACCCGTCCCCTAATCCTAAACCGTACGCTAACGCTAACCCGCGCCCTCACACGTACGCTCCCCCTAAAGCGTTGTCGTACTCTCACCTGGACCCTAAACCGTCCCCGTCCCCTAACCCTAACCCTAGCCCGAACCCTAACCCTAAACCTTCCCCGAAGCCTGACACTCACCCTTCCCCTAATCCTAATCGGTACGCTAACGCTAACCCGCGCCCTCACACCTACGCTCCCCCTAAAGCGTTGTCGTACACTCATCTGGACCCTAAACCATCCCCGTCCCCTAACCCTAACCGTAGCCCGAACCCTAACCCTAACCCTTCCCCGAAGCCTGACCCACACTCGTCCCCTAATCCTAACCCGTACGCTAACGCTAACCCGCGCCCTCACACGTACGCTCCCCCTAAAGCGTTGTCGTACCCTCACCTGGACCCTAAACCGTCCCCGTCCCCTAACCCTAACCCTAGCCCGAACCCTAACCCTAACCCTTCCCCGAAGCCTGACCCTCACCCGTCACCTAATCCTAACCCGTACGCTAACGCTAACCCGCGCCCTTACACATACGCTCCCCCTACAGCGTTGTCGTACCCTCACCTGGACCCTAAACTGTCCCCGTCCCCTAACCCTAACCCTAGCCCGAACCCTAACCCTAACCCTTCCCCGAAGCCTGACCCTCACCCGTCCCCTAATCTTAACCCGTACGCTAACGCTAACCCGCGCCCTCACACGTACGCTCCCCCTAAAGCGTTGTCGTAACCTCATCTGGACCCTAAACCGTCCCCGTCCCCTAACCCTAACCCTAGCCCGAACCCTAACCCTAACCCTTCCCCGAAGCCTGACCCTCACCCGTCCCCTAATCCTAACCCGTACGCTAACGCTAACCCGCGCCCTCACACGTACGCTCCCCCTAAAGCGCTGTCGTACCCTCACCTGGACCCTAAACCGTCCCCGTCCCCTAACCCTAACCCTAGCCAGAACCCTAACCCTAACCCTTCCCCGAAGCCTGACCCTCACCCGTCCCCTAATCCTAAACCGTACGCTAACGCTAACCCGCGCCCTCACACGTATGCTCCCCCTAAAGCGTTGTCGTACCCTCACCTGGACCCTAAACCGTCCCCGTCACCTAACCCTAACCCTAGCCCGAACCCTAACCCTAACACTTCCCCGAAGCCTGACCCTCACCCGTCCCCTAATCCTAACCCGTACGCTAACGCTAACCCGCGCCCTCACACGTATGCTCCCCCTAAAGCGTTGTAATACCCTCACCTGGACCCTAAACCGTCCCCGTCCCCTAACCCTAACCCTAGCCCGAACCCTAACCCTAACCCTTCCCCGAAGCCTGACCCTCACCCGTCCCCTAATCCTAACCCATACGCTAACACTAACCCGCGCCCTCACACGTACGCTCCCCCTAAAGCGTTGTTGAACCCTCACCTGGACCCTAAACCGTCCCCGTCCCCTAACCCTAACCCTAGCCTAAACCCTAACCCTAACACTTCCCCGAAACCTGACCCTCACCCGTCCCCTAATCCTAACCCGTACAGTAACGCTAACCCACGCCCTCACACGTACACTCCCCCTAAAGCGTTGTCATACCCTCACCTGGACCCTAAAACGTCCCCATCCCCTAACCCTAACCCTAGCCCGAACTCTAACCCTAACCCTTCCCCGAAGCCTGACCCTCACACGTCCCCTAATCCTAACCCGTACGCTAACGCTAACCCGCGTCCTCACACGTACGCTCCAAGTAAAGCATTGTCGTACCCTCACCTGGACCCTAAACCGTCCCCGTCCCCTAACCCTAACCCTAGCCCGAACCCTAACCCTAACACTTCCCCGAAGCCTGACTCTCACCCGTCCCCTAATCCTAACCCGTACGCTAACGCTAACCCACGCCCTCACACGTACGCTCCCCCTAAAGCGTTGTCGTACCCTCACTTGGACCCTAAACCATCCCCGTCCCCTAACCCTAACCCTAGCCCGAACCCTAACCCTGACCCTTCCCCGAAGCCTGACCCTCACCCGTCCCCTAATCCTAACCCGTACGCTAACGCTAACCCGCGCACACACACGTACGCTCCCCCTAAAGCGTTGTCGTACCCTCACCTGGACCCTAAACCGTCCCCGTCCCCTAACCCTAACCCTAGCCCGAACCCTAACCCTAACCCTTCCCCGAAGCCTGACCCTCACCCGTCCCCTAATCCTAACCCGTACGCTAACGCTAACCCGCGCCCTCACACGTACGCTCCTCCTAAAGCGTTGTCGTACCCTCATCTGAACCCTAAAATGTCCCCGTCCCCTAACCCTAACCCTAGCCCGAACCCTAACCCTAACCCTTCCCTGAAGCCCGACCCTCACCCGTCCCCTAATCCTAACCCGAACGCTAACGCTAACCCGCGCCCTCACACGTACGCTCCCCCTAAAGCATTGTCGTACCCTCACCTGGACCCTAAACCGTCCCCGTCCCCTAACCCTAACCCTAGCCCGAACCCTAACCCTAACCCTTCCCCGAAGCCTGACCCTCACCCGTCGCCTAATCCTAACCCGTACGCTAACGCTAAACCGCGCCCTCACACGTATGCTCCCCCTAAAGCGTTCTCGTACCCTCACCTGGACCATAAACCGTCCCCGTCCTCTAACCCTAACCCTAGCCCGAACCCTAACCCTAACACTTCCCCGAAGCCTGACACTCACCCTTCCCCTAATCCTAACCCGTATGCTAACGCTAACCCGCGCCCTCACACGTACGCTCCACCTAAAGCGTTGTCGTACCCTCACCTGGACCCTGAACTGTCCCCGTCCCCTAACCCTAACCCTAGCCCGAACCCTAACCCTAACCCTTCCCCGAAGCCTGACCCTCACCCGTCCCCTAAACCTAACCCGTACGCTAACGCTAACCCACGCCCTCACACGTACGCTCCCCCTAAAGCGTTGTCGTACTCTCACCTGGACCCTAAACCGTCCCCGTCCCCTAACCCTAACCCTAGCCCGAACCCTAACCCTAACCCTTCCCCGAAGCCTGACCCTCACCCGTCCCCTAATCCTAACCCGTACGCTAACGCTAACCCGCGCCCTCACACGTACGCTCCAAGTAAAGCGTTGTCGTACCCTCACCTGGACCCTAAACCGTCCCCGTCCCCTAACCCTAAACCTAGCCCGGACCCTAACCCTAACCCTTCCCCGAAGCCTGACCCACACCCGTCCCCTAATCCTAACCCGTACGCTAATGCTAACCCGCGCCCTCACACGTACGCGACCCCTAAAGCGTTGTCGTACCCTCACCTGGACCCTAAACCGTCCCCGTCCCCTAACCCTAGCCCGAACCCTAACCCTAACCCTTCCCCGAAGCCTGACCCTCACCCGTCCCCTAATCCTAAACCGTACGCTAACGCTAACCCGCGCCCTCACACGTACGCGCCCCCTAAAGCGTTGTCGTACCATCACCTGGATCCTAAACCGTCCCCGTCCCCTAACCCTAACCCTAGCCCGAAACCTAACCCTAACCCTTCCCCGAAGCCTGACGCTCACCCGTCCCCTAATCCTAAACCGTACGCTAACGCTAACCCGCGCCCTCACACGTACGCGCCCCCTAAAGTGTTGTCGTACCCTCACCTGGACCCTAAACCGTCCCCGTCCCCTAACCCTAACCCTAGCCCGAACACTAACCCTAACCCTTCCCCGAAGCCTGACCCTCACCCGTCCCCTAATCCTAAACCGTACGCTAACGCTAACCCGCGCCCTCACACGTACGCTCCCCCTAAAGCGTTGTCGTACTCTCACCTGGACCCTAAACCGTCCCCGTCCCCTAACCCTAACCCTAGCCCGAACCCTAACCCTAAACCTTCCCCGAAGCCTGACCCTCACCCTTCCCCTAATCCTAATCGGTACGCTAACGCTAACCCGCGCCCTCACACGTACGCTCCCCCTAAAGCGTTGTCGTACACTCATCTGGACCCTAAACCGTCCCCGTCCCCGTCCCCTAACCCTAGCCCGAACCCTAACCCTAACCCTTCCCCGAAGCCTGACCCTCACCCGTCCCCTAATCCTAACCCATACGCTAACACTAACCCGCGCCCTCACACGTACGCTCCCCCTAAAGCGTTGTTGAACCCTCACCTGGACCCTAAACCGTCCCCGTCCCCTAACCCTAACCCTAGCCTAAACCCTAACCCTAACACTTCCCCGAAACCTGACCCTCACCCGTCCCCTAATCCTAACCCGTACAGTAACGCTAACCCACGCCCTCACACGTACACTCCCCCTAAAGCGTTGTCATACCCTCACCTGGACCCTAAAACGTCCCCATCCCCTAACCCTAACCCTAGCCCGAACTCTAACCCTAACCCTTCCCCGAAGCCTGACCCTCACACGTCCCCTAATCCTAACCCGTACGCTAACGCTAACCCGCGTCCTCACACGTACGCTCCAAGTAAAGCATTGTCGTACCCTCACCTGGACCCTAAACCGTCCCCGTCCCCTAACCCTAACCCTAGCCCGAACCCTAACCCTAACACTTCCCCGAAGCCTGACTCTCACCCGTCCCCTAATCCTAACCCGTACGCTAACGCTAACCCACGCCCTCACACGTACGCTCCCCCTAAAGCGTTGTCGTACCCTCACTTGGACCCTAAACCATCCCCGTCCCCTAACCCTAACCCTAGCCCGAACCCTAACCCTGACCCTTCCCCGAAGCCTGACCCTCACCCGTCCCCTAATCCTAACCCGTACGCTAACGCTAACCCGCGCACACACACGTACGCTCCCCCTAAAGCGTTGTCGTACCCTCACCTGGACCCTAAACCGTCCCCGTCCCCTAACCCTAACCCTAGCCCGAACCCTAACCCTAACCCTTCCCCGAAGCCTGACCCTCACCCGTCCCCTAATCCTAACCCGTACGCTAACGCTAACCCGCGCCCTCACACGTACGCTCCTCCTAAAGCGTTGTCGTACCCTCATCTGAACCCTAAAATGTCCCCGTCCCCTAACCCTAACCCTAGCCCGAACCCTAACCCTAACCCTTCCCTGAAGCCCGACCCTCACCCGTCCCCTAATCCTAACCCGAACGCTAACGCTAACCCGCGCCCTCACACGTACGCTCCCCCTAAAGCATTGTCGTACCCTCACCTGGACCCTAAACCGTCCCCGTCCCCTAACCCTAACCCTAGCCCGAACCCTAACCCTAACCCTTCCCCGAAGCCTGACCCTCACCCGTCGCCTAATCCTAACCCGTACGCTAACGCTAAACCGCGCCCTCACACGTATGCTCCCCCTAAAGCGTTGTCGTACCCTCACCTGGACCATAAACCGTCCCCGTCCTCTAACCCTAACCCTAGCCCGAACCCTAACCCTAACACTTCCCCGAAGCCTGACACTCACCCTTCCCCTAATCCTAACCCGTATGCTAACGCTAACCCGCGCCCTCACACGTACGCTCCACCTAAAGCGTTGTCGTACCCTCACCTGGACCCTGAACTGTCCCCGTCCCCTAACCCTAACCCTAGCCCGAACCCTAACCCTAACCCTTCCCCGAAGCCTGACCCTCACCCGTCCCCTAAACCTAACCCGTACGCTAACGCTAACCCGCGCCCTCACACGTACGCTCCCCCTAAAGCGTTGTCGTACTCTCACCTGGACCCTAAACCGTCCCCGTCCCCTAACCCTAACCCTAGCCCGAACCCTAACCCTAACCCTTCCCCGAAGCCTGACCCTCACCCGTCCCCTAATCCTAACCCGTACGCTAACGCTAACCCACGCCCTCACACGTACGCTCCAAGTAAAGCGTTGTCGTACCCTCACCTGGACCCTAAACCGTCCCCGTCCCCTAACCCTAAACCTAGCCCGGACCCTAACCCTAACCCTTCCCCGAAGCCTGACCCACACCCGTCCCCTAATCCTAACCCGTACGCTAATGCTAACCCGCGCCCTCACACGTACGCGACCCCTAAAGCGTTGTCGTACCCTCACCTGGACCCTAAACCGTCCCCGTCCCCTAACCCTAGCCCGAACCCTAACCCTAACCCTTCCCCGAAGCCTGACGCTCACCCGTCCCCTAATCCTAAACCGTACGCTAACGCTAACCCGCGCCCTCACACGTACGCGCCCCCTAAAGTGTTGTCGTACCCTCACCTGGACCCTAAACCGTCCCCGTCCCCTAACCCTAACCCTAGCCCGAACACTAACCCTAACCCTTCCCTGAAGCCTGACCCTCACCCGTCCCCTAATCCTAAACCGTACGCTAACGCTAACCCGCGCCCTCACACGTACGCTCCCCCTAAAGCGTTGTCGTACTCTCACCTGGACCCTAAACCGTCCCCGTCCCCTAACCCTAACCCTAGCCCGAACCCTAACCCTAAACCTTCCCCGAAGCCTGACCCTCACCCTTCCCCTAATCCTAATCGGTACGCTAACGCTAACCCGCGCCCTCACACGTACGCTCCCCCTAAAGCGTTGTCGTACACTCATCTGGACCCTAAACCGTCCCCGTCCCCTAACCCTAACCCTAGCCCGAACCCTAACCCTAACCCTTCCCCGAAGCCTGACCCACACTCGTCCCCTAATCCTAACCCGTACGCTAACGCTAACCCGCGCCCTCACACGTACGCTCCCCCTAAAGCGTTGTCGTACCCTCACCTGGACCCTAAACCGTCCCCGTCCCCTAACCCTAACCCTAGCCCGAACCCTAACCCTAACCCTTCCCCGAAGCCTGACCCTCACCCGTCACCTAATCCTAACCCGTACGCTAACGCTAACCCGCGCCCTTACACATACGCTCCCCCTACAGCGTTGTCGTACCCTCACCTGGACCCTAAACTGTCCCCGTCCCCTAACCCTAACCCTAGCCCGAACCCTAACCCTAACCCTTCCCCGAAGCCTGACCCTCACCCGTCCCCTAATCTTAACCCGTACGCTAACGCTAACCCGCGCCCTCACACGTACGCTCCCCCTAAAGCGTTGTCGTACCCTCATCTGGACCCTAAACCGTCCCCGTCCCCTAACCCTAACCCTAGCCCGAACCCTAACCCTAACCCTTCCCTGAAGCCTGACACTCACCCGTCCCCAAATCCTAACCCGAACGCTAACGCTAACCTGCGCCCTCACACGTACGCTCCCCCTAAAGCGTTGTCGTACCCTCACCTGGACCCTAAACCGTCCCCGTCCCCTAACCCTAACCCTAGCCCGAACCCTAACCCTAACCCTTCCCCGAAGCCTGACCCTCACCCTTCCCCTAATCCTAACCGGTACGCTAACGCTAACCCGCGCCCTCACACGTACGCTCCCCCTAAAGCGTTGTCGTACCCTCATCTGGACCCTAAACCGTCCCCGTCCCCTAACCCTAACCCTAGCCCGAACCCTAACCCTAACCCTTCCCCGAAGCCTGACCCTCACCCGTCCCCTAATCCTAACCCGTACGCTAACGCTAACCCGCGCCCTCACACGTACGCTCCCCCTAAAGCGCTGTCGTACCCTCACCTGGACCCTAAACCGTCCCCGTCCCCTAACCCTAACCCTAGCCAGAACCCTAACCCTAACCCTTCCCCGAAGCCTGACCCTCACCCGTCCCCTAATCCTAAACCGTACGCTAACGCTAACCCGCGCCCTCACACGTATGCTCCCCCTAAAGCGTTGTCGTACCCTCACCTGGACCATAAACCGTCCCCGTCACCTAACCCTAACCCTAGCCCGAACCCTAACCCTAACACTTCCCCGAAGCCTGACCCTCACCCTTCCCCTAATCCTAACCCGTACGCTAACGCTAACCCGCGCCCTCACACGTATGCTCCCCCTAAAGCGTTGTAATACCCTCACCTGGACCCTAAACCGTCCCCGTCCCCTAACCCTAACCCTAGCCCGAACCCTAACCCTAACCCTTCCCCGAAGCCTGACCCTCACCCGTCCCCTAATCCTAACCCATACGCTAACACTAACCCGCGCCCTCACACGTACGCTCCCCCTAAAGCGTTGTTGAACCCTCACCTGGACCCTAAACCGTCCCCGTCCCCTAACCCTAACCCTAGCCTAAACCCTAACCCTAACACTTCCCCGAAACCTGACCCTCACCCGTCCCCTAATCCTAACCCGTACAGTAACGCTAACCCACGCCCTCACACGTACACTCCCCCTAAAGCGTTGTCATACCCTCACCTGGACCCTAAAACGTCCCCATCCCCTAACCCTAACCCTAGCCCGAACTCTAACCCTAACCCTTCCCCGAAGCCTGACCCTCACACGTCCCCTAATCCTAACCCGTACGCTAACGCTAACCCGCGTCCTCACACGTACGCTCCAAGTAAAGCATTGTCGTACCCTCACCTGGACCCTAAACCGTCCCCGTCCCCTAACCCTAACCCTAGCCCGAACCCTAACCCTAACACTTCCCCGAAGCCTGACTCTCACCCGTCCCCTAATCCTAACCCGTACGCTAACGCTAACCCACGCCCTCACACGTACGCTCCCCCTAAAGCGTTGTCGTACCCTCACTTGGACCCTAAACCATCCCCGTCCCCTAACCCTAACCCTAGCCCGAACCCTAACCCTGACACTTCCCCGAAGCCTGACCCTCACCCGTCCCCTAATCCTAACCCGTACGCTAACGCTAACCCGCGCACACACACGTACGCTCCCCCTAAAGCGTTGTCGTACCCTCACCTGGACCCTAAACCGTCCCCGTCCCCTAACCCTAACCCTAGCCCGAACCCTAACCCTAACCCTTCCCTGAAGCCCGACCCTCACCCGTCCCCTAATCCTAACCCGAACGCTAACGCTAACCCGCGCCCTCACACGTACGCTCCCCCTAAAGCATTGTCGTACCCTCACCTGGACCCTAAACCGTCCCCGTCCCCTAACCCTAACCCTAGCCCGAACCCTAACCCTAACCCTTCCCCGAAGCCTGACCCTCACCCGTCGCCTAATCCTAACCCGTACGCTAACGCTAAACCGCGCCCTCACACGTATGCTCCCCCTAAAGCGTTGTCGTACCCTCACCTGGACCATAAACCGTCCCCGTCCTCTAACCCTAACCCTAGCCCGAACCCTAACCCTAACACTTCCCCGAAGCCTGACACTCACCCTTCCCCTAATCCTAACCCGTATGCTAACGCTAACCCGCGCCCTCACACGTACGCTCCACCTAAAGCGTTGTCGTACCCTCACCTGGACCCTGAACTGTCCCCGTCCCCTAACCCTAACCCTAGCCCGAACCCTAACCCTAACCCTTCCCCGAAGCCTGACCCTCACCCGTCCCCTAAACCTAACCCGTACGCTAACGCTAACCCGCGCCCTCACACGTACGCTCCCCCTAAAGCGTTGTCGTACTCTCACCTGGACCCTAAACCGTCCCCGTCCCCTAACCCTAACCCTAGCCCGAACCCTAACCCTAACCCTTCCCCGAAGCCTGACCCTCACCCGTCCCCTAATCCTAACCCGTACGCTAACGCTAACCCGCGCCCTCACACGTACGCTCCAAGTAAAGCGTTGTCGTACCCTCACCTGGACCCTAAACCGTCCCCCTCCCCTAACCCTAAACCTAGCCCGGACCCTAACCCTAACCCTTCCCCGAAGCCTGACCCACACCCGTCCCCTAATCCTAACCCGTACGCTAATGCTAACCCGCGCCCTCACACGTACGCGACCCCTAAAGCGTTGTCGTACCCTCACCTGGACCCTAAACCGTCCCCGTCCCCTAACCCTAGCCCGAACCCTAACCCTAACCCTTCCCCGAAGCCTGACCCTCACCCGTCCCCAATCCTAAACCGTACGCTAACGCTAACCCGCGCCCTCACACGTACGCGCCCCCTAAAGCGTTGTCGTACCATCACCTGGATCCTAAACCGTCCCCGTTCCCTAACCCTAACCCTAGCCCGAAACCTAACCCTAACCCTTCCCCGAAGCCTGACGCTCACCCGTCCCCTAATCCTAAACCGTACGCTAACGCTAACCCGCGCCCTCACACGTACGCGCCCCCTAAAGTGTTGTCGTACCCTCACCTGGACCCTAAACCGTCCCCGTCCCCTAACCCTAACCCTAGCCCGAACACTAACCCTAACCCTTCCCCGAAGCCTGACCCTCACCCGTCCCCTAATCCTAAACCGTACGCTAACGCTAACCCGCGCCCTCACACGTACGCTCCCCTTAAAGCGTTGTCGTACTCTCACCTGGACCCTAAACCGTCCCCGTCCCCTAACCCTAACCCTAGCCCGAACCCTAACCCTAAACCTTCCCCGAAGCCTGACCCTCACCCTTCCCCTAATCCTAATCGGTACGCTAACGCTAACCCGCGCCCTCACACGTACGCTCCCCCTAAAGCGTTGTCGTACACTCATCTGGACCCTAAACCGTCCCCGTCCCCTAACCCTAACCCTAGCCCGAACCCTAACCCTAACCCTTCCCCGAAGCCTGACCCACACTCGTCCCCTAATCCTAACCCGTACGCTAACGCTAACCCGCGCCCTCACACGTACGCTCCCCCTAAAGCGTTGTCGTACCCTCACCTGGACCCTAAACCGTCCCCGTCCCCTAACCCTAACCCTAGCCCGAACCCTAACCCTAACCCTTCCCCGAAGCCTGACCCTCACCCGTCACCTAATCCTAACCCGTACGCTAACGCTAACCCGCGCCCTTACACATACGCTCCCCCTACAGCGTTGTCGTACCCTCACCTGGACCCTAAACTGTCCCCGTCCCCTAACCCTAACCCTAGCCCGAACCCTAATCCTAACCCTTCCCCGAAGCCTGACCCTCACCCGTCCCCTAATCTTAACCCGTACGCTAACGCTAACCCGCGCCCTCACACGTACGCTCCCCCTAAAGCGTTGTCGTACCCTCATCTGGACCCTAAACCGTCCCCGTCCCCTAACCCTAACCCTAGCCCGAACCCTAACCCTAACCCTTCCCTGAAGCCTGACACTCACCCGTCCCCAAATCCTAACCCGAACGCTAACGCTAACCTGCGCCCTCACACGTACGCTCCCCCTAAAGCGTTGTCGTACCCTCACCTGGACCCTAAACCGTCCCCGTCCCCTAACCCTAACCCTAGCCCGAACCCTAACCCTAACCCTTCCCCGAAGCCTGACCCTCACCCTTCCCCTAATCCTAACCGGTACGCTAACGCTAACCCGCGCCCTCACACGTACGCTCCCCCTAAAGCGTTGTCGTACCCTCATCTGGACCCTAAACCGTCCCCGTCCCCTAACCCTAACCCTAGCCCGAACCCTAACCCTAACCCTTCCCCGAAGCCTGACCCTCACCCGTCCCCTAATCCTAACCCGTACGCTAACGCTAACCCGCGCCCTCACACGTACGCTCCCCCTAAAGCGCTGTCGTACCCTCACCTGGACCCTAAACCGTCCCCGTCCCCTAACCCTAACCCTAGCCAGAACCCTAACCCTAACCCTTCCCCGAAGCCTGACCCTCACCCGTCCCCTAATCCTAAACCGTACGCTAACGCTAACCCGCGCCCTCACACGTATGCTCCCCCTAAAGCGTTGTCGTACCCTCACCTGGACCCTAAACCGTCCCCGTCACCTAACCCTAACCCTAGCCCGAACCCTAACCCTAACACTTCCCCGAAGCCTGACCCTCACCCTTCCCCTAATCCTAACCCGTACGCTAACGCTAACCCGCGCCCTCACACGTATGCTCCCCCTAAAGCGTTGTAATACCCTCACCTGGACCCTAAACCGTCCCCGTCCCCTAACCCTAACCCTAGCCCGAACCCTAACCCTAACCCTTCCCCGAAGCCTGACCCTCACCCGTCCCCTAATCCTAACCCATACGCTAACACTAACCCGCGCCCTCACACGTACGCTCCCCCTAAAGCGTTGTTGAACCCTCACCTGGACCCTAAACCGTCCCCGTCCCCTAACCCTAACCCTAGCCTAAACCCTAACCCTAACACTTCCCCGAAACCTGACCCTCACCCGTCCCCTAATCCTAACCCGTACAGTAACGCTAACCCACGCCCTCACACGTACACTCCCCCTAAAGCGTTGTCATACCCTCACCTGGACCCTAAAACGTCCCCATCCCCTAACCCTAACCCTAGCCCGAACTCTAACCCTAACCCTTCCCCGAAGCCTGACCCTCACACGTCCCCTAATCCTAACCCGTACGCTAACGCTAACCCGCGTCCTCACACGTACGCTCCAAGTAAAGCATTGTCGTACCCTCACCTGGACCCTAAACCGTCCCCGTCCCCTAACCCTAACCCTAGCCCGAACCCTAACCCTAACACTTCCCCGAAGCCTGACTCTCACCCGTCCCCTAATCCTAACCCGTACGCTAACGCTAACCCACGCCCTCACACGTACGCTCCCCCTAAAGCGTTGTCGTACCCTCACTTGGACCCTAAACCATCCCCGTCCCCTAAACCTAACCCTAGCCCGAACCCTAACCCTGACCCTTCCCCGAAGCCTGACCCTCACCCGTCCCCTAATCCTAACCCGTACACTAACGCTAACCCGCGCACACACACGTACGCTCCCCCTAAAGCGTTGTCGTACCCTCACCTGGACCCTAAACCGTCCCCGTCCCCTAACCCTAACCCTAGCCCGAACCCTAACCCTAACCCTTCCCCGAAGCCTGACCCTCACCCGTCCCCTAATCCTAACCCGTACGCTAACGCTAACCCGCGCCCTCACACGTACGCTCCTCCTATAGCGTTGTCGTACCCTCATCTGAACCCTAAAATGTCCCCGTCCCCTAACCCTAACCCTAGCCCGAACCCTAACCCTAACCCTTCCCTGAAGCCCGACCCTCACCCGTCCCCTAATCCTAACCCGAACGCTAACGCTAACCCGCGCCCTCACACGTACGCTCCCCCTAAAGCATTGTCGTACCCTCACCTGGACCCTAAACCGTCCCCGTCCCCTAACCCTAACCCTAGCCCGAACCCTAACCCTAACCCTTCCCCGAAGCCTGACCCTCACCCGTCGCCTAATCCTAACCCGTACGGTAACGCTAAACCGCGCCCTCACACGTATGCTCCCCCTAAAGCGTTGTCGTACCCTCACCTGGACCATAAACCGTCCCCGTCCTCTAACCCTAACCCTAGCCCGAACCCTAACCCTAACACTTCCCCGAAGCCTGACACTCACCCTTCCCCTAATCCTAACCCGTATGCTAACGCTAACCCGCGCCCTCACACGTACGCTCCACCTAAAGCGTTGTCGTACCCTCACCTGGACCCTGAACTGTCCCCGTCCCCTAACCCTAACCCTAGCCCGAACCCTAACCCTAACCCTTCCCCGAAGCCGGACCCTCACCCGTCCCCTAAACCTAACCCGTACGCTAACGCTAACCCGCGCCCTCACACGTACGCTCCCCCTAAAGCGTTGTCGTACTCTCACCTGGACCCTAAACCGTCCCCGTCCCCTAACCCTAACCCTAGCCCGAACCCTAACCCTAACCCTTCCCCGAAGCCTGACCCTCACCCGTCCCCTAATCCTAACCCGTACGCTAACGCTAACCCGCGCCCTCACACGTACGCTCCAAGTAAAGCGTTGTCGTACCCTCACCTGGACCCTAAACCGTCCCCGTCCCCTAACACTAACCCTAGCCTAAACCCTAACCCTAACACTTCCCCGAAACCTGACCCTCACCCGTCCCCTAATCCTAACCCGTACGGTAACGCTAACCCACGCCCTCACAGGTACACTCCCCCTAAAGCATTGTCATACCCTCACCTGGACCCTAAACCGTCCCCATCCCCTAACCCTAACCCTAGCCCGAACCCTAACCCTAACCCTTCCCCGAAGCCTGACCCTCACACGTCCCCTAATCCTAACCCGTACGCTAACGCTAACCCGCGTCCTCACACGTACGCTCCAAGTAAAGCATTGTCGTACCCTCACCTGGACCCTAAACCGTCCCCGTCCCCTAACCCTAACCCTAGCCCGAACCCTAACCCTAACCCTTCTCCGAAGCCTGACCCTCACCCGTCCCCTAATCCTAAACCGTACGCTAACGCTAACCCAGGCCCTCACACGTACGCTCCCCCTAAAGCGTTGTCGTACCCTCATCTGGACCCTAAACCGTCCCCGTCCCCTAACCCTAACCCTAGCCCGAACCCTAACCCTAACACTTCCCCGAAGCCTGACCCTCACCCTTCCCCTAATCCTAAACGGTACGCTAACGCTTACCCGCGCCCTCACACGTACGCTCCCCCTAAAGCGTTGTCGTACCCTCATCTGGACCCTAAACCGTCCCCGTCCCCTAACCCTAACCCTAGCCCGAACCCTAACCCTAAGCCTTCCCCGAAGCCTGACCCTCACCCGTCCCCTAATCCTAACCCGTACGCTAACGCTAACCCGCGCACACACACGTACGCTCCCCCTAAAGCGTTGTCGTACCCTCACCTGGACCCTAAACCGTCCCCGTCCCCTAACCCTAACCCTAGCCCGAACCCTAACCCTAACCCTTCCCCGAAGCCTGACCCTCACCCGTCCCCTAATCCTAACCCGTACGCTAACGCTAACCCGCGCCCTCACACGTACGCTCCCCCTAAAGCGTTGTCGTACTCTCATCTGAACCCTAAACTGTCCCCGTCCCCTAACCCTAACCCTAGCCCGAACCCTAACCCTAACCCTTCCCTGAAGCCTGACCCTCACCCGTCCCCTAATCCTAACCCGAACGCTAACGCTAACCCGCGCCCTCACACGTACGCTCCCCCTAAAGCATTGTCGTACCCTCACCTGGACCCTAAACCGTCCCCGTCCCCTAACCCTAACCCTAGCCCGAACCCTAACCCTAACCCTTCCCCGAAGCCTGACCCTCACCCGTCACCTAATCCTAACCCGTACGCTAACGCTAACCCGCGCCCTCACACGTATGCTCCCCCTAAAGCGTTGTCGTACCCTCACCTGGACCATAAACCGTCCCCGTCCTCTAACCCTAACCCTAGCCCGAACCCTAACCCTAACCCTTCCCCGAAGCCTGACCCTCACCCTTCCCCTAATCCTAACCCGTATGCTAACGCTAACCCGCGCCCTCACACGTACGCTCCACCTAAAGCGTTGTCGTACCCTCACCTGGACCCTAAACTGTCCCCGTCCCCTAACCCTAACCCTAGCCCGAACCATAACCCTAACCCTTCCCCGAAGCCTGACCCTCACCCGTCCCCTAATCCTAACCCGTACGCTAACGCTAACCCGCGCCCTCACACGTACGCTCACCCTAAAGCGATGTCGTACCCTCACCTGGACCCTAAACCGTCCCCGTCGCCTAACCTTAACCCTAGCCCGAACCCTAACCCTAACCCTTCCCCGAAGCCTGACCCTCACCCGTCCCCTAATCCTAAACCGTACGCTAACGCTAACCCGCGCCCTCACACGTACGCTCCCCCTAAAGCGTTGTCGTACTCTCACCTGGACCCTAAACCGTCCCCGTCCCCTAACCCTAACCCTAGCCCGAACCCTAACCCTAAACCTTCCCCGAAGCCTGACCCTCACCCTTCCCCTAATCCTAACCGGTACGCTAACGCTAACCCGCGCCCTCACACGTACGCTCCCCCTAAAGCGTTGTCGTACACTCATCTGGACCCTAAACCGTCCCCGTCCCCTAACCCTAACCCTAGCCCGAACCCTAACCCTAACCCTTCCCCGAAGCCTGACCCTCACCCGTCCCCTAATCCTAACCCGTACGCTAACGCTAACCCGCGCCCTCACACGTACGCTCCAAGTAAAGCGTTGTCGTACCCTCACCTGGACCCTAAACCGTCCCCGTCCCCTAACACTAACCCTAGCCTAAACCCTAACCCTAACACTTCCCCGAAACCTGACCCTCACCCGTCCCCTAATCCTAACCCGTACGGTAACGCTAACCCACGCCCTCACAGGTACACTCCCCCTAAAGCATTGTCATACCCTCACCTGGACCCTAAACCGTCCCCATCCCCTAACCCTAACCCTAGCCCGAACCCTAACCCTAACCCTTCCCCGAAGCCTGACCCTCACACGTCCCCTAATCCTAACCCGTACGCTAACGCTAACCCGCGTCCTCACACGTACGCTCCAAGTAAAGCATTGTCGTACCCTCACCTGGACCCTAAACCGTCCCCGTCCCCTAACCCTAACCCTAGCCCGAACCCTAACCCTAACCCTTCTCCGAAGCCTGACCCTCACCCGTCCCCTAATCCTAAACCGTACGCTAACGCTAACCCAGGCCCTCACACGTACGCTCCCCCTAAAGCGTTGTCGTACCCTCATCTGGACCCTAAACCGTCCCCGTCCCCTAACCCTAACCCTAGCCCGAACCCTAACCCTAACACTTCCCCGAAGCCTGACCCTCCCCCTTCCCCTAATCCTAAACGGTACGCTAACGCTTACCCGCGCCCTCACACGTACGCTCCCCCTAAAGCGTTGTCGTACCCTCACCTGGACCCTAAACCGTCCCCGTCCCCTAACACTAACCCTAGCCTAAACCCTAACCCTAACACTTCCCCGAAACCTGACCCTCACCCGTCCCCTAATCCTAACCCGTACGGTAACGCTAACCCACGCCCTCACAGGTACACTCCCCCTAAAGCATTGTCATACCCTCACCTGGACCCTAAACCGTCCCCATCCCCTAACCCTAACCCTAGACCGAACCCTAACCCTAACCCTTCCCCGAAGCCTGACCCTCACCCATCCCCTAATCCTAACCCGTACGCTAACGCTAACCCGCGTCCTCACACGTACGCTCCAAGTAAAGCATTGTCGTACCCTCACCTGGACCCTAAACCGTCCCCGTCCCCTAACCCTAACCCTAGCCCGAACCCTAACCCTAACCCTTCCCCGAAGCCTGACCCTCACCCGTCCCCTAATCCTAACCCGTACGCTAACGCTAACCCGCGCCCTCACACGTACGCTCCCCCTAAAGCGTTGTCGTACCCTCACCTGGACCCTAAACCGTCCCCGTCCCCTAACCCTAACCCTAGCCCGAACCCTAACACTAACCCTTCCCCGAAGCCTGACCCTCACCCGTCCCCTAATCCTAACCCGTACGCTAACGCTAACTCGCGCCCTCACACGTACGCTCCCCCTAAAGCGTTGTCGTACCCTCACCTGGACCCTAAACCGTCCCCGTCCCCTAACCCTAACCCTAGCCCGAACCCTAACCCTAACCCTTCCCCGAAGCCTGACCCTCACCCTTCCCCTAATCCTAACCCGTATGCTAACGCTAACCCGCGCCATCACACGTACGCTCCACCTAAAACGTTGTCGTACCCTCACCTGGACCCTAAACTGTCCCCGTCCCCTAACCCTAACCCTAGCCAGAACCCTAACCCTAACCCTTCCCCGAAGCCTGACCCTCACCCGTCCCCTAATCCTAACCCGTACGCTAACGCTAACCCGCGCCCTCACACGTACGCTCCCCCTAAAGCGTTGTCGTACCCTCACCTGGACCCTAAACCGTCCCCGTCCCCTAAGCCTAACCCTAGCCCGAACCCTAACCCTAACCCTTCCCCGAAGCCTGACCCTCACCCGTCCCCTAATCCTAACACGTACGCTAACGCTAACCCGCGCCCTCACACGTATGCTCCCCCTAAAGCGTTGTCGTACCCTCACCTGGACCATAAACCATCCCCGTCCTCTAACCCTAACCCTAGCCCGAACCCTAACCCTAACCCTTCCCCGAAGGCTGACCCTCACCTTTCCCCTAATCCTAACCCGTATGCTAACGCTAACCCGCGCCCTCACACGTACGCTCCACCTAAAGCGTTGTCGTACCCTCACCTGGAACCTAAAGTGTCCCCGTCCCCTAACCCTAACCCTAGCCCGAACCCTAACCCTAACCCTTCCCCGAAGCCTGACCCTCACCCGTCCCCTAATCCTAACACGTACGCTAACGCTAACCCGCGCCCTCACACGTACGCTCACCCTAAAGCGATGTCGTACCCTCACCTGGACCCTAAACCGTCCCCGTCGCCTAACCCTAACCCTAGCCCGAACCCTAACCCTAACCCTTCCCCGAAGCCTGACCCTCACCCGTCCCCTAATCCTAACCCATACGCTAATGCTAACCCATGCCCTCACACGTACGCGCCCCCTAAAGCGTTGTCGTACCCTCACCTGGACCCTAAACCGTCCCTGTCCCCTAACCCTAACCCTAGCCCGAACCCTAACCCTAACCCTTCCCCAAAGCCTGACCCTCACCCGTCCCCTAATCCTAACCCGTACGCTAACGCTAACCCACGCCCTCACACGTACGCTCCCCCTAAAGCCTTGTCGTACCCTCACCTGGACCCTAAACCGTCCCCGTCCCCTAACCCTAACCCTAGCCCGAACCCTAACCCTAACCCTTCCCCGAAGCCTGACCCTCACCCTTCCCCTAATCCTAACCGGTACGCTAACGCTAACCCGCGCCCTCACACGTACGCTCCCCCTAAAGCGTTGTCGTACCCTCACCTGGACCCTAAACCGTCCCCGTCCCCTAACCCTAACCCTAGCCCGAACCCTAACCCTAACCCTTCCCCGAAGCCTGACCCTCACCCGTCCCCTAATCCTAACCCGTACGCTAACGCTAACCCGCGCCCTCTCACGTACGCTCACCCTAAAGCGATGTTGTACCCTCACCTGGACCCTAAACCGTCCCCGTCGCCTAACCCTAACCCTAGCCCGAACCCTAACCCTAACCCTTCCCCGAAGCCTGACCCTCACCCGTCCCCTAATCCTAACCCATACGCTAATGCTAACCCATGCCCTCACACGTACGCGCCTTCTAAAGCGTTGTCGTACCCTCACCTGGACCCTAAACCGTCCCTGTCCCCTAACCCTAACCCTAGCCCGAACCCTAACCCTAACCCTTCCCCAAAGCCTGACCCTCACCCGTCCCCTAATCCTAACCCGTACGCTAACGCTAACCCACGCCCTCACACGTATGCTCCCCCTAAAGCCTTGTCGTACCCTCACCTGGACCCTAAACCGTCCCCGTCCCCTAACCCTAACCCTAGCCCGAACCCTAACCCTAACCCTTCCCCGAAGCCTGAACCTCACCCTTCCCCTAATCCTAACCGGTACGCTAACGCTAACCCGCGCCCTCACACGTACGCTCCCCCTAAAGCGTTGTCGTACCCTCACCTGGACCCTAAACCGTCCCCGTCCCCTAACCCTAACCCTAGCCCGAACCCTAACCCTAACCCTTCCCCGAAGCCTGACCCTCACCCGTCCCCTAATCCTAACCCGTACGCTAACGCTAACCCGAGCCCTCACACGTACGCTCCCCCTAAAGCGTTGTCGTACCCTCATCTGAACCCTAAACTGTCCCCGTCCCCTAACCCTAACCCTAGCCCGAACCCTAACCCTAACCCTTCCCTGAAGCCTGACACTCACCCGTCCCCTAATCCTAACCCGAACGCTAACGCTAACCCGCGCCCTCACACGTACGCTCCCCCTAAAGCATTGTCGTACCCTCACCTGGACCCTAAACCGTCCCCGTCCCCTAACCCTAACCCTAGCCCGAACCCTAACCCTAACACTTCCCCGAAGTCTGACCCTCACCCGTCGCCTAATCCTAACCCGTACGCTAACGCTAACCCGCGCCCTCACAGGTATGCTCCCCCTAAAGCGTTGTCGTACCCTCACCTGGACCATAAACCGTCCCCGTCCTCTAACCCTAACCCTAGCCCGAACCCTAACCCTAACCCTTCCCCGAAGCCTGACCCTCACCCTTCCCCTAATCCTAACCCGTATGCTAACGCTAACCCGCGCCCTCACACGTACGCTCCACCTAAAGCGTTGTCGTACCCTCACCTGGACCCTAAACTGTCCCCGTCCCCTAACCCTAACCCTAGCCCGAACCCTAACCCTAACCCTTCCCCGAAGCCTGACCCTCACCCGTCCCCTAATCCTAACCCGTACGCTAACGCTAACCCGCGCCCTCACACGTACGCTCACCCTAAAGCGATGTCGTACCCTCACCTGGACCCTAAACCGTCCCCGTCGCCTAACCCTAACCCTAGCCCGAACCCTAACCCTAACCCTTCCCCGAAGCCTGACCCTCACCCGTCCCCTAATCCTAACCCATACGCTAATGCTAACCCATGCCCTCACACGTACGCGCCCCCTAAAGCGTTGTCGTACCCTCACCTGCACCCTAAACCGTCCCTGTCCCCTAACCCTAACCCTAGCCCGAACCCTAACCCTAACACTTCCCCAAAGCCTGACCCTCACCCGTCCCCTAATCCTAACCCGTACGCTAACGCTAACCCACGCCCTCACACGTACGCTCCCCCTAAAGCGTTGTCGTACCCTCACCTGGACCCTAAACCGTCCCCGTCCCCTAACCCTAACCCTAGCCCGAACCCTAACCCTAACCCTTCCCCGAAGCCTGACCCTCACCCTTCCCCTAATCCTAACCGGTACGCTAACGCTAACCCGCGCCCTCACACGTACGCTCCCCCTAAAGCGTTGTCGTACACTTACCTGGACCCTAAAACGTCCCCGTCCCCTAACCCTAACCCTAGCCCGAACCCTAACCCTAACCCTTCCCCGAAGCCTAACCCTCACCCGTCACCTAATCCTAAACCGTACGCTAACCCTAACCCGCGCCCTTACACGTACGCTCCCCCTACAGCGTTGTCATACCCTCACCTGGACCCTAAACCGTCCCCATCCCCTAACCCTAACCCTAGCCCGAACCCTAACCCTAACCCTTCCCCGAAGCCTGACCCTCACCCATCCCCTAATCCTAACCCGTACGCTAACGCTAACCCGCGTCCTCACACGTACGCTCCAAGTAAAGCATTGTCGTACCCTCACCTGGACCCTAAACCGTCCCCGTCCCCTAACCCTAACCCTAGCCCGAACCCTAACCCTAACCCTTCCCCGAAGCCTGACCCTCACCCGTCCCCTAATCCTAACCCGTACGCTAACGCTAACCCACGCCCTCACACGAACGCGCCCCCTAAAGCGTTGTCATACCCTCACCTGGACCCTAAACCGTCCCCGTCCCCTAACCCTAACCCTAGCCCGAACCCTAACCCTAACCCTTCCCCGAAGCCTGACCCTCACCCTTCCCCTAATCCTAAACGGTACGCTAACGCTAACCCGCGCCGTCACACGTACGCTCCCCCTAAAGCGTTGTCGTACCCTCATCTGGACCCTAAGCCGTCCCCGTCCCCTAACCCTAACCCTAGCCCGAACCCTAACCCTAACCCTTCCCCGAAGCCTGACCCTCACCCGTCCCCTAATCCTAACCCGTACGCTAACGCTAACCCGCGCACACACACGTACGCTCCCCCTAAAGCGTTGTCGTACCCTCACCTGGACCCTAAACCGTCCCCGTCCCCTAACCCTAACCCTAGCCCGAACCCTAACCCTAACACTTCCCCGAAGCCTGACACTCACCCGTCCCCTAATCCTAACCCGTACGCTAACGCTAACCCGCGCCCTCACACGTATGCTCCCCCTAAAGCGTTGTCGTACCCTCACCTGGACCATAAACCATCCCCGTCCTCTAACCCTAACCCTAGCCCGAACCCTAACCCTAACCCTTCCCCGAAGCCTGACCCTCACCCTTCCCCTAATCCTAACCCGTATGCTAACGCTAACCCGCGCCCTCACACGTACGCTCCACCTAAAGCGTTGTCGTACCCTCACCTGGAACCTAAACTGTCCCCGTCCCCTAACCCTAACTCTAGCCCGAACCCTAACCCTAACCCTTCCCCGAAGCCTGACCCTCACCCGTCCCCTAATCCTAACCCGTACGCTAACGCTAACCCGCGTCCTCACACGTACGCTCACCCTAAAGCGATGTTGTACCCTCACCTGGATCCTAAACCGTCCCCGTCGCCTAACCCTAACCCTAGCCCGAACCCTAACCCTAACCCTTCCCCGAAGCCTGACCCTCACCCGTCCCCTAATCCTAACCCATACGCTAATGCTAACCGATGCCCTCACACGTACGCGCCCCCTAAAGCGTTGTCGTACCCTCACCTGCACCCTAAACCGTCCCTGTCCCCTAACCCTAACCCTAGCCCGAACCCTAACCCTAACCCTTCCCTGAAGCCTGACACTCACCCGTCCCCTAATCGTAACCCGAACGCTAACGCTAACCTGCGCCCTCACACGTACGCTCCCCCTAAAGCGTTGTCGTACCCTCACCTGGACCCTAAACCGTCCCCATCACCTAACCCTAACCCTAGCCCGAACCCTAACCCTAACACTTCCCCGAAGCCTGACCCTCACCCTTCCCCTAATCCTAACCCGTACGCTAACGCTAACCCGCGCCCTCACACGTACGCTCCCCCTAAAGCGTTGTCGTACCCTCACCTGGACCCTAAACCGTCCCCGTCCCCTAAGCCTAACCCTAGCCCGAACCCTAACCCTAACCCTTCCCCGAAGCCTGACCCTCACCCATCCCCTAATCCTAACCCGTACGCTAACGCTAAACCGCGCCCTCACACGTACGCTCCAAGTAAAGCGTTGTCGTACCCTCACCTGGACCCTAAACCGTCCCCGTCCCCTAACCCTAACCCTAGCCCGAACCCTAACCCTAACCCTTCCCCGAAGCCTGACCCACACCCGTCCCCTAATCCTAACCCGTACGCTAATGCTAACCCACGCCCTCACACGTACGCGACCCCTAAAGCGTTGTCGTACCCTCACCTGGACCCTAAACAGTCCCCGTCCCCTAACCCTAGCCCGAACCCTAACCCTAACCCTTCCCCGAAGCCTGACCCTCACCCGTCCCCTAATCCTAAACCGTACGCTAACGCTAACCCGCGCCCTCACACGTACGCGCCACCTAAAGCGTTGTCGTACCCTCACCTGGACCCTAAACCGTCCCCGTCCCCTAACCCTAACCCTAGCCCGAAACCTAACCCTAACCCTTCCCCGAAGCCTGACGCTCACCCGTCCCCTAATCCTAAACCGTACGCTAACGCTAACCCGCGCCCTCACACGTACGCGCCCCCTAAAGTGTTGTCGTACCCTCACCTGGACCCTAAACCGTCCCCGTCCCCTAACCCTAACCCTAGCCCGAACCCTAACCCTAACCCTTCCCCGAAGCCTGACCCTCACCCGTCCCCTAATCCTAAACCGTACGCTAACGCTAACCCGCGCCCTAACACGTACGCTCCCCCTAAAGCGTTGTCGTACTCTCACCTGGACCCTAAACCGTCCCCGTCCCCTAACCCTAACCCTAGCCCGAACCCTAACCCTAAACCTTCCCCGAAGCCTGACCCTCACCTTTCCCCTAATCCTAACCGGTACGCTAACGCTGACCCGCGCCCTCACACGTACGCTCCCCCTAAAGCGTTGTCGTACACTCATCTGGACCCTAAACCGTCCCCGTCCCCTAACCCTAACCCTAGCCCGAACCCTAACCCTAACCCTTCCCCGAAGCCTGACCCTCACCCGTCCCCTAATCCTAACCCGTACGCTAACGCTAACCCGCGCCCTCACACGTACGCTCCCCCTAAAGCGTTGTCGTACCCTCACCTGGACCCTAAACCGTCCCCGTCCCCTAACCCTAACCCTAGCCCGAACTCTAACCCTAACCCTTCCCTGAAGCCTGACACTCACCCGTCCCCTAATCCTAAACCGAACGCTAACGCTAACCTGCGCCCTCACACGTACGCTCCACCTAAAGCGTTGTCGTACCGTCACCTGGACCCTAAACCGTCCCCGTCCCCTAACCCTAACCCTAGCCCGAACCCTAACCCTAACCCTTCCCCGAAGCCTGACCCTCACCCGTCCCCTAATCCTAAACCGTACGCTAACGCTAACCCGCGCCCTCACACGTACGCTCCCCCTAAAGCGTTGTCGTACCCTCACCTGGACCCTTAACCGTCCCCGTCCCCTAACCCTAACCCTAGCCCGAACCCTAACCCTAACCCTTCCCCGAAGCCTGACCCTCACCCTTCCCCTAATCCTAACCGGTACGCTAACGCTAACCCGCGCCCTAACACGTACGCTCCCCCTAAAGCGTTGTCGTACCCTCATCTGGACCCTAAACCGTCCCCGTCCCCTAACCCTAACCCTAGCCCGAACCCTAACCCTAACCCTTCCCCGAAGCCTGACCCTCACCCGTCCCCTAATCCTAACCCGTACGCTAACGCTAACCCGCGCCCACACACGTACGCTCCCCCTAAAGCGTTGTCGTACCCTCACCTGGACCCTAAACCGTCCCCGTCCCCTAACCCTAACCCTAACCCGAACCCTAACCCTAACCCTTCCCCGAAGCCTGACCCTCACCCGTCCCCTAATCCTAACACGTCCGCTAACGCTAACCCGCGCCCTCACACGTACGCTCCCCCTAAAGCGTTGTCGTACCCTCATCTGAACCCTAAACCGTCCCCGTCCCCTAACCCTAACCCTACCCGAACCCTAACCCTAACCCTTCCCTGAAGCCTGACCCTCACCCGTCCCCTAATCCTAACCCGAACGCTAACGCTAACCCGCGCCCTCACACGTACGCTCCCCCTAAAGCGTTGTCGTACCCTCACCTGGACCCTAAACCGTCCCCGTCCCCTAACCCTAACCCTAGCCCGAACCTTAACCCTAACCCTTCCCCGAAGCCTGACCCTCACCCTTCCCCTAATCCTAACCGGTACGCTAACGCTAACCCGCGCCCTCACACGTACGCTACACCTAAAGCGTTGTCGTACCCTCACCTGGACCCTAAACCGTCCCCGTCCCCTAACCCTAACCCTAGCCCGAACCCTAACCCTAACCCTTCCCCGAAGCCTGACCCTCACCCGTCCCCTAATCCTAACCCGTACGCTAACGCTAACCCGCGCCCTCACACGTACGCTCACCCTAAAGCGATGTCGTACCCTCACCTGGACCCTAAACCGTCCCCGTCCCCTAACCCTAACCCTAGCCCGAACCCTAACCCTAACCCTTCCCCGAAGCCTGACCCTCACCCGTCCCCTAATCCTAACCCGTACGCTAACGCTAACCCGCGCCCTCACACGTGCGCTCGCCCTAAAGCGTTGTCGTACCCTCACCTGGACCCTAAACCGTCCACGTCCCCTAACCCTAACCCTAGCCCGAACCCTAACCCTAACCCTTCCCCGAAGCCTGACCCTCACCCGTCCCCGAATCCTAAACCGTACGCTAATGCTAAACCACGCCCTCACACGTACGCGCCCCCTAAAGCATTGTCGTACCCTCACCTGAACCCTAAACCGTCCCCGTCCCCTAACCCTAACCCTAGCCCGAACCCTAACCCTAACACTTCCCCGAAGCCTGACCCTCACCCGTCCCCTAATCCTAACCCGTACGCTAACGCTAACACGCGCCCTCACACGTACGCTCCCCCTAAAGCGTTGTCGTACCCTCACCTGCACCGTAAACCGTCCCCGTCCCCTAACCCTAACCCTAGCCCGAACCCTAACCCTAAACCTTCCCCGAAGCCTGACCCTCACCCGTCCCCTAATCCTAACCCATACGCTAATGCTAACCCATGCCCTCACACGTACGCGCCCCCTAAAGCGTTGTCGTACCCTCACCTGGACACTAAACCGTCCCTGTCCCCTAACCCTAACCCTAGCCCGAACCCTAACCCTAACGCTTCCCCAAAGCCTGACCCTCACCCGTCCCCTAATCCTAACCCGTACGCTAACGCTAACCCACGCCCTCACACGTACGCTCCCCCTAAAGCGTTGTCGTACCCTCACCTGGACCCTAAACCGTCCCCGTCCCCTAACCCTAACCCTAGCCCGAACCCTAACCCTAACCCTTCCCCGAAGCCTGACCCTCACCCTTCCCCTAATCCTAACCGGTACGCTAACGCTAACCCGCGCCCTCACACGTACGCTCCCCCTAAAGCGTTGTCGTACCCTCACCTGGACCCTAAACCGTCCCCGTCCCCTAACCCTAACCCTAGCCCGAACCCTAACCCTAACCCTTCCCCGAAGCCTAACCCTCACCCTTCACCTAATCCTAACCCGTACGCTAACGCTAACCCGCGCCCTTACACGTACGCTCCCCCTACAGCGTTGTCGTACCGTCACCTGGACCCTAAACTGTCCCCGTCCCCTAACCCTAACCCTAGCCCGAACCCTAACCCTAACCCTTCCCCGAAGCCTGACCCTCACCCGTCCCCTAATCCTAACCCATACGCTAACGCTAACCCGCGCCCTCACACGTACGCTCCCCCTAAAGCGTTGTCGTACCCTCAACTGGACCCTAAACCGTCCCCGTCCCCTAAACCTATCCTTAGCCCGAACCCTAACACTAAAAATTCCCCGAAGCCTGACGCTCACCCTTCCCCTAATCCTAACCCGTACGCTAACGCTTACCCGCGCCCTCACACGTACGCTCCAAGTAAAGCATTGGCGTACCCTCACCTGGACCCTAAACCGTCCCCGTCCCCTAACCCTAACCCTAGCCCGAACCCTAACCCTAACACTTCCCCGAAGCCTGACCCTCACCCGTCCCCTAATCCTAACCCGTACGCTAACGCTAACCCGCGCCCTCGCACGTACGCTCCCCCTAAAGCGTTGTCGTACCCTCACCTGGACCCTAAACCGTCCCCGTCCCCTAACCCTAACCCTAGCCCGAACCCTAACCCTAACCCTTCCCCGAAGCCTGACCCTCACCCGTCCCCTAATCCTAACCCGTACACTAACGCTAACCCGCGCCCTCACACGTACGCTCACCCTAAAGCGATGTCGTACCCTCACCTGGACCCTAAACCGTCCCCGTCGCCTAACCCTAATCCTAGCCCGAACCCTAACCCTAACCCTACCCCGAAGCCTGACCCTCACCCGTCCCCTAATCCTAACCCATACGCTAATGCTAACCCATGCCCTCACACGTACGCGCCCCCTAAAGCGTTGTCGTACCCTCACCTGGATACTAAACCGTCCCCGTCCCCTAACCCTAACCCTAGCCCGAACCCTAACCCTAACCCTTCCCCAAAGCCTGACCCTCACTCGTCCCCTAATCCTAACCCGTACGCTAACGCTAACCCACGTCCTCACACGTACGCTCCCCCTAAAGCGTTGTCGTACCCTCACCTGGACCCTAAACCGTCCCCGTCCCCTAACCCTAACCCTAGCCCGAACCCTAACCCTAACCCTTCCCCGAAGCCTGACCCTCACCCTTCCCCTAATCCTAACCGGTACGCTAACGCTAACCCGCGCCCTCACACGTACGCTCCCCCTAAAGCGTTGTCGTACCCTCACCTGGACCCTAAACCGTCCCCGTCCCCTAACCCTAACCCTAGCCCGAACCCTAACCCTAACACTTCCCCGAAGCCTAACCCTCACCCGTCACCTAATCCTAACTCGTACGCTAACGCTAACCCGCGCCCTTACACATACGCTCCCCCTACAGCGTTGTCGTACCCTCACCTGGACCCTAAACTGTCCCCGTCCCCTAACCCTAACCCTAGCCCGAACCCTAACCCTAACCCTTCCCCGAAGCCTGACCCTCACCCGTCCCCTAATCCTAACCCATACGCTAACGCTAACCCGCGCCCTCACACGTACGCTCCCCCTAAAGCGTTGTCGTACCCTCACCTGGACCCTAAACCGTCCCCGTCCCCTAAACCTAACCTTAGCCCGAACCCTAACACTAAAAATTCCCCGAAGCCTGACGCTCACCCTTCCCCTAATCCTAACCCGTACGCTAACGCTAACCCGCGCCCTCACACGTACGCTCCAAGTAAAGCATTGGCGTACCCTCACCTGGACCCTAAACCGTCCCCGTCCCCTAACCCTAACCCTAGCCCGAACCCTAACCCTAACACTTCCCCGAAGCCTGACCCTCACCCTTCCCCTAATCCTAACCCGTACGCTAACGCTAACCCGCGCCCTCACACGTACGCTCCCCCTAAAGCGTTGTCGTACCCTCACCTTGACCCTAAACCGTCCCCGTCCCCTAACCCTAACCCTAGCCCGAACCCTAACCCTAACCCTTCCCCGAAGCCTGACCCTCACCCGTCCCCTAATCCTAACCCGTACGCTAACGCTAACACGCGCCCTCACACGTACGCTCCCCCTAAAGCGCTGTCGTACCCTCACCTGGACCCTAAACCGTCCCCGTCCCCTAATCCTAACCCTAGCCAGAACCCTAACCCTAACCCTTCCCCGAAGCCTGACCCTCACCCGTCCCCTAATCCTAACCCGTACGCTAACGCTAACCCAGGCCCTCACACGTACACTCCCCCTAAAGCGTTGTCATACCCTCACCTGAACCCTAAACCGTCCCCATCCCCTAAGCCTAACCCTACCCCGAACCCTAACCCTAACCCTTCCCCGAAGCCTGACCCTCACCCGTCCCCTAATCCTAACCCGTACGCTAACGCTAACCCACGCCCTCACACGTACGCTCCCCCTAAAGCGTTGTCGTACCCTCACCTGGACCCTAAACCGTCCCCGTCCCCTAACCCTAACCCTAGCCCGAACCCTAACCCTAACCCTTCCCCGAAGCCTGACCCTCACCCTTCCCCTAATCCTAACCGGTACGCTAACGCTAACCCGCGCCCTCACACGTACGCTCCCCCTAAAGCGTTGTCGTACCCTCACCTGGACCCTAAACCGTCCCCGTCCCCTAACCCTAACCCTAGCCCGAACCCTAACCCTAACCCTTCTCCGAAGCCTAACCCTCACCCGTCACCTAATCCTAACCCGTACGCTAACGCTAACCCGCGCCCTTACACGTACGCTCCCCCTACAGCGTTGTCGTACCCTCACCTGGACCCTAAACTGTCCCCGTCCCCTAACCCTAACCCTAGCCCGAACCCTAACCCTAACCCTTCCCCGAAGCCTGACCCTCACCCGTCCCCTAATCCTAACCCATACGCTAACGCTAACCCGCGCCCTCACACGTACGCTCCCCCTAAAGCGTTGTCGTACCCTCACCTGGACCCTAAACCGTCCCCGTCCCCTAAACCTAACCTTATCCCGAACCCTAACACTAAAAATTCCCCGAAGCCTGACGCTCACCCTTCCCCTAATCCTAACCCGTAAGCTAACGCTAACCCGCGCCCTCACACGTACGCTCCAAGTAAAGCATTGGCGTACCCTCACCTGGACCCTAAACCGTCCCCGTCCCCTAACCCTAACCCTAGCCCGAACCCTAACCCTAACACTTCCCCGAAGCCTGACCCTCACCCTTCCCCTAATCCTAACCCGTACGCTAACGCTAACCCGCGCCCTCACACGTACGCTCCCCCTAAAGCGTTGTCGTACCCTCACCTGGACCCTAAACCGTCCCCGTCCCCTAACCCTAAGCCTAGCCCGAACCCTAACCCTAACCCTTCCCCGAAGCCTGACCCTCACCCGTCCCCTAATCCTAACCCGTACGCTAACGCTAACCCGCGCCCTCACACGTACGCTCCCCCTAAAGCGCTGTCGTACCCTCACCTGGACCCTAAACCGTCCCCGTCCCCTAACCCTAACCCTAGCCAGAACCCTAACCCTAACCCTTCCCCGAAGCCTGACCCTCACCCGTCCCCTAATCCTAACCCGTACGCTAACGCTAACCCACGCCCTCACACGTACACTCCCCCTAAAGCGTTATCATACCCTCACCTGGACCCTGAACCGTCCCCATCCACTAACCCTAACCCTAGCCCGAACCCTAACCCTAACCCTTCCCCGAAGCCTGACCCTCACCCGTCCCCTAATCCTAACCCGTACGCTAACGCTAACCCGCGTCCTCACACGTACGCTCCAAGTAAAGCATTGTCGTACCCTCACCTGGACCCTAAACCGTCCCCGTCCCCTAACCCTAACCCTAGCCCGAACCCTAACCCTAACCCTTCCCCGAAGCCTGACCCTCACCCGTCCCCTAATCCTAACCCGTACGCTAATGCTAACGAACGCCCTCACACGTACGCGCCCCCTAAAGCGTTGTCGTACCCTCACCTGGACCCTAAACCATCCCCGTCCCCTAACCCTAACCCTAGCCCGAACCCTAACCCTAACCCTTCCCCGAAGCCTGAACCTCACCCGTCCCCTAATCCTAAATCGCACGCTAACGCTAACCAGCGCCCTCACATGTACGCGCCCCCTAAAGTGTTGTCGTACCCTCACCTGGACCCTAAACCGTCCCCATCCCCTAACCCTAACCCTAGCCCGAACCCTAACCCTAACCCTTCCCCGAAGCCTGACCCTCACCCGTCCCCTAATCCTAACCCGTACGCTAACGCTAACCCGCGCCCTCACACGTACGCTCCCCCTAAAGCGTTGTCATACCCTCACCTGGACCCTAAACCGTCCCCGTCCCCTAACCCTAACCCTAGCCCGAACCCTAACCCTAACCCTTCCCCGAAGCCTGACCCTCACCCTTCCCCTAATCCTAAACGGTACGCTAACGCTAACCCGCGCCCTCACACGTACGCTCCCCCTAAAGCGTTGTCGTACCCTCATCTGGACCCTAAACAGTCCCCGTCCCCTAACCCTAACCCTAGCCCGAACCCTAACCCTAACCCTTCCCCGAAGCCTGACCCTCACCCGTCCCCTAATCCTAACCCGTACGCTAACGCTAACCCGCACCCACACATGTACGCTCCCCCTAAAGCGTTGTCGTACCCTCACCTGGACCCTAAACCGTCCCCGTCCCCTAACCCTAACCCTAGCCCGAACCCTAACCCTAACCCTTCCCCGAAGCCTGACCCTCACCCGTCCCCTAATCCTAACCCGTACGCTAACGCTAACCCGCGCCCTCACACGTACGCTCCCCCTAAAGCGTTGTCGTACCCTCACCTGGACCCTAAACCGTCCCCGTCCCCTAACACTAACCCTAGCCCGAACCCTAACCCTAACCCTTCCCCGAAGCCTGACCCTCACCCTTCCCCTAAACCTAACCCGTATGCTAACGCTAACGCGCGCCCTCACACGTACGCTCCACCTAAAGCGTTGTCGTACCCTCACCTGGACCCTAAACCGTCCCCGTCCCCTAACCCTAACCCTAGCCCGAACCCTAACCCTAACCCTTCCCCGAAGCCTGACCCTCACCCGTCCCCTAATCCTAACCCGTACGCTAACGCTAACCCGCGCCCTCACACGTACGCTCACCCTAAAGCGATGTCGTACCCTCACCTGGACCCTAAACCGTCCCCGTCGCCTAACCCTAACCCTAGCCCGAACCCTAACCCTAACCCTTCCCCGAAGCCTGACCCTCACCCATCCCCTAATCCTAACCCATACGCTAATGCTAACCCATGCCCTCACACGTACGCGCCCCCTAAAGCGTTGTCGTACCCTCACCTGGACCCTAAACCGTCCCTGTCCCCTAACCCTAACCCTAGCCCGAACCCTAACCCTAACCCTTCCCCAAAGCCTGACCCTCACCCGTCCCCTAATCCTAACCCGTACGCTAACGCTAACCCACGCCCTCACACGTACGCTCCCCCTAAAGCGTTGTCGTACCCTCACCTGGACCCTAAACCGTCCCCGTCCCCTAACCCTAACACTAGCCCGAACCCTAACCCTAACCCTTCCCCGAAGCCTGACCCTCACCCGTCCCCTAATCCTAACCCGTACGCTAACGCTAACCCGCGTCCTCACACGTACGCTCCAAGTAAAGCATTGTCGTACTCTCACCTGGACCCTAAACCGTCCCCGTCCCCTAACCCTAACCCTAGCCCGAACCCTAACCCTAACCCTTCCCCGAAGCCTGACCCTCACCCGTCCCCTAATCCTAACCCGTACGCTAACGCTAACGAACGCCCTCACACGTACGCGCCCCCTAAAGCGTTGTCATACCCTCACCTGGACCCTAAACCATCCCCGTCCCCTAACCCTAACCCTAGCCCGAACCCTAACCCTAACCCTTCCCCGAAGCCTGAACCTCACCCGTCCCCTAATCCTAAATCGCACGCTAACGCTAACCAGCGCCCTCACATGTACGCGCCCACTAAAGTGTTGTCGTACCCTCACCTGGACCCTAAACCGTCCCCATCCCCTAACCCTAACCCTAGCCCGAACCCTAACCCTAACCCTTCCCCGAAGCCTGACCCTCACCCGTCCCCTAATCCTAACCCGTACGCTAACGCTAACCCGCGCCCTCACACGTACGCTCCCCCTAAAGCGTTGTCATACCCTCACCTGGACCCTAAACCGTCCCCGTCCCCTAACCCTAACCCTAGCCCGAACCCTAACCCTAACCCTTCCCCGAAGCCTGACCCTCACCCTTCCCCTAATCCTAAACGGTACGCTAACGCTAACCCGCGCCCTCACACGTACGCTCCCCCTAAAGCGTTGTCGTACCCTCATCTGGACCCTAAACAGTCCCCGTCCCCTAACCCTAACCCTAGCCCGAACCCTAACCCTAACCCTTCCCCGAAGCCTGACCCTCACCCGTCCCCTAATCCTAACCCGTACGCTAACGCTAACCCGCGCCCTCACACGTACGCTCACCCTAAAGCGATGTCGTACCCTCACCTGGACCCTAAACCATCCCCGTCGCCTAACCCTAACCCTAGCCCGAACCCTAACCCTAACCCTTCCCCGAAGCCTGACCCTCACCCATCCCCTAATCCTAACCCATACGCTAATGCTAACCCATGCCCTCACACGTACGCGCCCCCTAAAGCGTTGTCGTACCCTCACCTGGACCCTAAACCGTCCCTGTCCCCTAACCCTAACCCTAGCCCGAACCCTAACCCTAACCCTTCCCCAAAGCCTGACCCTCACCCGTCCCCTAATCCTAACCCGTACGCTAACGCTAACCCACGCCCTCACACGTACGCTCCCCCTAAAGCGTTGTCGTACCCTCACCTAGACCCTAAACCGTCCCCGTCCCCTAACCCTAACCCTAGCCCGAACCCTAACCCTAACCCTTCCCCGAAGCCTGACCCTCACCCTTCCCCTAATCCTAACCGGCACGCTAACGCTAACCCGCGCCCTCACACGTACGCTCCCCCTAAAGCGTTGTCGTACCCTCACCTGGACCCTAAACCGTCCCCGTCCCCTAACCCTAACCCTAGCCCGAACCCTAACCCTAACCCTTCCCCGAAGCCTAACCCTCACCCGTCACCTAATCCTAACCCGTACGCTAACGCTAACCCAAGCCCTCACACGTACGCTCCCCCTACAGCGTTGTCGTACCCTCACCTGGACCCTAAACTGTCCCCGTCCCCTAACCCTAACCCTAGCCCGAACCCTAACCCTAACCCTTCCCCGAAGCCTGACCCTCACCCGTCCCCTAATCCTAACCCGTACGCTAACGCTAACCCGCGCCCTCACACGTACGTTCCCCCTAAAGCGTTGTCGTACCCTCATCTGGACCCTAAACCGTCCCCGTCCCCTAACCCTAACCCTAGCCCGAACCCTAACCCTAACCCTTCCCTGAAGCCTGACACTCACCCGTCCCCTAATCCTAACCCGATCGCTAACGCTAACCTGCGCCCTCACACGTACGGTCCCCCTAAAGCGTTGTCGTACCCTCACCTGGACCCTAAACCGTCCCCATCACCTAACCCTAACCCTAGCCCGAACCCTAACCCTAACACTTCCCCGAAGCCTGACCCTCACCCTTCCCCTAATCCTAACCCGTACGCTAACGCTAACCCACGCCCTCACACGTACGCTCCCCCTAAAGCGTTGTCGTACCCTCACCTGGACCCTAAACCGTCCCCGTCCCCTAAGCCCTACCCTAGCCCGAACCCTAACCCTAACCCTTCCCCGAAGCCTGACCCTCACCCGTCCCCTAATCCTAACCCGTACGCTAACGCTAACCCGCGCCCTCACACGTACGCTCCCCCTAAAGCGTTGTCGTACTCTCACCTGGACCCTAAACCGTCCCCGTCCCCTAACCCTAACCCTAGCCCGAACCCTAACCCTAACCCTTCCCCGAAGCCTGACCCTCACCCGTCCCCTAATCCTAACCCGTACGCTAACGCTAACCCGCGCCCTCACACGTACGCTCCCCCTAAAGCGTTGTCGTACCCTCATCTGGATCCTAAACCGTCCCCGTCCCCTAACCCTAACCCTAGCCCGAACCCTAACCCTAACCCTTCCCTGAAGCCCGACACTCACCCGTCCCCTAATCCTAACCTGAACGCTAACGCTAACCTGCGCCCTCACACGTACGCTCCCCCTAAAGCGTTGTCGTACCCTCACCTGGACCCTAAACCGTCCCCGTCCCCTAACCCTAACCCTAGCCCGAACCCTAACCCTAACCCTTCCCCGAAGCCTGACCCTCACCCGTACCCTAATCCTAAACCGTACGCTAACGCTAACCCGCGCCCTCACACGTACGCTACACCTAAAGCGTTGTCGTACCCTCACCTGGACCCTAAACCGTCCCCGTCCCCTAACCCTAACCCTAGCCCGAACCCTAACCCTAACCCTTCCCCGAAGCCTGACCCTCACCCTTCCCCTAATCCTAACCGGTACGCTAACGCTACCCCGCGCCCTCACACGTACGCTCCCCCTAAAGCGTTGTCGTACCCTCATCTGGACCCTAAACCGTCCCCGTCCCCTAACCCTAACCCTAGCCCGAACCCTAACCCTAACCCTTCCCCGAAGCCTGACCCTCACCCGTCCCCTAATCCTAACACGAACGCTAACGCTAACCCGCGCCCACACACGTACGCTCCCCCTAAAGCGTTGTCGTACCCTCACCTGGACCCTAAACCGTCCCCGTCCCCTAACCCTAACCCGAACCCTAACCCTAACCCTTCCCCGAAGCCTGACCCTCACCCGTCACCTAATCCTAACCCGTACGCTAACGCTAACCCGCGCCCTTACACGTTCGCTCCCCCTACAGCGTTGTCGCATCCTCACCTGGACCCTAAACTGTCCCCGTCCCCTAACCCTAACCCTAACCCGAACCCTAACCCTAACCCTTCCCCGAAGCCTGACCCTCACCCGTCCCCTAATCCTAACCCGTACGCTAACGCTAACCCGCGCCCTCACACGTACGCTCCCCCTAAAGCGTTGTCGTACCCTCATCTGGACCCTAAACCGTCCCCGTCCCCTAACCCTAACCCTAGCCCGAACCCTAACCCTAACCCTTCCCCGAAGCCTGACCCTCACCCGTCCCCTAATCCTAACCCGTACGCTAACGCTAACCCGCGCCCTCACACGTACGCTCCCCCTAAAGCGCTGTCGTACCCTCACCTGGACCCTAAACCGTCCCCGTCCCCTAACCCTAACTCTAGCCCGAACCCTAACCCTAACCCTTCCCCGAAGCCTGACCCTCACCCGTCCCCTAATCCTAACCCGTACGCTAACGCTAACACGCGCCCTCACACGTACGCTCTCCCTAAAGCGTTGTCGTACCCTCACCTGGACCCTAAACCGTCCCCGTCCCCTAACCCTACCCCGAACCCTAACCCTAACCATTCCCCGAAGCCTGACCCTTACCCTTCCCCTAATCCTAACCGGTACGCTAACGCTAACCCGCGCCCTCACACGTACGCTCCCCCTAAAGCGTTGTCATACCCTCACCTGGACCCTAAACCGTCCCCGTCCCCTAACCCTAACCCTAGCCCGAACCCTAACCGTAACACTTCCCCGAAGCCTGACCCTCACCCTTCCCCTAATCCTAACCCGTACGCTAACGCTAACCCGCGCCCTCACACGTACGCTCCCCCTAAAGCGTTGTCGTACCCTCACCTGGACCCTAAACCGTCCCCGTCCCCTAAGCCTAACCCTAGCCCGAACCCTAACCCTAACCCTTCCCCGAAGCCTGACCCTCAACCGTCCCCTAATCCTAACCCGTACGCTAACGCTAACCTGCGCCCTCACACGTACGCTCCCCCTAAAGCGTTGTCGTACCCTCACCTGGACCCTAAACCGTCCCCGTCCCCTAACGCTAACCCTAGCTCAAACCCTAACCCTAACCCTTCCCCGAAGCCTGACCCTCACCCGTCCCCTAATCCTAACCCGTACGCTAATGCTAACCCGCGCCCTCACACGTATGCTCCCCCTAAAGCGTTCTCGTACCCTCACCTGGACCATAAACCGTCCCCGTCCCCTAACCCTAACCCTAGCCCGAACCCTAACCCTAACCTTTCCCCGAAGCCTGACCCTCACCCGTCCCCTAATCCTAACCCATACGCTAACGCTAACCCGCGCCCTCACACGTACGCTCCCCCTAAAGCGTTGTTGAACCCTCACCTGGACCCTAAACCGTCCCCGTCCCCTAACCCTAACCCTAGCCTGAACCCTAACCCTAACCCTTCCCCGAAACCTGACCCTCACCCGTCCCCTAATCCTAACCCGTGCGCTAACGCTAACCCACGCCTTCACACGTACGCTCCCCCTAAAGCGTTGTCGTACCCTCACCTGGACCCTAAACCGTCCCCATCCCCTAACCCTAACCCTAGCCAGAACCCTAACCTTAACCCTTCCCCGAAGCCTGACCCTCACCCGTCCCCTAATCCTAACCCGTACGCTAACGCTAATCCACGCCCTCACACGTACGCGCCCCCTAAAGCGTTGTCGTACCCTCACCTGGACCCTAAACCGTCCCGGGCCCCTAACCCTAGCCCGAACCCTAACCCTAACCCTTCCCCGAAGCCTGACCCTCACCCGTCCCCTAATCCTAAACCGTACGCTAACGCTAACCCGCGCCCTCACACGTACGCGCCCCCTAAAGTGTTGTCGTACCCTCACCTGGACCCTAAACCGTCCCTGTCCCCTAACCCTAACCCTAGCCCGAACCCTAACCCTAACCCTTCCCCGAAGCTTGACCCTCACCCGTCCCCTAATCCTAACGCGTACGCTAACGCTAATCCGCGCCCTCACACGTACGCTCCCCGTAAAGCGTTGTCGTACCCTCACCTGGACCCTAAACCGTCCCCGTCCCCTAACCCTAACCCTAGCCCGAACCCTAGCCCTAACACTTCCCCGAAGCCTGACCCTCACCCGTCCCCTAATCCTAACCCGTACGCTAACGCTAACCCGCGCCCTCACACGTACGCTCCCCCTAAAGCGTTGTCGTACCCTCATCTGGACCCTAAACCGTCTCCGTCCCCTAACCCTAACCCTAGCCCGAACCCTAACCCTAACCATTCCCCGAAGCCTGACCCTCACCCGTCCCCTAATCCTAACCCATGCGCTAACGCTAACCCGCGCCCTCACACGTACGCTCCCCCTAAAGCTTTGTTGAACCCTCACCTGGACCCTAAACCGTCCCCGCCCCCTAACACTAACCCTAGCCTGAACCCTAACCCTAACCATTTCCCGAAACCTGACCATCACCCGTCCCCTAATCCTAACCCGTGCGCTAACGCTAACCCACGCCCTCACACGTACGCTCACCCTAAAGCGATGTCGTACCCTCACCTGGACCCTAAACCGTCCCGGTCCCCTAACCCTAACCCTAGCCCGAACCCTAACCCTAACCCTTCCCCGAAGCCTGACCCTCACCCGTCCCATAATCCTAACCGGTACGCTAACGCTAACCCGCGCGCTCACACGTACGCGCCCCCTAAAGCGTTGTCGTACCCTCACCTGGACCCTAAACCGTCCCCGTCCCCTAACCCTAACCTAGCCCGAACCCTAACCCTAACCCTTCCCCGAAGCCTGACCTTCACCCGTCCCCTAATCCTAACCCGTACGCTAACGCTAACCCGCGTCCTCACACGTACGCTCCAAGTAAAGCGTTGTCATACCCTCACCTGGACCCTAAACCGTCCCCGTCCCCTAACCCTAACCCTAGCCCGAACCCTAACCCTAACCCTTCCCCGAAGCCTGAACCTCACCCGTCCCCTATTCCTAAACCGCACGCTAACGCTAACGCGCGCCCTCACATGTACGCGCCCCCTAAAGTGTTGTCGTACCCTCACCTGGACCCTAAACCGTCCCCATCCCCTAACCCTAACCCTAGCCCGAACCCTAACCCTAACCCTTCCCCGAAGCCTGACCCTCACCCGTCCCCTAATCCTAACCCGTACGCTAACGCTAACCCGCGCCCTCACACGTACGCTCCCCCTAAAGCGTTGTCGTACCCTCACCTGGACCCTAAACCGTCCCCGTCCCCTAACCCTAACCCTAGCCCGAACCCTAACCCTAACCCTTCCCCGAAGCCTGACCCTCACCCTTCCCCTAATCCTAAACGGTACGCTAACGCTAACCCGCGCCCTCACACGTACGCTCCCCCTAAAGCGTTGTCGTACCCTCATCTGGACCCTAAACAGTCCCCGTCCCCTAACCCTAACCCTAGCCCGAACCCTAACCCTAACCCTTCCCCGAAGCCTGACCCTCACCCGTCCCCTAATCCTAACCCGTACGCTAACGCTAACCCGCACCCACACACGTACGCTCCCCCTAAAGCGTTGTCGTACCCTCACCTGGACCCTAAACCGTCCCCGTCCCCTAACCCTAACCCTAGCCCGAACCCTAACCCTAACCCTTCCCCGAAGCCTGACCCTCACCCGTCCCCTAATCCTAACCGGCACGCTAACGCTAACCCGCGCCCTCACACGTACGCTCCCCCTAAAGCGTTGTCGTACCCTCACCTGGACCCTAAACCGTCCCCGTCCCCTAACCCTAACCCTAGCCCGAACCCTAACCCCAACCCTTCCCCGAAGCCTAACCCTCACCCGTCACCTAATCCTAACCCGTACGCTAACGCTAACCCAGGCCCTTACACGTACGCTCCCCCTACAGCGTTGTCGTACCCTCACCTGGACCCTAAACTGTCCCCGTCCCCTAACCCTAACCCTAGCCCGAACCCTAACCCTAACCCTTCACCGAAGCCTGACCCTCACCCGTCCCCTAATCCTAACCCGTACGCTAACGCTAACCCGCGCCCTCACACGTACGCTCCCCCTAAAGCGTTGTCGTACCCTCACCTGGACCCTAAACCGTCCCCGTCCCCTAACCCTAACCCTAGCCCGAACCCTAACCCTAACCCTTCCCCGAAGCCTGACCCTCACCCTTCCCCTAATCCTAAACGGTACGCTAACGCTAACCCGCGCCCTCACACGTACGCTCCCCCTAAAGCGTTGTCGTACCCTCATCTGGACCCTAAACAGTCCCCGTCCCCTAAACCTAACCCTAGCCCGAACCCTAACCCTAACCCTTCCCCGAAGACTGACCCTCACCCGTCCCCTAATCCTAACCCGTACGCTAACGCTAACCCGCGCCCACACACGTACGCTCCCCCTAAAGCGTTGTCGTACCCTCACCTGGACCCTAAACCGTCCCCGTCCCCTAACCCTAACCCTAGCCCGAACCCTAACCCTAACCCTTCCCCGAAGCCTGACCCTCACCCGTCCCCTAATCCTAACCCGTACGCTAACGCTAACCCGCGCCCTCACACGTACGCTCCCCCTAAAGCGTTGTCATACCCTCACCTGGACCCTAAACCGTCCCCGTCCCCTAACCCTAACCCTAGCCCGAACCCTAACCCTAACCCTTCCCCGAAGCCTGACCCTCACCCTTCCCCTAATCCTAACCCGTATGCTAACGCTAACCCGCGCCCTCACACGTACGCTCCACCTAAAGCGTTGTCGTACCCTCACCTGGACCCTAAACCGTCCCCGTCCCCTAACCCTAACCCTAGCCCGAACCCTAACCCTAACCCTTCACCGAAGCCTGACCCTCACCCGTCCCCTAATCCTAACCCGTACGCTAACGCTAACCCGCGCCCTCACACGTACGTTCCCCCTAAAGCGTTGTCGTACCCTCATCTGGACCCTAAACCGTCCCCGTCCCCTAACCCTAACCCTAGCCCGAACCCTAACCCTAACCCTTCCCTGAAGCCTGACACTCACCCGTCCCCTAATCCTAACCCGAACGCTAACGCTAACCTGCGCCCTCACACGTACGCTCCCCCTAAAGCGTTGTCGTACCCTCACCTGGACCCTAAACCGTCCCCATCACCTAACCCTAACCCTAGCCCGAACCCTAACCCTAACACTTCCCCGAAGCCTGACCCTCACCCTTCCCCTAATCCTAACCCGTACGCTAAAGCTAACCCACGCCCTCACACGTACGCTCCCCCTAAAGCGTTGTCGTACCCT
This sequence comes from Grampus griseus, assembly GCF_964374135.1. NCBI lineage: Eukaryota > Metazoa > Chordata > Mammalia > Artiodactyla > Delphinidae > Grampus > Grampus griseus. The sequence goes on along the minus strand of NW_028133118.1, from coordinate 760 downwards.
CACCTGGACCCTAAACCGTCCCCGTCCCCTAAGCCCTACCCTAGCCCGAACCCATCCCTAACCCTTCCCCGAAGCCTGACCCTCACCCGTCCCCTAATCCTAACCCGTACGCTAACGCTAACCCGCGCCCTCACACGTACGCTCCCCCTAAAGCGTTGTCGTACTCTCACCTGGACCCTAAACCGTCCCCGTCCCCTAACCCTAACCCTAGCCCGAACCCTAACCCTAACCCTTCCCCGAAGCCTGACCCTCACCCGTCCCCTAATCCTAACCCGTACGCTAACGCTAACCCGCGCCCTCACACGTACGCTCCCCCTAAAGCGTTGTCGTACCCTCATCTGGACCCTAAACCGTCCCCGTCCCCTAACCCTAACCCTAGCCCGAACCCTAACCCTAACCCTTCCCTGAAGCCCGACACTCACCCGTCCTCTAATCCTAACCTGAACGCTAACGCTAACCTGCGCCCTCACACGTACGCTCCCCCTAAAGCGTTGTCGTACCCTCACCTGGACCCTAAACCGTCCCCGTCCCCTAACCCTAACCCTAGCCCAAACCCTAACCCTAACCCTTCCCCGAAGCCTGACCCTCACCCGTACCCTAATCCTAAACCGTACGCTAACGCTAACCCGCGCCCTCACACGTACGCTCCCCCTAAAGCGTTGTCGTACCCTCACCTGGACCCTAAACCATCCCCGTCCCCGAACCCTAACCCTAGCCCGAACCCTAACCCTAACCCTTCCCCAAAGCCTAACCCTCACCC